>NW_023270763.1:13457462-13714957 GCF_011800145.1 Mirounga leonina | reverse complement strand
GTGGGAAGCCTGCTTCTCCCTCTCCCACTCCCCCTGCTTGTGTTCCCTCTCTCACTGTGTCTCTCTCTGTCAAAAAAATAAAATCTTTAAAAAAAACCCAAAACACATTGAACATTTATAACAAGGCAGCTTGTAATGCAACGCAGTCAAGGCTAAGTGCCAAATGGCTGTCCCTATACAGGATGTGACAGGTGGACTGAGATGGATCAGGAGGACAGGGAAGAGAAGCCATGAACTTGAAAGCTGGATCAATGGATCAAACTTGCATGGGCAAGAACAGAGGGAAGGGCAGTCAGTGAGAGCACTTCTGAGCGCACAGAGGCACTAGGGTCCCTTTCTTGTTCTCCTCGCAGGCCTTCCAGAAGAAACCTATCTAAGCTTGTTCAGAGATGGAGCAGTGAAGAGCCAAGTCCTGGAACCACAGACTCATGTCAGGCTCTCCAAATTCCTACCAGGCCGATTCGTTTTCATTTTCAAAGCACACCAAAAACACGCATGAGGTCATAAAGGTCCACAAATAAGGGTTCTTTACAGCACGCACCAGCAGCATGGAGTGAAATGAGAGGGAGGAAGTGTGCGGAGTCAAACAGAGTAGGTAGTTTGAGTCAGAAAACACCACCTTGACCCCAAGAGCAGCCACGCTCCAACGAGAAAACTCTTGAGGACGTGGCAGGTGTGGGGGCAGACACATCTTCACATCCAATCCTTCCACGGCTGTGGACAGAGGTGGGAGGGGAAGGCTCCTTCTGGGACTGCCTGCCCACCACCGTCACATCTGCACGACACCAGATCCACTCCAAAATGGAGGCTCCGGGTCCGTGAGTGTCTCCCTTCCAAATTCGGAATGTACTTTACGCAAGAGAGCTAAGCTGGAATGCCGCCCCCCTCCCAGCCCCGTGCCACCATCCCCTGCACTTCCAGAACGGGCACACCCTCTCCCCTGACCTGGGTAGCCACACTGCACCAACCCACAGCAGACCCACTTCATGTACACCCAACCACCGCAAACTGAGAGGCAAAGAGGCCCCACGCCTAAGAAAGCACTGGAGTGGCCCAGCCACTTAGCAGTGGGATTCATTTTCCAAATGGGAGTGTCCAGTTCCAGAAAGAAGTGATCAGGAAGGAAAAACAAGTGTGTCACATAGTCATCTCTTAGCCACTGCCTGAATTCCATGAGCCCACAAGCACCAAAGGTGCAGGCTTGGCTAAAGAGTGGCCCGCATGTGCCAACTCAAGCTATACCAACCAAGCCATGGGTTATGCTCAATCGGAAACAGAAATGGGCCTCCTCGGGCACCTGGGTGGCTCAGTTGGTTAAGCGACTGCCTTCGGCTCAGGTCATGATCCTGGAGTCCCTGGATCGAGTCCCGCATCGGGCTCCCTGCTCGGCGGGGAGTCTGCTTCTCCCTCTGACCCTCCTCCCTCTCATGCTCTCTGTCTCTCATTCTCTCTGTCTCAAATGAATAAATAAAATCTTTAAAAAAAAAAAAAAGAAAGAAAGAAATGGGCCTCCTCCTTGGAAGCCCTATTGCAAAAATGCCCACGCTCCTGAGCCCAGAAATGGCCATGAACATTGACACTATACAAGCCAACCAACACAAAACTTCGGAATGTTCCACATGCTTTCTGCGGTACACCAACAACCACTTCACTCTTTCTCCAACAAGGAGACAAACTGCTCCCTTCTCTCTCTGGCTCACTGTGGATGTGGGTTCAAACTATGAAGTCAGACCCCCAAGCAAGTCTGACTGTGATGCTTAATTTTATGTGTCAACATGGCTAGGGCATGGTATTTGGGTCAAACATTATTCTCGATTTTTCTGAAAGTAGTTTTTTATTTTACTATTTTTAAAGATTTATTTATTTATTTATTTGAGAGAGAGAGAGAGAGAAAGTGAGAGGCGTGTGAGCAGAGAAAGGGCCAGAGGGAGAGAATATCCAAGTAGACTCCCACTGAGCACGGAGCATGACACGGGGTTCAATCTCATGACCCATGAGATCAGGACCTGAGCCGAAAACCAAGAGTCGGACATTTGACTGACTGAGCCCTCCAGATGCCCCGAAAGTACTTTTTTTTTTTTAGATGAGATTAATATTTAGATCAGTAGGCTTGGGTTAAAGTAGATTACCCTCCATAATGTGGGTGGGCCTCATCCGATCAGTTGAAGGTTTTAAGAGAAAGATGATCGAGGACCCCCAAGAAAGAGGGAATTCCACCAGCAGACCGCCTTTGGATTCTAGCTGCAACATCCCATTCCTCTGTGGGTCTCCAAGCTGCAGGTGAGCCTTGCAGAGCTTGGACATGCCAGCCAGCCTCCACAGTTACATATGCCAAATTCTTTTAAATAAATCTCTCTTTAGCTCTCCCTCTCTCTCCCTATGTATCTGTCTATCTACATCAATCTATAAACATAAATATAGACAATAGAGATAAAGAGACAAAGGAAGTCTCATATCTGCAGCTGATGACAAGATAAATCCCAGGTTTCCAGTCTCCACGGAGCCCTCGGAGGAGCCCACACCCCACCTACTGCTCTCTGCTTTTACCACTTTCCTCTGGCCAATCTCCTTCTGGCAGGGAAGGGTACCTCCGACTCCACACAAGAAGTCAAGGCCACCAGCAGGAATTTCCGAAAGCGGTCACAGGCCTGTAACATCAGCATCACCTGGCAATCAGGCAGACCCATGACCCAGAATCCCCATCAAGCTCCACAGTGGTTCCTCTGCAGGTGGAAATGTGAGAAGCACTTCCCTAGTCCCGCCAGCCACCTGCAAACCTTTGGATCTCTGAACCCCACCCTCTGTCTGTCCATCCTCCCTGGAAGGAAGCAGAGTCCGGAAGTCAGACACGGCTGGTCTCTCCCATTTAAATAAAAAAAGGCCCCTCCCACAGCCTTAATTACTGTCTTTCTTCTCCTTGCCTCCGTCCTCCACCTCCCATCACTCTATACGCTCATTTGGCTTCAAGTTACCCTAGTCCACAAAAACTGCTCTGGTTAGTTTCCAATGACATCCACGTGGCCAGAATCGAGGGAAACTTCCCAACCTGACCTTAGTTGAGCATCATTTCTGCCGGAGTTCACACTGTTGCCTCTCTCCTTATATAAACACGATTTACTCTGGGATGCCTGCACATTCGGGGTTCCCCTGAGCCCTGCCTCCCCTCTTTCTCCCACGTGATCTGTCCTGGCCACCTGTTCTGTTTCCTGGGTTGCCCTTTCTGCTAGTCCTCCAAATCCTCAAATTCCTCAAGGCTCCTTCTCCGCCGCCCTCTGTTTATAGACTCTAACTGGGTGACCTCATCCAAATCTATGGCTCCCACTGTCACGCCAGCAACTTCCAAATCCGCATGATTCACCTGGACCTTTGCTCAAGCATCAACTTCCCATGGGACACCTCCCCCTGGATGCCTCATAGGCCCCACAAATTCAGCATTCCTAAAATTGCCACTGGCTCTGCGATGCCTTCCTGTCTGCATTGCAGGGTACCCCACGCTCTCTTTGCAGGCGTCAAGCTAGAATCACGACACATTCACCACGTCCAATCAGTCACCAGATCCTGAAGATTCTGCCATCTTTAGGATCTCTTTATGACACTCACCCCTGTCCCCCCATTTGTACCGCCCTAGCTCCAGTCTCATCACTTCCCTCCTGAAGGACACCAAAAGCCACCAGCTGGTGTCCTTCGTCCAGCCTGCCCCTCTGCAACTCAACCTCGTTCTATACACTGCAATGTTGCCTGCATGATCTATCTCCTTCCTTCCTTCTTTCTTTCTTCTCAATATTATATTTTCAGTAATCTCCATACCCAACGTGGGATTCGAACTTACAACGCTGAGATCAAGAGTTGCATGCTCCACCCACTGAGCCAGCCAGGTGTGATCTTCCTAAAAGGCAAATGGGATCACGGCTCTCTTCTTTAGGGATTTCCTTGCCTCTCCAGTGCTTTCAGAGTCAGGTTCAAACGCCTGTGCTTGGCACCCAATTCTGCCCCAGCTCATCCCTCCAACCTCATCTCGTCTGCCCCCTTCCTCCATCTATTGAAACCCACCGTACTTCCCAGAACCAGGAATGCCCTCTCTCAATTCACACTCTTTCCTCTCTGCCTACAGTGCCCTTCCTTCTGCCCAACGCGCCCATCCCCGTCCAGCCCCAGCTCCAGGCACGTCCCCGGGCTCCCAGGCCGATGTCAAGCCTCGCCCTCTGCTGCTTTCTCCCGCTCCTGAGACCCTTCACTCTCTTCTCTTCGGGGCAGCCGGGGGACGGGGGGCACGGTCTTCATTTTGTGTCCACAGAGCCCAGCACAGTCCCTGGCAGAGAAATGGTTACTGCATGAACAAATGCAACGCCTCCTACCTTCCCTATTTCTTCTCTCTGCTTTTTATGATCAAAGGCATCACTTATCTGCTCCCGAATTATAACATCAGTGATGGCACCTCAACACTTAAAAAAGATCCCATCCTGGACTCAGCTGCCTGCTGTCTCCTTTGATTTACTAATCAGAACTCAAATTCCAAAAGCCTGCTTGGGTCAAGTGCATCAACCAGGCTGATATTCCCTTTCTTGCTGCTCTCCTCATCAAGCCTCTCCCGGAATCCAGGGCAAGGGGGGTATATCATTTTTAGCAACAACAAGCCTTGCAAAACAAGACGTGGGCCTGAGCAACGGAGACGTATGAGGCCCCTCTGCTGGACCTCTCATTATGAGGGAGAATGCACACTTTGCTGAGTGGTTTAATTTCCTCAAGTTGAGCTTTGCACTTCATCCGGGGAGGAGCACCATACCTCATTAGCTCAGTTCCTGCACAGAGCAGTCTCAGCGAACTGCCTACTTCAGCATTTGAGTTCCTGGGCGTCCTGCCTATCAGTGGTCCTGGGGCAATTTTCATGAATCAAGACGCAGCCTGCTCCGTCCTTGGCACGGCTTCCCGTCTTGGGGTCCACAGAGCCCCCAGGCAAAGCCCCCGAAATTGAATGTAAGATGTTGTGCTGTAGGAGGATTTGGTGTTTCTGGGGCGAGAATTCATACCTTTCGTTGGCTTCCTGCGAAGCCTGGCGGGAGGGGGCCAGCAGGGGTGGTCGCCGGTCTGCAGCCCTGCCCCGGGCACAACCCTGTGCCACCAGGCCCACGCCCTGTTTTCAAGCACCGAGGGATCAACGAGGCTCGAGGCCTCCCCTGCCAGCCTAGTTCCTACAAACATTTACTTTGGAATATTCCCCAAGCTGTTTTTGATCTCTGAGCTGATTAACTACCAGCTCGATGGCGAAGTGTGCCTTCTCTTTCCCTCCCCGGCTTCCTGGGAAGTCTCTTTCTCTGAGTCGCGAAGAGTTGCTTTTCCAAAGACAAGCTAATTGTCTTTAGCTAGAAAAGCCACGAGACTCCCCTCTCCTTGGCCAAGTGGTGGCTACGCCAGTCCCAAGGTGTAGTGCAAGGTCGGGACACAGGCAAACCCCTACCCGTGTCTATCTTCAGAAGGTTTTTTGTTTTGTTTTGTTTTGTTTTAAGCGAAAAGTGTTGCTTCACCTTCTCTAACCCTCAACCCTGACCACAGTTCCCTGCTTTGTGTGGCATGGTTTTTCTAGAAAGGAGGGGAGGAACCACACCCATGAGGCTGAGGGCTGGTGGAAGCAAGGGAGGCGCATCCTTCAGATTCTCAGCTCAGCAGGTGGATCTATCTGGCTACGAGGAAGCTTATCTTGTTACAGTCAACTGACAAGAACAGAAGAAGAAAAGAAAAACCCCAGAGTTTCATTAAGCAATGGCTCGGGAACAGAATCTCTAAAAGCAATTAAGGGTAAATAAATGCCGAGACAGTTTCAGGCCAGAGCCAAGGAAACCTCAGTGCATAGGAAATGCTGCCCAAGTTCTCCACACATGGTATTTACCCCATAACCTTCCGAAGGTGAGTGCAGTGAAAGGGGACGCCCCGATTGCTGCAGGAGGGCCAAAATACACAAGGAAATGATGCAAATTGGAAATAATAAATTGCCATGTTCCAAAGCCCAGCCGCTCCAAACTGTGGTCAATCTGACTCCTCAGAGGAACAGAAGGACCTAAAACGTTCTGCTCTTGGCCAAAGCGTCACTCCCCCCACCCACAGCCCCTCACAGAACTCCAATCTGGGGCTAACGGTCGTCTTCTAGAACTTCAGCCCGGCGGTGAGAAACTTATTACCAAACTGGCTGTTTTTCCTTTCAATGCTCTGGGCAAACTGGCCATCAAGCCCAGGGACGCTGACCCTGCAAACACTTCTGTTTATTCTAGCATCTGGGCCACCCCTCTGTCCTTGGGGCTGTTGGCAGTTTCTGTGGCATGCCATCTTTTGCTTATTCCGGGTATCTTGCAAATCCAGACTCTATTCTTTATCCTCACCACCGCCCAGGCTACTGGATGGCCCCAAGGGCAGGCCCTCCCCACTCAGAGTCAAATCTGACCCACCAGCCCCTCTGCCCCCACAGTTTCTCGCTAACCTGACCCTGCCCATCTCACTCAATCCATAACACCCTCCCCTCCCTGACCTGCCGGAGCGGTTTAGCAGATTCTGTTGATCCTGTGTAGCGAAATGCATTCATCCTTCACCCCTCGGTGTATGCAGGCCCTCTGCCACGTGACTTCTAGGTTTTTCTCACGAAGGAGGCAAAGTCTCTTTCCCCACATGTGGGATCTGGGCGCAGCCCCATGATTTGCTTTGACTATCGGAACAAGGTGAAGGGATCCTGCCCGCCCCACACATGAGCCTCGAGGCGTTCTCGTGCCCTTGGCCATCACCTGAGAAGCAGAGCATTAGCCCTCTGGTCCCAGATGGGGGTGGAAGATGAGCGGTAAAAAGGTGACCCCCCCCCCGCCGCAAAACACACACGCGTGTGCGAGCCCAACCTTTGCGGCCACACGCTGTGCCAAGAACCTTACAGTGTCTACGTGATCTCATTACTTTTCATAATGAGCCAGTAATTCAGGTGTACCCATTGCACTGATGAGAAGCCTGAGGCTCAGAGTCACCAGCCCAAAGGCAAGCGAGTGGTATGCAGAACCAGACTTGAAACCGAGACCCACCTGACTTCAAAGCCTCTTTGTCTTAGCCTCTGAAAAAAGAAATGAGTTCCCAAGGAGGGTCTGAGTGGAGGGATTTGGGATGGCTTCTGTTTGTTCAATGAAGCCACAAGCATGACAAAGGAGTCACTTATACTAAGCCAGGTCACCAAATGGGCTTAATACCTAACCTCACTGCAGTTTCAGCCTCCCCCAGAAATGCTGTCTGGACTTGTCAGGAATTATCTGGTCGGCACTAATGAGGTCATAAGCCACAGGAGCCCTTCTCCATCCCCCAAAGTAAAATGAGGCAATCCACCTAATAAGACCCCCAGCCCTGGGAGGTGACCCCACCTGAAACAATCCTTTCTTTTGCTAATAACTTCTCACCCCGCCCTCCTTCCTATAAAAACCTTCCATTTTGCACAACTCCCTGGAGGACCACCCCTATTTGCTAGATGGGATGCTGCCAGATTCACGAATTACTTAATAAAGCCAATTAGATCTTCCAACTTGGTGGAATTTTTTTTTTAACAGGCTCATTCCTTTATATTTAACTGTAGTCTCCAGTGTTCTATATCAAACATGTATTACTTTCATAAGTTAAAAATACTACAAGTTACTTTTTCAAAGATTTCTATAAAATAATTTTAGCACTTGACAAATAATTCCAACACTGACCAGAAAGAATAAACAGGGAAGAATAAATAACAAAACTGTTAAAGGGGAAAGGATGTTAAGGAAACCTGGAGACATACATGATGTTAAAATCCAACATAAAGTGACTATCATAGGATCAAGAACGAGATGACAGACACGTGGAACAGAAGATTCTAGAAACAGATCTGATCTTGGGGAATTTATGCCAAGAAGGTTCCACAAACCAATAAGGCAAGAATCATGCAATAAATGGCGTTGGGACCGCTTTATTGGGTGAAACAGTGAGAGTCCTCCCTACACACTGAAAGTAAATTTTATTTTATTTTTTTCAAGTTTATTTACTTATTTAAGTAATCTCTACATCCAATGTGGGGCTCAAACTCACAACCCCAAAATCAATGGCTGCATGCTCCTCGGACTAAGCCAGCCAGGCACCCCTAAAAGTAAATTTTAGATAGACAAAGTGGTTGAATGTAGAACTCAAAATATAAGGAAAGCAACATAAAAATATATGGGAATATTTATACAAACTCTGGATATTGAAGAATCTTCAATAGTTTGATAATATTTGTAAACCTCCAATCAGAAAAATAATAAAATTAAAACAGCAAACTGAAAAAAAAAAGAAAACCTTAGAGCAATTACAAGGAGAAAAGACAATGAGAACCCAAAGAACACAGATAAACAAAAAACACAATTCAGAGAACAAAAGAAATAACAAACATGAAAATAGGTGGATCATCACTAGTAATAAAAAAGATTCAAACAATAATGGGATGTCATTTTGCCTCTATGTGGTAGAATTATAAATAACTTTTTCTTGCTTCTTTGTACATTTTCTGTTCTTATTTTTTTACAGTGAGCAAATATAACACAGAAAAACACATCAGTTTTAATTAATACATGAATGACAGAACCATATTGCAAAATTAAAGGGAACTGCAATGCCTGACTACAAGCTCTTGGATTTTCATTCGGGCATGACATCAGTTGGCATGAATAAGAAATACCCCATGTCATCCCCACAACCACAGGACGCCACAATCAGAGAGAGAATTCTGAGTCAAGACCAAAAGCACAACTTTTCTACCTTTTCAAATGCAGATGGGAGAAAAGAATGACGTGGCCTGATCTCACAGGTTATCCATTCTAGAGAGCAAGCATACCTACCACCAAAATAGACCTCCACCTTTTTCCTCTACCTAGGAGCTATTCCAAGATGGCCTTATATAATAAAGGGTTTATATTCTAAAGGTATAATAAACATAAAACCAATCACTGCAATTGCAGACCTTCCTCTGTTAGTCAACATGTAGCTTTGAAAGGGCATGAGAAACTTAAATATGAAATAACTGTAATTTTGTTTGAATTATGGAGTTAACTCCAGCTCTATGCCAGTTTCTTAAGGTTATGGGAACTGCCCATTTACAATGATAATAAATGCTGCATGAAATGTGAGCCTGAGCCTGGGCTTCTTACAAAGAAACTGAACCATCCCACTGAGCCTGCCAGGCATCTAGTCTACCCATTAATAACCATTGATGAAACGACCTAGTGACTTCTGCGCTAGGATATACTTCTGCTCTGGAGTAGAACGGCATGAAAGCAAACTTCAATCCTCTTTAAATGCCATCCCTGCTGGTTTCTCAATGTCCTGTAGAATGTTCCCTGTCACTTGTACCCTCCCTTAGACATGTTAATTACATGCACTTTTCATTCTTTTCAACCTCCCTCCAGGTAATGCCTTCCTTTCCAAAATCCCACAGGTAAGATCTTACACTAACTTGGAGACTTCCAACCTATTGACTCGATTTCTCATATCTTGGGCTGGCGAGGGAGGTACAGAAATGGTAGCGGACACATGAGTCATGGCGGTAATAATAAATCTGTCCTTGCAGCTGAAGGTCCCAACACGTACCCTTCCCATCACTGGCCAGTAGGTTTCATGAGGTCAGGGACCACATCTCTTTGGCTGGTACATCTCCAGCACACATAGGGCTCATCCCAGATGCTCAATAAATATGTGTAATCTACATTAATAAGTAAAACAGAGAAGAGACATTCTAGCCACTTGTGGCATAAAGAGGTTATGGGGAATGTACAGTTCTGGAATCCTAAGGATTTAACGAAGACCTTAGGATCACAAGAATGAGTCCCCTCCCAGGGTACCTGTTTGAAGATGCCACATCAGATCACTACATAAGAAGCTCTCCTGGTGGAGGATGGGGACTTCTTTAATTCCAAATATTTTATGATGGATGGAAGACAGTGCCTATCCCTCAGTTTTAAACATGGATCTTGTGTCCCTCTAAACAAACCTGCTCTTGGGGCACCCGGGTGGCTCAGTCGGTTAAACATCTAACTCTTGTCCTCAGCTCAGGTCTTGTTCTCAGGGTCATGAGTTTAGGCCCTGTGTTTGGCTCCACGCTACGTGTGAAGCCTACTTAAAAAAATAAAAAATAAAATGTAAAAAAAACCCTGTTCTTTTATATTTAACACACCCTGGGACAAATGTATCTATATTACCTGGAAACAATAGCTTAATGGTGACATTTGCACACACTGGACATCAATTATGGACCAGCAAAGTGCAGAAGATACAGAAATTTTTTAAAAACCTCACCATTACCCTGGAAAGAAAAAAAGATAGGTAAATTGTAACTACGGTTATGGAATGATGAATGTCACAGGGAAGTTTGTTCAGGATGGTCTGGGATTTCTGCTTTCTGGGGGGCCTGGTCAGGGAAGGTTTCCCCGAGGAGATAAAATTTGCCCTGGGCTGTGAAGCATTAGTAGGTAATTTCCAGGTGAGGGCCTGTGAAGGGACAGAGGGGAAGATGGGAAAAATTCTTCAAGCAAATCAAAATGAACAGCATGTGCAAACACAGAGGAGAGAAAACGTACAGTGCACCCCCCATAACAGAAATCGGTGTTTCGGGGCGTGTCTGGGATGAGGAAAAGAAACCAGTGGTCGACCATGTACTCTGAAGGCAGTTGATAAAATTCAGACTCGGGCCTCCAGCAGCGCGAAGCCATGAGGTCAAGGATTACTGAGCAGGTAAGTGGCATGACAACACATGGCAGGTGTCTAAATCAAAGAACAGCATCCCTTCAAGTCAGGCCAAGAAGTGACCTCAGAGGCTGAGTTCTAAACTCTCAAAAAGGATGTGGGTGTACAAGTTTCCTGTCCAAGGAGCTCATTCATTTCACACTGCCCAAATCACAACCCCAGCTCCTCGAGATGGCTGTTCACCCACTCCTCACACGGCCTGGGGAAGCTGGACTCTAGAGAGACATCTTCCAAAGGTACGCATGCTTGGCTCAGATACTTCAATTCCTCCCCTAGGTCCCACAGCTCTGGCCTACCCACAAGGTCTCCGAGTCAATCTTTGGCAGGGCCCCTCTACCCCATCCTGAATAAAGACCACAACAAAAATTACTTCCTTGATCACTTATATAAACTTACTGCTCACAGTGTTATTGGCAGGAAACGATGATCTTTTTCGGTTCAAGTCATTAGAACTATGAACAAGGCATTTTATCTTACAGGCAAAGCCCCAGATGGGATGGGCTGACCTCTGAAACTAAACTCTGGAGGAGCTGTGGACTCCTCAATGGCTGGTGAGACCAGGCAAAGAAGCCAGCAACTTCCCAGATCCAATTTCTCAATTTCCCAGGGGCCTCAGGCATTCAGGGACACCCTAACCCGGCCCCACCCCTTACCAGCTAGGTCAGAGGTGCCCATCCGGAAATCACCAATAAACATGTCCAACAGGGGTGCCTGGGTGGCTCAGTCGGTTAAGCTTCCGACTCCTGATTTCAGGGTCCTGGGATCGAGCCCCACGTTGAGCTCTGTGCTCAGCAAGGAGTCTACTGGGGATTCTCTCTCTCTCTCTCCCTCTCCCTCTGCTCATGCTCTCTCTCTCTAAAATAAACAAATCAATCTTTTTTTTTTTTTTAAGATTTTGTTTATTTATTTGACAGAGAGACACAGCGAGAGAGGGAACACAAGCAGGGGGAATGGGAGAGGGAGAAGCAGGCTTCCTGCCTGAGCAGGGAGCCCGATGCGGGGCTCGATCCCAGGACCCTGGGCTCATGACCTGAGCCGAAGGCAGACGCTTAACGACTGAGCCATCCAGGTGCCCTAAACAAATCAATCTTAAAAAACAAAAACAAAAAACAAAACCATGTCCAACAGAAGGGCAGCTCTGCCTACAACCAAGGCCAACAGACCACACATCACAATGGCAGCCAAACAGAAAACGTCACCTAGCCCCCACATATGAAGAGAAATCCCTGGCCAGGGGATTGGAATTTAGGGTTTCCACTAATACTCTTTTTGGCCCCATACTTTTCATCAACTCATCCTACGCTAATACCCAGTAGAACTGAATCTACATTTTAGAAAGATACCCTAAAGCAATGAGGAAGAAGTTTTGAAAAGGTGGGGCAAGAGAAACAGGAAATCAATGAGAAGATAAGTCGAGTGATTTTGCAAGAAACATGAAGGGATCTGGGGTCAGAGGAATGTTTTTTCATTGATAAAAGGTATGATTTAGGACAATTAAATAGTCATGAATGTATGCACCTGACAGCATGGTTCAAAAGCACGCAAAGCAAAATGTATTGAAAATCCAAGAAGTAAAGACAAATTCACAATCACACTGAGAGATATCAACATATCTCTCTCAGAAACCCAAAGAAACAAAAATATCCAATAAATACATGAAAAGATGATCAATCTCTATAGTAATCAAAGAAATGCATCCAAGTGCTATAACAAAGTATTTTTTTATCCTTTGGTTTGGCAAAACAAATTGAAGATAGATCTTACACGGTCCCATCAAATGTGAAGACAGAGGAAACCCTCGTATAATGCTGGTTGAAGTATAAACAGGCAAAATCCTTTCAAGAACAAATTAGCAGAACCCTGCAAAATTAAAAATGAACATGCCCAGCACATCCAAGCATAAGCGAATGTCAGATAGACCCATGAAGCAGACAATAGTGGTTACCTTGGTTGAAAAGAGTTACATGTGGGCCTGGGGCTTTAAGAGGAATTTTTTTTTTCTCTATATACATCTATATAATTCATAAATAATATATTCAACTGTTGGGCGCCTGGGTGGCTCAGTTGGTTAAGCGACTGCCTTCAGCGCAGGTCATGATCCTGGAGTCCCGGGATCGAGTTCCGCATCGGGCTCCCTGCTCAGCAGGGAGTCTGCTTCTCCCTCTCCCACTCCCCCTGCTTGTGTTCCCTCTCTCGCTGTGTCTTTCTCTGTCAAATAAATAAATAAAATCTTTAAAAAAAAAAAATATATATATATATATATTCAACTGTTACTTGTACAATCTCTTTAAATTAAAAAAGACTTGAAAAAATCTATTGGATGTGGCAGGTAGAAAATCGTAAGAAACATCTGTAAATTTCAATATAGCGCTTTGTACAATGAGTGGTGGAGGAAGGAATAGATGGAGTGAATTAAAACTTCCACCCAGAAGCCCGGCCCTGGAGGGAAAGGAAAGAGCAGAGAAGTAGGTTTAAAAAGAGGAATCTTCACTTAGCATTCAGCCCCTGCCAATGAGTCCCTCTGGTCCTGTGCTTTTACATCCTTAAAGCATCTTGTTCCTTATTCTGCCAGCAGGCCTGATTGCAGGCGGGAAGCGTGTTAAGGTCTAGCAGGCAAAGTAATGACTTTTTCAAAATGAGTGTCCTGGCACATCTAACTCTTCTCATCCTAAGACATTTTACTCCCCGACTCTGGGTCTCTGTGTGTCTGTGTTTAAAAATTGCCTTCATGAGTAATTGCAAATGGGTTCTAATAAAAAAAAAAAAAAAGTATGTAGCAAAACGTCTGCAATACTCCATAAAATCTTCTACTTTGCATGCTGGTCCAAATGAATATTTATAGGAATGCTGTTATTTGGCAAAATGATGCTAAATTGGGAATTCCACTCCCACACAAACACCTCACAGAAGGGGGGCTGGGGTAATGGTGGAGGGGACCAAGTCCTTTGAGGATGAGGGCGGGAGCCACAGACTTCATCAAGACACCCTGTGTCTGCAAAGGAAAAACCGTGTAGGAATACCAAGGTCCAAAATGCCAGGAATGGAGGAAGGCGGATCACCACGTCTGTGTTCGAGGAGGTAGAAATCAGTATTTGAACCAAGAGTTAGCAGCCTATTTCCACAATACTGAGCTCCGTATCTGGGCCAGCCAGGATGTGAGAATGGGTCTGGCTTAAAAGGTCAGACGTGAGGGTGCCTGGGTGGCTCAGTCAGTTGGGCGACTGCCTTCGGCTCAGGTCATGATCCTGGAGTCCCGGGATCGAGTCCCGCATCGGGCTCCCTGCTCGGCGGGGAGTCTGCTTCTCCCTCTGACCCTCCTCCCTCTCATGCTCTCTCTATCTCATTCTCTCTGTCTCAAATAAATAAATAAAATCTTTAAAAAAAAAAAATTAAAAAAAAAAAAAAAAAAGGTCAGACATGAGGCAGACCCCAGCCTCTGCAAAAGAGCCCCTCGGCTGCCTCCTCTGTCCTGATGAACAGGGAGCCTCCCTGAAGCAGGAGCTTGGCTCCAAAGGTTGTCTTCCTTACCTGTCTCCTGTCCAGGGACAGGAGCTGATGGTGACACGCAAGAATTCTGCAATTCTGTATGCACGGTCTCCGTGTCCAGGTGGATGTGACAGGGACAGCAGGAAATGACAGAAGATGAAAAATGGTGGCAATGATGGGGCTTGCCCGGGGTGGAACATCACAGGGCTTCTGGAGACACAGACAGCCCCAAGCAGCACCTTAACTGTTTGCAAGGGAAGTTTGTACGTAGGTCAAGAAAGGCATTGAAGGGCATCTCCAGCCTGGACCTCCTGGGCTGATGTCCAGTAATGTTTAGCGGACATTTCCGGCTGCACATCCTGGAGCTTCAGAGGGGCCTTGTGTACCCCCCGGGCAGCCTGTGGACGCTTTCAGGACTGGCTTGTGCCAGGCGGGCGGGGGGGAGGGTGTTGGCGTACAGAGAAGTGGGCAGGGGGCAAACATGTGTACTGCAGGTGGAAGCCAAGTGCTGAATTGTTACTCATCAGTCCAGGATTCGGTGCACTTTGCCTCCATATCGGGCTGTGCATGATTATTCAACACCTTTGGGAACCCGATTACCGCAGCTCCTTATCTTGGCTGAAAGTTACTGTACAAAGTTGTTTCTGCCGCCCTCCCACATTGCCTCCACCACTTTTAATGATGCTAGATGTAGCAAAGTCCTCAGGCCTGGGTAAGCCTGGGGCAGGACAGCCTCTCTGCCCCGGAGTATCTGCTCGGTCAGTCAGGCCACCAGCGGAACACAGGAGATGGGCAAGTCGAGGCATTTGAAGACCACCGCCCGCCTCACCTGGCCAGTGGGGACTCGGCCAGAATGTCTCAGGGGTTGCTCCAGAAGGTGAGAATAAAGCTTCCCGGTACTGGTCCAAGACCAGGCTTCTTTGACTTGACCATCTACGTGAACCTCCTGAGAATCTTGTTAAAGAGCAGATTGAGATTCAGTAGGTTTGGAGTGAGATCGGATCTCACATTTCTAACAAGCTCCCAGCTGATGAGGAGGCCAGGGATCCGTGGATCACACTTGGCATCCTAAAGATTTAGAGCAGGACTGACTTTGCATCCCGGGTCTGCCACTTACTAGCTGTGGGCAAGTTACCTAACTGTTCCAGGCGAGGAGTGAGGAACAGGAAGGACCTGGGAGGGGAACAGAGAGAGGATGGTTTGAAGTCAGATAATTCCAAGCTGGGGAGATGGGGGGGCGCAGGAAAGTCTGGATGAAAGGGAACGGGGAGCTAGCGCCGTCCCAAGAAACTGCCTAAAATGAAAGCAGGCATTGGTCGCTGGTCACTATGTATGTTTGGAGAAGACATCTCTGCTCTGAGGGCAAAGACTTGGCCTCACAATTACAACCATGTCTCCCAGTGTCCGGCGCAATCCACGGCACATCATCCGTAGTCCAAAATTATTGGCTCTTGAGTCAATTCACACATTAGAAATGGAAGGGAGACTTGAAGAGCAACTTGTTCAAGGCCTTTTTCACAGCTGGAGCCAAGAAACGGTTTCGCGGTTGCCCAGAGGGGCTGAGATCCATCCAGCATCACACAACCAGGGGAGAGGGGAGGGTCTTGAGCTGGGACCCGAGGTGCCCTTTCAAAACCTGTACATTGGCCATGCTTGCTTCCCACCCACTGAGAAGGCTATTACTGGGCAAGGGCTGGGTGGAGTGTTTCCTGCAAAAACATACATAAACTGGTTTGTTTTCTTGAGACCCTTTAGCCAAGAGAAATGCCACTAAATCAGCATCTTGGCCGTAAAAGAAAGCAATAGCAAGTCTTCATCTGAATCGCAGAACCACGTGTGATGCACTCCCCGAGGCCCACATGCCAACTTCGAGGAGGCGAAATGGGATCAATGAATTTCTTTGTTAATCTTGATATTTGCAGGAAGCAAACAAACCAAGCACTCTGCAAATCATTGGCTTTAATCTTCAGAATTACTTCTACTGCCAGTTAGGAGAGCTTTGTTTTCTGGGGAGATTTGCACACAGCAGGCTGCAAACATTCTAATTGCTGTTAAGTACATTTGGTGTAATATGTTGGGGAAAATGTAGCCTTTACATCAGTTAAGCATGAACACATGTGCTCACGGCCAGAATGTGAGTTTGCGCAAAGACACGGTCACCAAAAGTCTTTTAGCCACAGAGACAAAAATCACGCAGGCTGCCTCTTGCAGACAGGAACATCACCTGGACCCAGCCACAGTTCACTCCCATAAACAAAGACCCAGACAGATTGTGCTCTACCTTTATGCCCCTCTCTGCCCACTCTCTCTCTCTCTGAGTTCATCTGCAGTCAAGATGCAATGCTATTTATAACGTATATTGGGCTGCAGTCACCAGAATTTGCAACCTGAAGCGGAAGGCATTCAGTCTATGCAACAAGAGTAAAGCACAATGGGAAGTCAAAGTCACCGCTATTTTATGTCGCCGAGTGTTACAGCCACACGTGCCCCCTTCTCCGAGCAGATTAGAACCTCCTTGAAGGCAGGGAGCACATCTCGTCCATTTCCACATCCCTCAAGCTCTTAGCTCTGCATCTGCCACATGGTAAACATGCATTGCTATTTGTTGAAATGAATTGAGGATTCTTCCCAAGAGTAAGAGTAAGAAGGCACACGAAAAGGAATGTCAAGGCCATATTACATAATGGAGAACAGGGTGGCGGGGGGAGGGAGGGGTTCAAGTGTGGGGGCTCACCCATCGAGCTTGCTAACTCCCAAATCACAACTAAAATGCCAGACAATTTTTTGCAAAATGATAATCCGATCCTGGGCCGATTTCCATTCCAGGTCTTCCAGTCGAGTACAAAATAATTCATTAAGCCCTTGGTTGCATAAAAAAGAACTGTTTAAAAAATCTGACAAGTTGTCTATGTAAATAAGTCACCCATAATAAAGTGAAAAGAGGAGAGGAGTTACCTGACTATTCGGACTAATGGGAAGCCAGTAGCTGGGCCATACCCGGGGCCAAGTTTCAAAGAACTGGAGAGGTAAGCGACACCAGAGGAAACTGCCATTTCGGGGCGCCTGGGTGGCTCAGTCATTGGGCGTCTGCCTTCGGCTTGGGTCATGATCCCAGGGTCCTGTGATCGAGCCCCGCATCGGGCTCCCTGCTCAGGCAGGAAGCCTGCTTCTCCCTCTCCCACTCCCCCTGCTTGTGTTCCCTCTCTTGCTGTGTCTCTCTCTGTCAAATAAATAAATGAAAATCTTAAAAAAAAAAAACAAAAAACTGCCATTTCTGGTCAAATGTCACCAATTTCATTCGGCTCAACCAAATACAATGAAAATACACACAGTTTACTAAACTAAATTGACTCTAAGCAATTTGGTATCTTTGCTGTTTTCTAAAAACTTCTAGAGAACTCATTTGTTTAAAAATTAGTCCATCTGATCACCCAGATATTAAGACTCCCAATTCAGATGAGATGTGATCTCCATTATCACAATGTGTAAAGAAAAGGAAGAAATGTGATTTCCAGGTCACGGGAGTCCCTGAAGCAAGGAACCCAGAAGGAAGGAGTAGTTTGTGATGGAAAAGTCATTTCGCACGTTCCCAGGAACATGGCCACAGAGCATCAGCCATCTCTCTAAATCCAGCAGACAGACAAGGCAGGGAAAATTGGCGTGAACAGTATATAATAGCAGACACTGAAAATGCTCTGGTTTTACTAAATCTTAGATACCAGATTGTCATGTGTTCCTTTCTCCTAATAGCAAGGGGTAAAATACAATATATGGAGAGATTTCTTTTTTTTCCACTTTCTGATGGTTATTATTTACATCAACAAACAAATGAACCTAAAAGAAGTTACTGGTGACCAATAAGTTCTTGTTGAATGAATATATAAATGATGATGCAATTGGGCCCATAGATACTACGTGAGTTACCCAAAGTCCCCCAAATTCCAGGTTGGCTGTGCTGTGACCAAGGGTAGTTGTTTCTGTATCTGCTTTTACTGTTTTCCCCATCTACATCAGTGACTCCCAAACTTTAATGAGTATAAGAACCATCTGAGGTGTCCCTTGAAATACAAATTGCGGGGCCCCACTTCCAGGGATTCTAACCCAGTTTACTTAGAGTAGAATCTAAGAATCTGTAGTACAACAAGAACTTGAAAGGGACTTTGATGCAGTTGCTTCACAGATGTAAGTCAATATCCCCATCAGTATAAACTTTAAATCCAGTATCTCTCAACTTAAAAATAGCATCGAAAGTTTTGGGCTCCAGAAATCCAAATCTCTCACCACATTCTCCAAAATAATCATAAATAATGGCTAAAAGAATAAAATTATAGCATTACTCTAAGAGAACCCTCAAAACCTCGAATTTTCATTAATGCAGAAAAATGAGAAAGCAGGGTTCATGATCCTGATACCACCAAAAGGAGATACAAGACAAAAAGCATTAAATGCAACCAATTAAATGGAACAAAGGTGACTTTTTAATGCTACAAGGCATAATTCACAGTGAAGATGTGAAAATTTTTCATATCTATGCACCAAATAATGCAGCCACCATCTTTATGAATCAATACAGTGGATGCAAGAAAACATAGGCAAGAACCCACACTGGTAAGAAATATTAACACCCGACTCTTAGCACAAACAAATCAAAGAGACAATGAGTAAAAATATAGAATGCTTAAGGAGCGCCTGGGTGGCTCAGTTGGTTAACTGTCTGCCTTCAGTTCAGGTCATGATCCCAGGGTCCTGGGATTGAGCCCTGAGAGGTCGGGCTCCCTGCTCAGTGGGGAGCCTGCGTCTCCCTCTCCCTGTGCCCCTCCCCCCCACTCATGTGCTCTCTCTCTCAAATAAATAAATAAATAAGTCCTGTAGTTTAAAAAATAGAGAGAGCGAGAGAGAGAGAAAGAGAGAGAGAATGCTTAAATAATACAATCACTATGCTAGAATTTATGGCTACCCATCAAATGTTACTCCTAGAAATAGACAAAACACCCTCCTCTCAACCTCCGGGGAAGCTGTAAAAAATAATCACAAAGGAAACATCAGGACATATCATAAAGTAGAAATATTACAGACAACAGTGTCTATCACAATGCAATGAAATTAAAAATTATTAATAATTTTTAAAGCCATCCACCTGGAAATCTAAAAAAAATACTACTAAATACATCTTGAGTCTAGGGTAAGTAGAAACCAAAATTAAATTACTTCTAAAAAGTAATGATAATAAAAACAGCACATAAAATTAATGGGAAACTTTCAAGCAATAAGAATATTCGAAGACTTAAAAACTTTTAGCAATAAAAATACTTGAATTTCATTACCAGCTCAGAAAGCTAGAAAAAGAACCACAAAGTAAGCCACAAGGAAATATAAGGACGACAATAATAAACATAAAAACAGAAGTCAATGAGTTAGAGAATAGAAAAATATAATATCTAATCGATAAACCAAAATTTTAATTTTTAAAAAGCAATTAACCAAATAAGACAACCTTCAGCTAGTTTAATCAAAAAAGGAGAAAAGCACAAAAATATAAAATGAGAAACCAAAGGGAAAAATAGCTCTTCAAATAGTTTTTTTTAAGAGAGAAAAATTTGTAGATGTATGCAAATACATTTGAAAGCCTAAATGAAATGGACAATATCCCAGGGAAAGGCAGTTTGCCAAGTATGACCTCATTAGAGACAGAAAACTTTAATAGACCTGTATCCCCAGAAGAAATAGAAAAAAGCATCAAGGTATTACCACATAAAGAACTCTCAGGACCAGATGGTTTCACAGGTGAATTCTACCAAACTTTCAAAGACCACGTAGTCATAATTCTCTGTAAGTTGCTCCAGCGCATTGAAAAGGGAAAAAAACTTCCTAATTCTTTCTATATGTATTGATACCTAAACCTTTTAAGGAGAGTACGGAGAGAGAAAGAGAGAGAGAGAATTACAAATATTGATGCAAAAGTTCTAAATAAAATATGAGTGAATATCACATTAAGAAAATAATACACCATGACCTAGTGGAATTTATTCCAGGGATGCAAATTTGATTCAGCAGTAGGAAATCTAATAACATAATACACAATATGGGGAGAAGAAAATCTATGATTGTCTGTATAGGTACTGAAAATACTGAAAAGTCTTCGACAAATTCAACTCCTCCTAATAAAAAACTCAAGAAAAGAGAAACTGATAGATACTTTCTTAACCAGGCAAACAACTATATCATAGTCATAAAACCAGCATCTTAGGACAGGCATTTCCATCAAGGTCAAAAGCAAGGCAAGGGAGCCCACTCGCTTTTACTAATTCCACATTGCACGGAGGGCTCAGGAAAGGCAACTGACAACCAGACAGACACCACTTGTAACCAAGCGATCAACATTAATGCCACCAGCAGTGAAACAACTAGACCCCATGTGCATCCTCATAAGATGTACGGAGATGAACACATCCCTTTTGTAGTATTCCTGCACGATCGCCTCACCTGAATCTAATTCTGAAGAAACAGGCATGTACAAATTGAGAGATGTTTCTCCAAATAACTGGACTGCAGTCTTCAAAAATGTCAATGTCACGAAAAACAAAGAAATGCTGAAGGACCATTCAAAATGAAAAAATCACGAAAAATGAATGTCATTCATGATCCAGCCCTTTGTTTTTCCAAAAGGACATTACTAAGACCATTGGTGAAGTGTGAATAAGGACTGCAGCCAGGTAACATTATTCATATTGTTCTGTGATTATGTAAGAGAGTGCCCTTGTTCTTAGGATACGCACACTGAAGTATTAAGAGGGAAAGCGACATCGTGTCTGCAACTTATTCTCAAAGGGTTCAGGAAAAAATAGGTACGTATGGGCAGACAGAAATATGACAAAATGTTAACATTTGAGGAATCTGGGTAAAGGGCATGTAGAACTTTTTTGTACTCTTCTTGCACCTTTTCTGTAAGTCTGAATTGATGTCATAATGAAAATTTAAAAATAAGCATAATGGTATTAAAAACTCCTTTGATTCCCAAAGCCCTCAGATGCAATCCCATGACTCTTCTCCCCTTCATAATAAAAATCACCAAGAGTAGTCAACTTGTTCTCCCCATTACCTCCCCATTCATTCCTTAACCAATCCCAATCATGGCTGAATACCCTTGTGGAGATCATCAATGATCTTCCTGTTGCTACACCCAATGGATACTTCTGGCATCTCAGTACCACTCACAGCTAGTGACCACTGCCTCGTTCTGGAAATACTCTCCTCCTTTGGTTTCCAGGTCACTACATTTTCCTAGATTTCTTCCTTCTTTATTTGCTGTTCCCTCTTCACATCAATTGCTGAATTCCTCCCTTCTGCCAATACTCTAAGTTTTGGAAGGACTTAGCACTCAATCCTGGGCCTTTGCTTCATTTACAGCCCTCCTTGGTGACCTCAGTTTCAATGGCATCTCTTTGCTGATGTCTCCAGAGGTATATCCTCAACCCCAACCTCTCACCTGAGCTCCAGATTCATAAATTGTTCAATCACCTATTTGGTATCTCCAATTATAGGACTAAAAGTCAAATCAAACTTAACATATCCAAAGTAGAATTCTTAAATATCTCCCCAAATCTGTTTGGTTTTCAGTCCTCCTATGTCAGTAAATGGCATTATCATCCACCCATATGGTTCCACCTAAAACTCAGTGGTCTCCCTTGATTACCTCCAACATAACTCATCTTTTCTTCATCCCCCTGTGCTCACCTAGTTGGAATCACTATTATCTCCTACCTTAACTATCCTCCAAACCGGACTCCTTGCTTCACTCTTGCTCTCTACAGCCCATCCTCCAAAAGCATTCAGATGATGTTTCAAAAACATAGACCAGATCATGACACTTCCCCATATCAGATCTCCCATGGGTTCCATTACTATTAATATTAGTTTCCTAGAACGTCCATAACAAAGGTGGCTTAAAACAACAAAAATCTATTATCACGTAGTTCTGGAGGCTAGAAGTCTGAAATCAAGGTGTTGGAGCCATGCTCTGAAGGCTCTAGAAGAGAATCCACCCTTGCTTCTTCTTTGCTTCTGTAGATCACTAATAATCCTTGGCATTCCTTGGCTTGTGGATGCATCATCACTCGACACTCTGCCTGTGTCTTCCCACAGGCTTCTTCCCTCTGTGTCCGTGTCTCTATGTCTCCCCTCTTCTTCTTTTTTTTTTTTTAAAGATTTTATTTGTTTGACAGAGAGAAACACAGCGAGAGAGGGAACACAAGCAGGGGGAGTGGGAGAGGGAGAAGCAGGCTTCCCGCTGAGCAGGGAGCCCAGTGCGGGGCTCGATCCCAGGACCCTGGGACCATGACCTGAGCCGAAGGCAGATGCTTAACGACTGAGCCACCCAGGCGCCCCATGTCTCCCCTCTTCTTATAAGGACACCAGTCACCTTGGATTTAGGGCCCACCCTAATCTGGTATGACCTCATCTTAACTTAGTTTCTTTTGCAAAGACCATATTTTCATATAATGTCACCATCAGAGGTTCCAGAGAGACTTGCATTGGGGGAGGGGGGCTACATTATTCAACTGAATAAGTCACTTTTTATTCCCATTGGAATAAATCCCAAGTTCTTTATCATTGCCCACAGTCTTGCATGCTCTGGTTCCTACCTACCTCTCCATCCTCCTCAAACCATTTGCCAGCAGTTCCTATCAATTCATAAAGCCAAGCCTACCCCAAACTGGGGCCCTTTCTGAGGACTGTTCTTTCCATCATGAGTGTTTTTCTACCAGGTGTCTGAGTTGCTGGCTCATGCTCATCTCTTCTAGTTCCTCAGTGGACCTTTCTCTAAAGTATACCCTCATTTCCAATTACTCTGTATCTCAGCACTGTTTACTTCAAAGCACCTACCACAATCCACAATCTATAATTACCCTGTGTTTATTTTTCCCAGTTTGTCTCCCATTATAATTTCAGGATCCAACATAGTCCCTGGGACATGGGAGTTCATCAATGAGGATTTGCTGAATGAATAAATAAATTCAAGTGTGTGTGTGTGTGTGTGTGTGATACACATCTGTTACAACTCCCATAGAACCTTCCCATGGCTCTCTACACAGCCCTTGAAAATGTCTGTTGAAATCAATTAACTAATAAATTCCATCAATTTTCTCCATGCCACAATTTATACTTAAGACAAGAATTCTCCCAGTCAGACTTTATAAGACAAAAACAATGCCTCTAATTCTGCTACCAGGGTTCCAAGTATTTCTTAAGGATTCTGTATCTACCACAGAGCAGCCCAAGACTCATCAAACTTCCATGGTCAGATATTGCTTAAGCGGACCCACGTGCAAAGTGGGACTGGATGCACCATGATGAGGATGAGACCATCTTCAAGGTCATGTTATGAACCGGACTGTGCCACTAAAAATTTCATGTGTGTCCACAAAGCATTTGAAAGTTATGGAGAGCCTGATATCATTATCAAGGGTCAAGTGTATAGCAGGGTCCTGCCCACAAAGGTACATCACGTTCCTTCATCACTGCAACACGTACCATTAAAGGAATCTTCAAGGAGTAATAATTCGCAGTACATCCACTGGAAGCCATTTTATATTTATTTATTCAATTGAATTATTTATGTTATTCATAATGAAATGAAACTCAAACAGCATTGGCTACATCACGTCTTCTTTTGCTTTCATTCGCTTTGCTGCCTATGACTATTTTTATGCAAATGAGGTTATGATGACATTAAACATTTTCTACTGATTTTCCAAGAACAAATATGTTCTCTCCATATGCCACCGTCTTCTTTTTCCTACATCCATCCTCAGAGCTCCGTTGGCTGATCAGAATTTTTTCTAAATTAACTCCAAGGACATTCCATCTGTAATACTGATGAGCCTGTCTCCCTCTGCAGTGCACATAGAGCACTCCCATTAATACCTGAATTTAGCCCATTTCGACCATTCCGCCAGAAGCCTTATTTATCCCCCCAGCTCTCCCAGCGCTGTAAATCTCAGCTTGTTACCCAGAACTGTGGCACTCCCCTGCTGCCTCTTCGGGGGATGTTTACTCTACTCACAGAGCAAAAACAACCAAGAACTCCACACATAAAAAAGGCCTGTGATTGCAGAGACCTTTGCCTCTACTGATTATATTCAGGGCTGAGAAACAAATGTTTTCGGGAAAGTATTTCACATAACTAGCCACTAGACAAATCAGAGTGGAAGTTGGCAGGCTGCTTACACCAGGCTCGTGGAGGCTGGCTTGGGCTTTCTTGTAGGGGTGTGCGTGGTGTGTGTGTGTGTGTGTGTGTGTGTGTGTGTGTGAGTTTAACTCAGAGCACACTGCTACCAGGAGGGGTAGTAGGACTGGCAGGCAGGATAATGCCCTAGAAACCTAGAGGTTGCAGGTTGCAAGAGTCCCCTATTATAGGCATTGTGGGAATTTCTGAATGTCACTGGAAGTGAGCTATTCCCCTACAGTTCATGCATGCCGACAATCCTTACACAAAGTATCAAAGGGTTGCAGAAACAGGAACAGCAGCTGTAAATCCCAACACTAGCTTGATTTAAGGTTATAAATCAGGAATCCCGCCTCCCGTAGTCGCATCTACATCTGGGGGGCATGCATTTGGTACCCAAGAAGCCTGGAGGCTGCAAACAGACCACTGAACAGATCCATTTGCATAGATAGGACACAGTTCACAGTGGGTTTCTATCGGCTGAGGTCACATGCCCATGCGGGAAACTGGACCGGGTCCAGAAAGCTGTCTAGAAGCAGAGGGGAATCTCTCCTGCCCCTCGCTCTGATGCACTTAGATGAGAATCCTTTCAGGTTCAGATAAAAGATTAACTTTGCCCATTCGTAAACTTCTAGGTGGTCAGGCTGGTACTCCCTCTAGAAGTGGAATCCTTTCTTAAACATTAGCTACATCTTTGACCCCTGTGTTTATGATGCCCTTGGTAATGCCAACGGTATCTCAGCTTCGTAGCCTCTCTCCATTCTCCGTCTCTACGTGTGCAACACTCCAGAGGGGTGTCAACCATTTCATGGGGTGTAATGAAATTTGAAAAGGAAGATAATTCAGAATGAGGTTGACTTCTTTTTTTTTTTTTTTTTTAAGATTTTATTTATTTGGGCGCCTGGGTGGCTCAGTTGGTTAAGCGACTGCCTTCAGCTCAGGTCATGATCCTGGAGTCCCGGGATCGAGTCCCGCGTCGGGCTCCCTGCTCAGCAGGGAGTCTGCCTCTCTCTCTGACCCTCCCCCCTCTCATGCTCTCTATCTCATTCTCTCTCTCTCAAATAAATAAATAAAATCTTAAAAAAAAAAGATTTTATTTATTTATTTGAGAGAGAGAGAGAGAACAAGTGGAGGGGAGGGGCAGAGGCAGAGGGAGAGGGAGAAGCAGGCTCCCAGGACCCCAGGATAATGACCTGAGCCGACGGCAGACACATAACGACTAGGCCACCCAGGCGCCCAAAATGAGGTTGTTTTCTATTCATTTTCATTTACTCAATAAAGGGATGCACTAGAGGACATGGGACGGGAAGGAACAAGGGGTAGGAGGGAAGATAAACCAATAGCAAAGGACAGGAACCTATCCAAGCATGGGAAGCCCCACCTTGTCCTGATCCACATTTTCTCTTCCATCTGCTTCCACCTGCCTCAGAAAATGGCAGGAGGGGGGGCAAGATGCTCAAAATTTAAAAATAAGAATCACTCAGGTGAATTAGCTTGTGAAGATGTTAATTTACAGCCCCCATTCTGGTCAACCTAACTGTCGCTGGGCAGAGGACTTGACATTTTTAATCAGCAGCCCTGGTGAGTCAAAGGTAAGGACCGGGCTTCCAGAAACATGATAGGCCTGCTGAGTATCAATCTGATGAGATATTGGGGTTACCTGGGAGGCTTGTGGGGTTTTTTTTAAGATTTTCTTTATTTGTCAGAGAGAGAGAGAGCGCACAAGCAGGGGGATCAGATTGACAGGCAGAGGGAGAAGCAGGCTCCCCGCTGAGCAAGGAGTCCAATGAGGGCTTGATCCCAGGACCCCGAGATCACGACCAGAGCTGAAGTCAGACATTTAACGGACTGAGCCACGCAGGCGTCCCCGGGAAGCTTGTTAAAAAATTTTAATACTGATGCTCGGGCCCCACTCCCACAGATTCTGAGTTGATCACCGTGGGGGAGAGAATGGGCAGGCCAATGGTAAAAGCTCCCCAGGTGATTTCAATGTGCTGTCAAGGCTCAGACGCACTGTGTAGGGATAATCCATGCGTTTAGGCAAGCAGGGATGTGGGCCCTAGAGCTTCCACATTTCACTTTGGCAACTTCTGACACTTTTACCCAAAGAACATTCTAGAACATTTATTCCAAGATTCTCATCTTTCCATAACAGGCAGGAAATAATGATGAAAACTGGGCCATTTGCCTCTTGACCATAACACTCGGGAATTTTAAGGCAGAAGCATCTTCCTGAGGCAAGAAAGAGTTCTCTTTGTGCATGCGCAGTCCCCAGGCCAGCCTGGAAGATGGGGGCTCCTTTGTCCTCCCACCGATGCCCCAGGCCAACGGCCGGCCTCAGGGGCTCAGTCAAACTCCATATTGGAGCAGCTACACAGAACATCTCAAAAATCAGAACTTACAGAGAACAAAGGCATTCTGCAGACAAGGCCACAGATGAACAACGGCCCATCTTTCAAAACTCTTACCATTTCAGAAGTGCTCGAGAGAAGGAATTAAATCATAGAAAGTGGCCAAGACTTCAGACCCGGGACTCTGTAGAGCCCAGCAACCTACATTTTCTGCAAGCTCCAAAGACCTCACTTTGAGAAATACTCTAAAATGTGCTTTTGAATATTCAGCCCTTTTCATGGAAAAGTTATTTTAATGCATGGTGAAAAAAATCATTTCGATTTGTGAAAAAGTAAGAACACATATTACAGCTGATCTTTAAACTGTCTGAACTGGGTTCAAGCAGGGTTCGAACTGCGTGAATCCCTTATACGCAGAGTTTTTACAGAACTGTGCTGTAAATGTATTTTGTCTTTCTTATGATTTTCCTAATAACACCTGCTTTTCTCTAGCTTACCTTATTGTAAGAATGCAGTGTGTAATACACAGAGCATACAAAATCTGTGTTAATCAGCTATTTATGATACTGGTTAGGCTTCCGGTCAACAGTAGGCTATGTAGTTAAGATTTTAGGGAGTCAAAAATTATAGGCTGGTTTTCACCAGCATGGGGATCAGCACCCCGAACCCTCACGTTGTTCAAGGGCCGACTGTAAACTATGTCTTTAGTCTGACTGCTATTGATGATAGCAAAGCAGAAACAAGAGGCTGCTGGTCTCATCCCACCAGCTTTTACTCTGTCTCTGGCCCTCTGAACACCCAACTGACCCTCCCAGGTGCTCATCACAGCCTGGCATCTGTCTCAGGCTGGGTCCCCTGGATTTCTGTGCCGACTTGGGGATAAGGGAATAGTCATTACCCTAGATTTGAGTTTTACATGTTAGCAACACACAGCTATGCCGTAATCTTCAGGTAGATACTTCCCTAAGGATTCTGTCATTACACACAAGGTGTTTTAAGGATAAGGGGTATGTATGATGAAGGATCTTTAAGAATAACTGTAGCTAATATTTATTGATCGGGTATCATTAATACATGAGAAAGGCTGAGACCATGCCTGGTAGATCAGCCTATGCAGCTCCCAGGAAATAACTGATTTACTCCCCACAATTCCCTGAAGGAAATACCAACACATCAGCATTTTACATATAAGGCCCCGAAAGGCTAAATAACTGGCCCATGGTTGCAGAGCTAGTAAGAGGCAAAGCTAGGATGGGAACACAGATTTCCAAGTCCATGCTCTTGACCTCTCTGAAAAACTCTCTTACTATGGGTTTTAAGTGGTATAGACATGCTCTTCAGACCTAAGGAACTCATGAGACTGGGCTCAACATTCACCCACAGATCTAATCAGATAGTAAAGGAAGGGTTCTGCTGTTTGCATATTTCCCATGACTGTGGGTGAGGACCAGTTCTAGCAAAAGACGTTCCTTCCTCTCGGTTAAGCCTCTAGGTGAAATGAACTCGACGGTAAGACATTCCCTAAACCTATTAATATTGCACTATTTATTTTTTTCTGTGTTTTACAAACAAATACCATATCCCTGAAAGAAGGTTTCAACTACATCACCCAACATATGAGGGGGCCTTAATGGATACCAGTTAAGCGAATTCCAAGTACAGCCCCTTTGGTGATGGAATTTGGTTCTAGTTGGAAGGGGTAAAAAGGATGAAGAGAAGCAAACAAAGGGAGTACACACACACATTCTCCAAAGAAACCGTCCTGTTTCTCAGACTCGGAATTTCTCTTCCTTCTGACGGCGCCAGTGTGGAGCTAGAAAGTTCCATTCCACAGCCACGGAAGGACATGTTGCCTGAAGGGGCAACTCGGTGCGCGGGCAAGTACACAGGCCTCCAAGACGCACACACAGTGGGGTTTGAACCTGGCCTCCAGCACGTACCGGCTGTGTGACCTCGGGCAGGGTGCTCAACCTCTCCTAACCCCCCTCTCCTCACTTACAAAACAGAGATGGGAGCAGCTACTCAGAGAGCAGGTAAATTTAAACAAGATCAATAAAACATGCAGCACAGTGAACATGAAAGGCAGTCAATAAAAGGGAATAATTATTGTGGCTGAGTGGTTCAGAGACACTCCTAAGCATGCACCTCCTTATAATGTCAACCAATAGTATTTACGGGACAGTGACCCTCTGTGCCCACATCTCTGAAAGACAAAGTTTAACACAGGAGCCCTGACCTTCTATGAGGTGCTGCCCCTCTACTGGAAAACCAACCTACGAGACACAGGGTATCGATCATCAGAAGAATGATGCAGGAGAAAAAAAAAAAAAAAAAAAAGCCCAGGCACAGATTCAATAATCAGATGCTTTCTTTGTAAAGGGGGTGGAAACCTTGAGTCGGGTAATTAAAACACCATAACTCACATACACACACGGACTCAACCTCAGATACCCACTGAACTTGGATCCTTCTCAAATCTCCTTGGCCAGCCCTGACATCGTTCTGACCTCCATATCCAAAGGTCCAGCTGTCTGCTGAACAGGACGTGAAGTCGGTCCACAGACGTCTCACGCCCTGTGTGCCCAAGGCAGGTGTTGTTGGGATATAACAGGTCAGAATTTGTGGCAAGTAAAGAGGGGACTTTCTGAGCGAAGCAAAACGAATTCCAAAGAAAGCTGACATCTGGATTTATAAGCAGGAGGCCAAAGGAGAAATTGAAGATAACAGCAGTAGAAACTGCCCATAAATTACCGGCAGGCTCTGGGAGGAGGAAGCCAGCCATGAAAAGTATGCAAGTATCTCAGAGGTGGCTTTAATAAGCACACACAGATCTCTGGGCTGCCCTGCAAGGGACGGGAGTGGGGTTTTTAAAGCCGTGTCTGGCTTCTAGGGTCACCAAATATCACCTCCCGGCTCGCACACACCTAGTCACATAGTGAATAAAGCTAGACAGATTCGTCTCATGTGGTGAAGAAAACCATAACTAAGGGAAAACCTGGACCAGCAAATCGTCCACCTTGCACACAAAGCATGAGCCTCTGCGGGACTCTCTCTCCCGGTTAATGAAATCACTTCACTTTGTCTCCCAAGCTAGAAACTTCTGATTGCACCCATTTCATCCACATCCAATTGACTGCCGCATCTGGCTGATTCTCAGAAAGTTTTTCTTGAATCTAGCCCATCCACTCCATCTCTGAGTCCTTGGTTTGCTACCGAGAAATGATTTTCATAAAAATAGTACGTGAATAATGAAATGTCCACTCTATTATTAGTGATAACATTCTCTCCATCAGGCAATGCTGAGCACTCGGTTGGCACTCAATAAACGTTGGGTGGATGGAGAAGAAACTAAATCTATTTAACCAATCTGCTACCAGCCTCCATCTATTCTAACCTAGCTGACGCCTTTGGCTAAAAGCCGATATCAAAAAGGGGATCATACCAACAGTACCATCTTGCCTTCTGTCCTTCGTTGGTGTCCACTGATGATGAGAAAGCCTGGCACATGAGGCTGCCTCCCAACCCAGCCACCTGCTTCCCCTTTGATCTCTCTTTCCACAGGTCACTCTGGAAACTCTGTTCCAGCCAGAAGTTTGTGTGCTGGTCCCCTCACCCCCAAATCCAAGAAATTGGGCACAGGCTGTTCTCTTTGAAATACCCCTGCCATCCCTTCAAAGGAAAAATTCCTGCTCGCCAGTAAGAGCCAGACTACCTCCACACTGAAGCATAGCGCCTAACCGACTGGAGACTTTGGTCAAAAATCATGTTTAATTAATTTTAAAAAAAAACAAAGAAAGAAAGGAAAAGAAAAAAAAATGAGACTGAAGGAACAGCATACAGCTTAGAAAATAAGCCTAGATATATGGGGTGCCTGGGTGGCTCAGTCAGTTAAGCGTCTGCCTTCGGCTTAGGTCGTGATCCCGGGGGATCCCAGGATCGAGCCCGCGTCGGGCTCCCCGCTCAGCAGGGAGCCTGCTTCTCCCTCTGCTCCTCACCTCGCTCACTCTCTCTCGCACTCTCTCAAATAAATAAATAAAATCTTAAAAAAAAAAAAAGAAAAGAAGCCTAGATATATAAAACGTATAAATTGCATTATATCTAGCACCTCCAGATGAAAATTATTTACAGATTTTTTTTTTTTTTGGAAAAGGCTGATTTGAAAAAAAATGGACAGACATCTTAAACAAAAGATACATACCTTGTACCATATTCCAAAATAAACACTAGATGGGTGAAGGAGCAAAATACAAGAGTCACGGAAAAGCAACACCAACAGAATAGAATATTTATAAGTATTTCTGCGGGATGATATCTTTCTCGGCTTTAAAGCAGTGAAGAAATGAAATTGGCAAGATTGACAGTTTGGGATTCATACAAATTTAAACTATCTGTCCAGTGGAAGAAAAAAAACCCCACAGAATTGAAATGAAACGCAAAACAACATTTGGAATCCATCGGCGTGAAAGATGACAAGCAAATGGTTAATCCCACTACTACCTAAAAATTCATTCACGTTTATACGAAGAACGATTTTCTTAAGAGCAGCATGATAAGAAAAGAGTAAGAATTAAAGCAACATCAGGTTCTGTACAAAATTGTGATGAAACTAGCTGATTTAAATCCTCTACACTCGGGAGGGCTTTGGGGGAGCTTCATCAAAAGGATCTCACCCACTGGGGGATACTTCCTCCTGAGCTTGGAGGAAGGAAACTACTCTGGCCCTAGACAGCTGCCTCCCTGCACATCCCCAGGGCTCACATAGAGAGAAGCAGCTTCCATAGGCAAATCCTTTGCCACTTTTTGATGGCAAGGGTTAATCTGCAATTAGCAAAGGTTAATTTGGTAACATTTGCTGTGGAGCCCAGAATTTACAATGGTACCTCTGGTTACCAAATATGACTCATGGGCAATCTCCCAAATTCATCTCCAATTCCACCTTCTAATGCATCCTCCACAAAGCTGCCGGAATAATCTAAGAAGGCAAATGTGGTCATGTCATCCAACCCACCTCTTTCTATCTTCTCCACCTCTTTATTCCGCCACACTTTCACCCTGCCTGGCCTGCACTTAATTTTTTTGTGTAGATTAACATTCACTGCTTAGTTAAAATTTGATTTTGTGAAAACAAAACATCTCATTTCTGTAATCTCCATGTACCTAAATATCAATGGTGATGCCCTTATTTCTTGATGTTTACATTTTAGACATTTGCAACTGATTTTCTGTTTCTGAGGATAAAGATTTAATGGTCTTATACTGCCCACACCTCACACACACATTTTGCCCTCCTCCTTCTTCCAATACAGCTATATCATAATTTGCAGGTAGGTAATATCCAATATTTACATTTGTGTGACTATATTATGCCCAGCTGAGCCAGAGTATATAAAATTACAATTCCTTTCTTGGGCGCCTGGGTGGCTCAGACAGTTGGGTGTCTGCCTTTGGCTCAGGTCATGATCTCAGGGTCCTGGAATCGAGTCCCGCATCGGGCTCCCTGCTCCTTGGGAGCCTGCTTCTCCCTCTGCCTCTCTCTCTGTCTCTCATGAATGAATAAATAAAATCTTTAAAAAATAAATAAATTAAATAAATAAATAAATAAATAAATAAATAAATAAATAAATAAATAAAATTACAATTCCTTTCTTGAGAAACTCTTGTTTTTTTCCTGTGGCTAACAATTGCTTTGCTTTGTCAGAAGCATTTTTTTCCCTTCTGTTTCTATCACTAATTTAGTCCCAAACTTTCTAAAAGAATGGCTAAAAAAAAATCTTGCAAAGGCAAGAAAAACAGAAATAAACAAGTGGGACTACATCAAACTAAAAAGCTTCTGCACAGCTAACAAAACAAAACAAAACAAAACACCATGATAAAATGAAAAGGCAACCTACTGAATGAGAGAAAATATTTATAAATCATGTATCTGGTAAGGGATTAATATAAAAATGTATACATACAACTCGATAGCAAAAAATCAAACAATCCAATTAGAAAATTGGGTAGAAGATCTGAACAGACATTATTCCAAAGAAGACATATAGGTGGCCAAAGGGTACATGAAAAGATGCTTCCCATCACTAATCATAAAGGAAATGCAAATCAAAACCACAAGATACCACCTCACACCTGGCTAATATCAAAAAGACAAGAAATAAGTGTTGGTGAAGATTTGGAGAAGAGGGAATCCTTGTGCACTGTTGGTGAGAATGCAAACTGGTGTAGCCACTATGGAAAACAGTATGGAGGTGCCTCAAAAAAGTAAAAAACAGAACTACCATATGATCCAGCAATCCCACTTTTGGGTATTTATCCAAAAAAAAAAGAAAGAAAGAAAGAAAGAAAACACTAATTTGAAGATATTTGCACCCCCATGTTCATTGCAGTATTATTCACAAAACCCAAGAAATGGAAACAATCTAAATGTCCATCAGTGGATGAGTGAATAAAGAAAATGTGATACACACACACACACACACACACAAAATGGACTCCTATTCTGCTATAAAAAAGAATGAAATCCTGCCATTTATGACAACATGGATGGACCTTGAGGGCGTTAGACTAAGTGAAATAAGTCAAACAGAGAAAGACAAATCTGTGGAATCTAAAAACAAACAAAATAAGCTCATTGCTACAGAGAATAGACTGGTAGTTGCCAGAGGCAGGGGGTGGGGAGTAGGCCAAATGGATGAAAGGAGTCAAGAGGAAGAAACTTCTGGTTATAAAATAAATAAGTCCTAGGGATGTCATGTACAGCATGGTGACTCTAGTTAATAATACTGTATTTCACCTGTGAAAGTTACTAAGATAGTAGATCTCAAAGGTTCTCATTACAAGAAAAAAACAACCTGTAACTATGTGTACTGACAGACGTTAACTAGACTTGTGGTCATTCCACAATGTAGACAAACATCAAATCATTATGTTGCACACCTGAAACTAATATAAGGTTGTATGTCAATTATGCTTCAATAATAACAATAATAATAATTCTGGATGCCATCAAAAACACTAGGTAATCAAGCTATTCTGTCCCCTGGCCTCCTTTGGCGACATACATCATACAGCCCTCCATCCTCCTGTTCCAGTGTGGAATGGGTGTTCTCTTGACCTGCCACACAGCTGTCACCCTGAAATGTTACCCTGGAGCATCCCTTCATCAGCTTCCCAGGATCTGCCTTTTGTACGCTCCTGTTTGAGTCCCCTGTTTCTTCTACACTATTATCATTCTCTTTCTTACTTTACTCCCTTGTTTTACTGGAGCATATCCTTAAATAGCTTCCTGAAAACAGATGCAGGGAAGGTACACTTGTGGAGACCCTACTTACATATAATATATTTACTTGTTTTGAAATTTTACATTTACTTTTTTTTTTTAATTTGAAGATCGGGGGCACCTGGGTGGCTCAGTCGGTTAAGCATCTGACTCTTGATTTCAGCTCAGGTCACAATCTCAGGGTCCTGGGATCAAGCCCCACTCTGGGCTCTACATTCAGCAGGGAGTCTGCTTGAGGATTCTCTCCCTCTTCCTCTTTTCCTCCCGTCTACCCCTGTGGACGTGTGCACATGTGCTCTCTCAATAAATAAATAGATAGATAGATAGATAGATAGATAGATAGATAGATAGATAGATAGATAGATAAATAAAATAAAACTTGAGAATTTAACTGGCTTTACTAAATGATTCACGAATCAGACAGCATGCCAGCTAGAAAATAGAGGGTTGCTCTGAGGAGTTGTACAAAAAACATTTACATTTGTTGATGTGGGTTTAATTTCTCTTTTCATTCCTCCCCTAGACACAGGGTGGGACCTTCTAACCTGAAAGCTCATGTCCCACAGACCTGGGAAATAGTGCTCCATCATTGGTCTGGTGATTTTCTTCTTTCCGTGTTTTCTGTTCTCTCTCCAATACTCCTATTAATTAATGTTGGACCTACTGAACTGATACAACTGCTTTAATTTCTCTCTCCCATTTTTCTTTTCTTTTTTTTTTTTTTGATCTGTCAGATGTTTTTCTCAATGCTATCTTCCACTCTCTTGTTGATTTATTCCTATCTTATTTGTAACTCCCAAGACTTCTTTTCTATTCTCACCTGAGATCGTGACCTGGGCTGAAGGCAGACACCTAAAAACTGAGCCACCCAGGCGCCCCCTGTTGTCATTGTTGCTAAGATCTTTTGTAACCAAGACTCTCCTGGGATGTCCAGAGATCCTAGCTCTCTTTCTTTTTTCGGAGTGAGACAGCTATGTGAAGACAAATGAAGTTTTACAACAGGCATGCCTTACTAATAGTGAGCAGAACTCAGACATTTGGGGAGGGGGGGGCAACTACCACATCTGTTAGCCTTTTCTTAGGCTGGTTGTTTCAAGAGTAGATTCTTCCAAGTACTGATTTACAGGGGCGTACAAGCCCGGAGGGGTAATGACATTGAGGATGTCCCCAGATGGTATGCAGTCTTACCATCTGTCCTAGGCTACATCTTACGAACTCAAGCCCAGAGTTCACCTTTTCCAGAGAGCAAATCTCCCATATTCTGCCAGGGGCAGTGTTGGAGACAGAATCTGGGGGTACAGATGCAATCCTTCTTTTCAAATCTACTTCCCACCCATCGGAAGTACACAGAACCTCCAATGCCCAGGTCTCTGGGGTTCTGAGGTGTGACTAGGCTGCATTCTTCAGGTCTTCCCACCATAGGCAGGAGGCTGGCTCCCAGCCTCATCCAGTCTGCTGTCAGTTACCATTCATTCCCCCTCTTTCAATCTTCCAAAATTTTGTGGGTGTTTCTTCCCTGCAGTCATCCCCTAACCTGTTCAGTCATCCCTTATAAGTTACATCGTCTCTGGTTCTTTACTATCATCTTAGTAAAGTGCCAGGGGGGGGCCAGATACAAGTGGGATGTTCAAGACAGTATGCTAATTTATAGAGCATGTTGAGCTATGCATCCCCCCAACCCCAAGTAAACCATGTTTTTATTTGCCCCCAACTCTGCTCTTACTGTCCCCCTGCCTGGTCCATCCCTATCCTCCTCCTTTCATTCATTTCCCAACCCTTAATGACACTTCAAGATCAGACTCAGGCATCATCTCAAGCGGGAAACTTTCCAGATCTTCCCCACACAGGCTGCATTTATCTCTGGCTTGACACACACCACATAGACCATAGTGTACCAAATCACCCTGTCTATAAGTCTGCCTCCCTCCCTAGATAAGAAGTAAGCAAGGACTGTGTCTTTTCCAATGTCCTGCCTCTAGTGTGGGGAAAACCATCTGGCACAAAATAGGTGCTCCTAATATGTGTTCAACTGACCCACTTCAGTAAGCTCCATATTGGAAACATTTTCATTCTCAAAGGCGGGCAAAAAAAAAAAAAAAAAAAATATGGCTCTGTTTATTTGCCAACGTCCAAATAAGAAAGGCTAATCAGAGAGCACCAGGAAATGAAAACAGCCAGATGTGTTTGAGAGCCAAGGTCCAGGAACGCAAAATAGCTTCCAACAGGGGTGATGTATGTTTTCCTAGTGATTCAAAAGGAATATATGTTTATTAGGCAGAGAGAGATTTAGCAGGTTCCTTGGCTAATGCTGCAATTTTAAATCCATTTAAGATAATTTTCTTTATCTTGAATCTATTTTTCTCAGTAACCAGGATACTTAACCGATTTGTCCAAAATCCATTTGAAAAAGAAATAATCTACTCTAAGCAAGGACACACTCTAAACTGGAAAAAAAAGAGACACTACAACTCTAAGAAAACAAAGAACCCTGTTAAGCCAATGTGGACGCCTGCCTAGAAAATAGGTTTTCCTCCAGCGTCCTGATTCTATGACCGATCCCTCTTCTCCATTTCCGAAGGAGAACACAAATAATTCTTAAATCTGAGCCCACAGAACAAAGACTTTTCCTGAGACAAAAGACCCAAACAAATTGGTTAAAGGTAACACCCTCAAACTAAACAGTGGAAGATGAAACAATCACGGAACGCACTTTCTCACCCATCAGCTTGGCAAAGCATTTTTGAAACACGAGTACCCAGTTTGGGAAGGATCAAGTAAGATTCCAATGAGTGCGGACTGCCATCAACTTTCTGGAGGACAGTATCCCAAGATGTACCTAGAGCCTCCAGAGTACTCCTACGATATGGCATAAGCATTATACTTTCAGAAGTGTGGCTTGAGAAAATAAATACCAAATCACAACACACGAGGATGTGAGTGGCAAGATATTCATCAAATGGTTATTTATAATAATGACAAACCGACAATACCCTGAATTTCCAACAACGGAAATAATGATGCGAAATGGTCATCAGGATGATCATCGTTAATCATGATTAATGACAGCACGCGCTCATGAAATAATATTAAATGGAAGAAAGATCCAAACAATACATCACATGCTCATAATCTGTATAGAAGATGGACTCAAACACAAAATGCCAAAATTTGACCGACTGCTGCCTCTAGGTAATGAGATCATGGCGAGCTTTGTGTTTTACTTAAGACTTTTTGTATTGAGGACCTTCCTATGTGTTCCTGGATTACTTTTATAAAAATGTCAAGATTTTATTTAGATAATATTTCATAATGCATAGTACTCCATTTGTTGACTGTGAAGGACACTACGTAAGACAGAAGCCCCTCTGCTGGTCCCAAAGGACCTGAGAACATGTCACAGACTCAGGGCTGCCCCCATGCTGTGATGTAGCCAGCCGCTCTGAATGACTGAATCGCAACTTACTTCGTGGGACGATAATCCGGAATGGAACGATCCAGTGAAATTTTTTCACTGAGGTAGGAATTGTAGCCATACTTCTCATGGGGTCCCTTGGCTTTCTCTTCTTCAGCCGGGGAAAGGGTAGCAGGAAGGCCCCCTTTGCCCCGCCCACCATAACCTTCAATGAGCCCAAGGGACTTGGATAAGCCTAGAAAAAGGAAGGAAAAACCATTATTTGAAAGCCACCACATCAGGCTTTGTCACTCAAGCTCAGATATATGCTTCAGTGGCAAGTCTACCATTACCCGTCACGGGTAATTACTTCCTCGATAGAGCAATCCAGGAATGTGCCCTGAACACCATCATATTAAGGGGAACGTAGGGGCAACTGAGAGTTCTGGAACTAAGTTTAATTCCCAGTAAGGAGCTTCTCCCTCCCCTGGGGAGCTGAGTGGATGGGGGTCCACAAAAGGGAGAGACTATCTAAACTGGGACAAATGCAGACCAAGAAGGACACAGGAAATGGGACAGACGTGGGGCAATGACAAGCCTTGATACTCCACGAGCTACACGCACGACACAAAAAAAGAACAGCCAGTCGCAAGGAATGGCCAGACCAGAGGTGCTTTTGCTTCATTTGAACAGAGAATGACATACAGATTGGTTTTATCATGAGTTTGAAGTGTGTAACAATCTGACACAGTTCTTTACCTAATGGTTTTATTTAAATTTCATCTAAATGGCAAAAGGAAATATAGAATGTTTGAGAATAAATCATAGAGGGGGAAAAAAAAAACCCACAAGGGTGATAACCATGCCAAGTGGAGTAGGAGGCCTCTGTAACGAGCCTCACTGGGCAATTGCAAGTTCCCAGGATGGTGGCAGCTTTATATCTACTACTGTTCCATTATACAATAAACAGCTTGATGGGCAATCCTGAAATCCAAGAGTTATGGGAGGTTTTACTTCTCGGCTAGAAAACTTTTGTTGTTAAGGGCTCTCATTCCCTTTTGCCATTTTGAATGCTCAAGCGAAGTTACTTAGCGCACCCACGAGCATGTGCACGTGCACACACACACACATACACAAAACACTTTATCCACAGAAGTCCCATTGCTCCTACTGGCGGGAAGAACACTGAGCGGAGATGTAAAGAGTGCCCTCCGCTTTCATGAGGGGCAGCCCACAGAGCTGAGGACGATTCGAACCTCCCAGAAAGGTACCCCCAGACCAGTCAAAGGCCAACAACTCTGCTCCCATCACAGGACAGCACTCTATCACATAATGGCAAGACTTGCCTGCTTCTCTGAAAACAGAAATGTATTTTCTGTGATATCAAGATCAAAAAGCAAAGGTCGAGCAAACATCTCAGAGTTGGTCTCAGGTGAACATCATTTTTCTACCTGAGAATCATTTCCACTGTCCACTCTGAGCTCCAGGAACCCTGACATCTTTTCCGCCTGCCATCATCCCAACAGAGGCGCCCTCAGCTGAGCATTAGATTATTCCAACATTTCCCACCTGCTTCCTGGGCTTTGAATTCTCATTCCACATCAATGTGCCACAAACATTCCAATAATATCACCTTCACAATGCTCAAAAATCTATAAGAACTCTTCCCATGTCAAGTGCAAATACCTGTGCTGGGTTTTAAAATCACTTGTCAGAGAACATTACTAGTAGGAATGTTAAGACAGGGCAGCGACTTTGGAAAACAGTTCGGTAGTTCTTCAAAATGCTAAGCATAGTTTTACCATATGACCCAGCAACTCCATTCCTGGGTATATACCCAAGAGAAATGAAAAGATCTGCCCACATAAAAACTTATAAAGAAATGTTCAGAGGAGCATTATTCATATTAGCTGAATGTCTATCAACTGATGAATGAATAAACAAAAATGTAAAACTATACCATGAGACATTATTTAGCAATTAAAAAGAAGGAAGTAGTGATACACACTATGACGTGGATGAACTTTGAAAACACGATGCCAAGTAAACAATGCTGGTCAGGAAAGACCACATATTGTGTGATTCTATTGATATGAAATGCGCAGAATAGGCAAATCTCCAGAGACAGAAAGTAGATCAATATCTGTTTTGGGCTGATGGGAGTGGGGGAGGAAAGGGGGAGTGACTGCTAATGTGTATGGGATGTCTTTTTGGGTGATGATAATGTTCTGGAGTTAGATTGTGGTGATATGTGCATAAACTTGTGAATCTACTAAAAAGGAAAATGTTTTAAGTTCTTGGGCGCCTGGGTGGCTCAGATGGTTAAGCGTCTGCCTTCGGCTCAGGTCATGATTCCAGGGTCCTGGGATCGAGTCCCGCATCGGGCTCCCTGCTCCGTGGGAAGCCTGCTTCTCCCTCTGCCTCTCTCTCTCTCATGAATAAATAAATAAAATCTTTAAAAAAAAATGTTTTAAGTTCTTTTAAAGTCAGAACATAGTCACAAAATATAATTCTTTTTTTTTTTTTTAAAGATTTTATTTATTTATTTTACAGAGAGAGACACAGTGAGAGAGGGAACACAAGCAGGGGGAGTGGGAGAGGGAGAAGCAGGCTTCCCGTGGAGCAGGACGCCCGATGCGGGGCTTGATCCCAGGACCTTGGGATCATGACCTGAGCTGAAGGCAGTCACTTAACAACTGAGCCACCCAGGCGCCCCAAAATATAATTCTTAATACCATTTTTTAATGGAGGAAGAAACCTACCAAGGCCAAAGTCATTATGTGGCCCTTATTCCCTTGAGGTTGTTAGACTCTTACCTATAAGTGACAGGTGCCTAAAGCACAGAGAAGGAAAGGAACATGATCTGAGGCAATGGGACAGACCCCAGACAGCCACTATTTACGGAGGCGCTCTCCCGCATGCTGGGCACCCCGCTAAGTGCTTTACGTGGAGTGTATTATTGTTTTGTCAACTCTCCTGACAAACCTCTGAGGAAGGTATTATTTTGATCTCTGACAAATAAGGACACTGAGTCTGAGAATGTAGTAACTTGGTCAAAGTTCCATGGCTGGTAAAGGAAGACAGACCGGGATTCTGGGTATAGTTAGAGACTCAAAGGAGGACAAAACCTCGCCTCTGTGACAAATAAGGAGACCAATTCCAGGACTCTCACAGCAGCTGACAAGAGAGGATAGGGGCCTCATTTTAAGGCAGTGGTGATAGTGATCAAAAGGAGAGGAGAGTTTGGAGAGGTATTTAAGAGACACTGTCACAAGGCAGAGACAGAGAGACAGACAGGTGTTAGGGTGGGAGAGAGCAGGAAGAAGTGAGTTAGCCTGGCTTCCAGTGTGAGGACCAGGTGAGAACACCACTCCCAAAGATGGCGCAGTCAGAAGCAGGTTTGAGAAGATGAGTTCCACTCCGCACAGGTGGTCTACGGGGCAACCATGGGACATTCCGACAGTGTCAGAGGTCCAGTGGGTAACTGAAACCCATGAGAATGGAAGTTAAGATGGAAGACGAAGCCCAAGATATGAGCCAGGAAGCCACAGCCTGGCAGGGGCTGTAGCCATGATGGAGGGTAGGGGCAGAGGTCGAGCAGCAAGAAGGAGAAAGACAGATGATGCTCAGGAATTTCAACATATTTAGAGTAGGAACTGCATCCTTCAAAACTTATTTCTTCTCCACGCTGTACACGGGCTCCCTCACTGAAGCTACACTTGAAGCTCAAGACTTCAAGGAACTAAGACTTAAAGGAATGGAGAAATAGCTCAGTATGAACCAAGTGGTTAAGCTTCTTCCTTATCTTCATAGATCCATTCAACCACCCTCTCTCCATCCACTAATGATCACTGTTTAGGCTTTAATTTTTTTAATGGTTTTATATCCATTTCTGTATTAAACAGGAAAGGTTGATGTTACCAGGATCACTTTAGAGATAACGAAATGGAGGCTCAGGAGGATTAACTATGTGACCTTCCAAAAGTAATGGAAATGGAAGACATTCCTTCCAACCTCAACACACACGAATGTTCTATCCAGGAAATTCTTCAGGAAGAAAGAACCCAGCATGGAAAATATGATGGTGATAAATTAATGGTAGTGAACTCATTAAGAGGATACTATATAGCAATGAAAATGAATTACTTGCTGATAAATGGATGAATCTCAGAGACACAACGTCAAGTGAAAAGCAAGCATTAATTCATATAATTCCATTTATATAAAGTTTCAAAAGCTAATCAAACCATAGTTCAGAGATATAAACTCATGGAGTGAAACCAGAAACAACTGCAAAAAAGAGACTAGATCATCCTTGGGAAAGACACACAAAGGACCTCAAAGGTCCTGGTAATGTTCCATTAGAAAGCTAGTAGGATTCATTCATTCATTCATTCAATTCCATAATAATTCATTATAGAATTATTACCTGACATGTATGTGATATATATAATGGATGGCATTTTGCATAATAAAAAAGATCATGCAGGGACTACTGACAGTGGGTTTTTTTCTCCTTGTCTTGTGCACTTCTGCTCATTCACCTGGATTTTCCCTTTTTCTCACTAGTCACAAACTCAGCCTTCCATAGTTTTCCTGCCAGCATGCAGCCCAAGGGTCAAGGAGGGAAACCACTGGAATGGGACATGACTGACTTTCAATTTAACTGAGCAGCTTCAGTAGAAAACACCCGATTCTTCCTCTTATCTCATCTGTTTGGTTTGGTTAGCACATCTTTTTCTTCCCTTGATGACAAAGGCCTTCTTTTGGCCATTAAATGCCACCTCAGAGCTAAAAAGCATCTCAGCTGTGTTTGCCCAGCATCTTCCATGGGCAGCCTTTCCAATGCAGGCAGAAGGGCCACGGAAGGAATTCATTTTAAAATGGCACAGGAATTAAGACTAGGAATGCATGCTAAACTCACCAAGAACACAAAGGGAATGACGGTTCCCAGTGAGATTTTTTTTCCCCTTTCTGTGGCATTATTTCTTCCATTATGGAAGGCACCCACTTAGCAGCCTCAAAAAAGATCATTCTTCACAGTGCAATGTGACAGTTACAAATTATATATTTTGTGGTCCATGTGCTCCCATTTTCCCCCCAATTGAATCTGCCAGCAAGGTTCAACAAAGCAGCAAAAATTTTCACTGGCATTTTAATGTGCTTACTTAGCAGGCCCCAGAAACTACTGGCAAAGATAAATAAGAATTCAAGATCATCAACAAGGCCCAAGTTGGTCTTCACTTAGCCAGGAAAAGTCGCCTCTGGAGCCAGCTGGGATGACTCCATGCACCTGGGAACCTTCTCTTCTGAAAGTGCCTTTTGCAATCTGGTCAGAAGCAATTGTAGCCACTGCAGACCAAAATGTATTTGTAGGCCTGGAAGTCCCAGTTGGCAAAGGGAAGAAGAAGAAGAAGAAAAGAGGGAAAGAGGAGTGGTTGCTTGGCACTTGGGTCTGGGAAGATGCATCATTCCCTCTATCTTCAGGCAAGGCCTTCTGAGTTATTTTAGCCAAAGACTGCAGAGCCAAGGGGGAGCAAAGAGGCAAGAAGCTGAAGATAAAGAGAGCGAGAGCAAATTGAGCTCGGTCATCCCATAGCACCTCTTCCACATATTGTTCATGTTTCTCTCCAGATCCACTGTCCACCATCTTCGCCTGCTTCACATCCCAGGAGACAGACCTATAGAGAGAGCATCAAGGGCGTTGGGTTGGAGTCAACCAACAGGAGGCACCTGGAGGAGACTGATGGATGGAGAGAGAAAGAGGTTGGAGTGTGTCCTCCCCCAGCTTACTCCCGAAGGGGAAGTGGTTGGGTCACCTTCTCTATGCCGCTGTTGCCATGAGGCAGCCCTCTCCTAGGGTTTGCCTGGGGTTACATCCAGCCGTGTGTTCTGTTAACCGCTCCCCCCCAACTTCCCCCTTCATGGCTGCCATGCCAACTTCTTCCTCCTCTGTGGCTAGCCCTAGGTGAGTCACCATCCCTTGTCATTCTTGTTGATCTCTGAACCTTGGTAAATAGTTTGCTAGACTCTCTTCCATCACCTCTTCTGGATACGCCGTCTGTTTCCTGCTGGGATTCTGACACACACAGCACCCCACCTAGCCCCGGGGGATGACTTCCCCCACAGTGCCACATCTACACCCTTCCCTGAAGGGCAGGGGTGTGGTCACCCCAGTGCCCAACACACAGGAAGCTTCTAAAAACTGTTGAGTATATGGATGAGTAGAGAAAGATCTGGAGATTCAACCTGGAGCCATCTATAACAAAGTTGATGTCGAGGAAGAACACTAAATATCCACGAGATAACTATCTACTAAGAGAAGAGCAATGAAAACTACAAACTACATAGGGTCGTTGTATTTATAGTCATAAAGAAGAGAGTCTACACTGATGAATGTCACAGGGAAATCAAGCCTAAAAAAGGCCATTTGGTTTGGCCACGGAATGGGCCCTGGTGCCCTTGAAGACCGCCATGGCTGTGAGGTAGGCACCCCCAGGACAGAAAAGAAAGGAGGCGGGAGGCAATTTCACTCCTCAGTCAGGACCCCTGGGCTAGAGCACGTTTGATGGGTCCTGTGTTACCAGTGTTTTGTATTCCAGCAATAACCCACTGGATTATATAATGTAAAAAAAAGTGATATTTATAAAAATAACAAATATTGCAGTGTATCTAGAAGGAACTTTAACCAATAGGAAGAGAAGTATAAAACTCTACTCAAGGGAATAAAATGAGACATCTCTAGCTTAGCAGAGAGAGAGAGAGAGAGAGAGAGACATGTTTTTGAAGTATCAGGTGGAATGCAATGAAGACACATACTTCCCCTCTTTAATGTATAGGTTAAATATAACTCCAAATGAGATTTTTTTTTCAGGAACATAACAAAAATTCTAAAATTAGCCCACAAGAACACAGAGGCCAGAAAGCATAGATTAAAAAAGAAGAAGAAGAAGAAGAGAAGTGAGAGAGGTTGCCCTCTCCAATGTTAAGTTCAAAAATAAAGCAATAATAATTCAAGTGGCGTAGTCACTGGGAGGAAATTCTACATATACGCTGGGAAACAAGGCTCTAAATATTTTTTTTCTCTCTCAAATAGTCATCCAATTTCCCAAACACGAAGTCCACTTTTGAAATTTTAGAAACTCCCTCTAGTCCAGTTGAGTCAACACCTCGCTTGGGGATGACAGAGAAGCTTCAGGAACCTTGCACGGAGCCCGGGGATCCCGAGGTGCTCATACTTGATGACCGCTCAGCAAGACTCAATCACTCGGCCCATGTCTGTCTTTGGCTGGGCCCAAGCTATCCAGGCTCCACGGTGGCAGTAAAAATAAAGAACCACGGCTGTAAATCAAGCTGCCTTCCCGCCTCCCTCCATACAATGAAGGACATAATTTTCTCCAGGGTTACAGTTTAAACTTATGAGTTTACAGATAACTGGCATTATTCTTCCAGAAATAGGGATGGCACTCACAACGGACGCACAAACTCCAGGATAGATAGAGGCTATGGCGAAATGCAGTCTGGTGCCTTGTTGACTCACAAAGCTCCTCATCATCTGCGCAGCCAGGACACGTGTGCACGCGCACACACACACACACACACACACACACACACACCAGCCCACGAGGCAGGCACGTCCCGTGGCCCAGCTGGGTGAGCCTGTGTTAGGGGGTCTCTGCAGAAGCCTGACGCCCCCTGAAGGTCACAGAGTCTCAGGGAGATCCTCCGTGATGCTAAAGCATTTGGGAGTTGTCAAACTTACAGACAATCAGGAAGCTGCAGCCATAAACTGAATAGTGAGCAATAATTCTAGCAATATATTCCTGACCAACGTCTAAATAGGGACGACTCCTGAAAAACGTGTGAAAAGGGGCCGTGAAGGGCCTTCACATACCAGCTAGTAAAACATACTGAAAAGCTCTGATAATTAAGACAGTGAGACAATAGAACAAGAAGTGACAGGCACATCAGTGGAACAGAAAAGCTAGGCTGAGGGCATCTGTCTTCGGCTCAGGTCATGATCCTGGGGTCCTGCAATTGAGCCCTGAGTTGGGCTCCCTCTCCCTCTGCCTCCCCCCTGTGCTCTCTCTATGTCAAATAAATAAATAAAATCTTAAAAAAAAGAAAAGAAAAGCTAGCCCGGAAATATTGCCAAAAGAAGATAGCTCCATGTTGGACACAATTATTAGTGATAATTAGTTAAGCTGACAAATGTCTCTTAGATGCAAAGCACTATACTAATCACTTTAATTATTATTATACAGTATTTATGTTAAACAAATATGCTACCTATATCTGTGTTTTATATATATATATTTTTTGTTGTTGTTAATTTCCTTAGTTTACATATACGTATTTTTTCTAATTCATTACTCCAGTGACTCTTGGGGCTCGCTCTTATTTATCTCTTGACTCTGTTCCTTCTCTGCATCACTTCCACCGCCTGGATTCAAGCTCAAGTCCTCTCCCTTGAGTTACTACACTCCCTTGAGTTACTAACCCACTGAGCCTGAGCCAGGGTAAGACATGCAAGTCTGATCACCACCTGCTTAAAATTCATCAGCGTATTCCTGCCGCTATAGAAAAAAAAAAATCCAAAATCACCCTGTAATATACAAAGCCGCTCATTAGCTGACTCCCTGCCCAGCCTCATTTTCCACCTGTTCCTCCACCACATCCTTTATTTTAGCTCTGTAGCCTTCTGATGCTTCTAAAAAGTCACTGCCCCTTCGTGCCTCTGCCGGTCATCCTTGCTACTCAACACAATCCCACAGACCCTCTCTGAACACCGCCCTACCCTGAAAGTCAGATGCTGCTCTTTGGTGGAAATCTCAACCACAGCGTTGCTCCTGTCATATCACACGTGTCCTTGAGTAGTCACTCACACTTCCTGCAAACAGGAAGACCTGTCTTATACATGGTCTGCACCTACGAAGCACTTCATTCACGTTGCACGGAGGAACAGATAGCTGGATGAGCAAAGCAATGGAATAAATGAAAGAATAAGTGAATGAGTGCATTAGAAGCTGGGCTGGCCAACTATGTTACCATGTTCTAGGGCTGATACAGACATCTCCTGGAGACGCGTCAGAAACCGGTAAGCACCGCTTCATGAACTCATATCGAATCATTATGAAATCCCTGGTTCATATATTAGTATGATGATCTTGACATTTGTTGACATCTACATTATAATGGTTTTGACATTTTCTGTCCTGTATCCTCAGTGCTTCCCAGATACGATGTCCAAATGTTATGTGAGTCTTAATATCCTGAATGAACTCCCAGAGTTCAACTATGTCAGCTGCTTCTTGGTGCAAGAGAACCGAATAAATTGTTGCCTATGTCTAAAGGCAATAGCACACCTGGGATCCAACACAGAATCTTGAGATGGAAGGAAGGACAATTCAACCATTTCTCCACAGCCCCATCCAGCACTGGAACTCGAGAGAGATGGCCGCCTGGTTTCTACTATATTCCTGTAGGAAAAAAGAACTCACCACCTGACACAGCAGGCCTTTCCTGGTTTATCTGTCATGCATATAATTATACTTTCATATCATTTTCAGTATTGTTTCATTATCATGACCTGTCTCCCTATATTTTTTCCAGGCTAACCATATCCACTCCTTCAGTCACCTCTGTATGACCATGTTTTCCAATTTTCCAATTATCCATGATTTCTTAGTCTGCTCAGGCAGCTATAACAAAATACCACAGATTGAGTGGCTTAAACAACAGACATTGATTTCTTAGTTTGGAAGACTGGGAAGTCCAAAGGTAAGGTGCTGGTATATTTGGTTCTTAGGGAGGGCTCTCTTCTTGGCTTGCAGACAACCACCATCTTGCTGTGTCCTCACATGATGGAACAAGGGCAAGCTCTGGTATCTTCCTCTTCTTTTAAGGGTACCAGGGCCATCATGGGGACACCACTCACTTAACTTATCTGAACCTAACTACCTCCTGAAGGCCCCACATCCTAACAATATCACATTAGAGGTTAGGGCTGTAAGATGTGAATTTGGCGGGGGTGATACATACATGCACTCCATAACTCATGGTCATCCGCTGCTGGATTCTGTCCTAGACAACAAAATGATGACTAATGGGTCTTTGGATGTGGGCTCCCCCCGAGAGCCCAGAATACTAGAAGTACATTTTTGCCCATTAACCAAACTGTTCATGCAGCATTTGCAATTCCAAGAGATATGAATCATTGTTATGTGCTTGAAGTGCCTTTGGAACAAACTGTCCATAAATTTTCAAACTGCAGTTTTATACAAAATGACATATCGTACATGTATTATGAACTTTAGACTTCCCAGAATCTCTCTACAAAGATTATTTAATTTGATCCTCAGAATAGCCCCATCCACATTCAGCAGATAAGAAAAAGAGGCCCAGTGAGGATTATGAATGATCCTAAGATCACTGAAAACAGTCCGAGGTGGATCTAGAACCCGGGTCGATGTATTTCCGGTTGCCAAGCCCGTCTTCAGGAAATGCATTCTCTGATTTCATGCTGTGATGAAGAAGACCAAGTAAGGCCTGAATCTCACTCTCTGTGCCAAACAAATATTGGCACAAACATCCCCCTGCGTGTGGATGTGATAAACACATGGTTCTGGCCTGGCCCAGGCTCTAGCTGATGCATAGGTCTAAGTGTGTAGATGAAAAAAATATTTCCAAAAAAATAAAGAAAAGAAGAGCTTGGCAATCATTGAGATCGCTTGGAGCAGATGGATGAAAGATGCTGGCTATACAGGTTAATTGTGTTACTTAGCCTCACATCACTTATAAAACTACACAAGGGGGGAAAAAAGCTGACCTAGGGCTGGGTGGGAAATATGCTGAATTGGAGAAAGTCCCCTGCCGTGACCTATGAAATTCACTGGTGTCAAATGCATTCAAGGCATTGCAGACCATGCCATTTGTCACATTCGTTCAGCACCTGCCCGTCCTGACAGCTTTCAGAGAACATTCCCACTCCTCCCTTCTCATGCCCTGAACCCTCCTAGGATTTTAGTCCCAATGAGAGGGGTTAAAAAGAAGGGAGAGAGGGCAGTGAAGGTTAGCAACACTAACCTTTACCAAATTCTACAAAAAGCATGTAAGTTTTAAATAGCATACGTATAGTTCCACAGATTTTGAGTGCCAATACCTATGGTCATGTCATAGAGGGTAAATTATGAAATCAGAAGAGGGATAAGGGAGGAGTAAGACAATACAAAAATGAACCACCGTAGGAAAATGTTGCTATCTCTTTCACCCCTCAAAACCATCAGCATCACCTTCCTTTAACACCCACACACCACTGCACCACTATCACCACCACCATGATCACCATCATCATCATCACCACCACCATCACCAGGACCACCATCACCAGCACCACCATCAGCATCGTCATCATCATCAACATCATCACCATCAACATCATCACCATCACCATCACCATCCACATCACCACCACCACCAACACCCCCATCAACACCATTACCATCACAATCAACATTATCACCACCAACATCCGCACCACCACCACCACCAACACCCCCATCACCAACACCATCAACATTACCACCACCACCACCATCACCATCACAATCAACATCATCACCATCAACATCCGCATCACCACCTACCACCAACACCCCCATCACCTCCCTCACCAACACCATCAACATTACCACCACCACCACCACCACCAACACCATCACCATCACAATCAACATCATCACCATCAACATCCGCATCACCACCACCACCAACACCCCCATCACCAACACCATCAACATTACCACCACCACCACCACCATCAACACCATCACCATCACAATCAACATCATCACCATCAACATCCGCATCACCACCACCACCAACACCACCATCACCTCCCTCACCAACACCATCAACATTACCACCACCACGACCATCTCTAATTGATTATTAGAAACTGGAAGCAATAGAATACCTATTTTCAAGGAGCTAGTCAGAAGCAGCACAAGTTTAAAAATGAACATCCAGTTCCTCATAAAAAAGACCCTGTTGCAGGAGGGGAAGAATGAAGCGGGGGAAATCGGAGGGGGAGACGAACCATGAGAGACTATGGAATCTGAAAAACAAACTGAGGGTTCTAGAGGGGAAGGGGAGGGAGGATGGGTTAGCCTGGTGATGGGTATTAAATAGGACACATTCTGCATGGAGCACTGGGTGTTATACGCAAGCAATGAATCATGGAACACTACATCAAAACTAATGCATGTAATGTATGGTGATTAACATAACATAATAAAAAATAAATCAATAAAAATAAATAATTAACTTTAAAAAAAAGGTAATGATGGGAAGTCTTTGAAAAGGAGAGGAATACAGGGTTAAAATGCACATAAATGGAGATCCTCTATTAAACAGTAATTCTACTTAAAAAAAAAAAAAAGACCCCGTTGACTAAAGATCCCATTAACGTATAAGCAAATTCCACCTTTAAGTGTTTCTCCAAGGTGCTACATTAGATTTTTGTTCAGCAAATACAAACTTTCTGCCCTCCACATACCTGGGAAGCGTACACATCCCCATCCCACTAATGTGGGCTCTGCCTATTTTGCTGGGCAGAGTGTATTTCCTCACTCTTAATTTTGGGCTTGGCCATGAGACTTGCTTTGGTCAACAAGACACTAGAGAATGTGATATGAGAAGAGGCTTGAAATATGCTTAGACTGTTGGCCTTGGCCTCTTCACCCAGCCTCTACATGACAATATGCTTTGGGTGGCCCACCGGTCCAAGGAGGATGAGAGTCTCATGGGACAGCTGGATTCAATTTGCAACTTAGAAACCAGCCCAGCTAAACTCAGTCTAGATCAGCTTATCTGAAGACACATGAGAGAAAGACAGGCTCCAAGAATAACTCACATTTTTTTTTTCCTGAGCAACAAAGGATTTTGGACATCGGGGCATTCAGTAAGATGGAAAACAGCAGGAGGAAAAGATCTTTGGGTACGAGTGGGTGTGATGCAGACTCAAGAGTTTGGCTGGGTGGAATATATTGAACTGGACATGCCCATGAGACATCCAAATGGAGATGTCAAGCACATGATAGGGGATGAGGTCAGTTTTGGAAATATAAAATTGGCATTGACCAGTGTCCAAAGGTAATTGAAAGACAGATTCCTCGCGGAGTCCCCTAGGCAACGGAGATACACAGAGAAAAAAGAAGCCTGACCACTGAGCCCTGGGCACGCCACCAGGAAGGAGCCATTACAAGAAAATTGAGAGGAATGGAGACAGAAAACCTGGAAATGGTAGGTTTTGGGGAGCTGCCCCATGGATTTGGTCATGCCAAGGTGCCGGCAAATCCTGCAGGACCAACTTGAGGGAACCAAAACCTGGAGGAGGCTCGAGAGAGAACAAGAGTGAACACGTGAAGACAGCAGGTACAGCCTACACTTCCAAAGAGTTGCTGTAAGAAAGAGCAGAGGAATGTGAAGCTGCTTCTATTCAACGGAAAAGAGTTACCCTAACAGAAAAATAAATAACTAAATAAGGCTTGGCATGCACAGGATGTGGTTCTGCAGATCCTAGGACCTTCTCTGCCCTGCTGGGACAATGGCCTCCCGCAAATTCCTGCCACGAAACTCACACATGTAATATGGGGACCGAAAAGCATCTGAGACCCCTTGTCGTCTCAGATTCCACGCTCCTCTCTTGGCAGCCCTGGTGTGAAAACATATGTGACAGAATGAGGACACAAGCAAGAAAGCTCATCCGTCAGTAAATGAAGAATGTGGCATAACCTGACGGCATCTAGAAATCAGTAGATTTCCAAAGGTCTTTGTGATGGGGGTTCTGTGGCTCCATGTGACCTGTACAAGGGACACCTGTGAGGTCCCGCCACCTGGTGGGAACCTCAGAGCACTCTGGCATCACAGCAAACAAGGGGAAGGGAAGCAAGAGGCCAAACTCTTTACGTGGATGGGCCCAGATACAGCAACATCGGCACTAGCTTAGGATTTATCACTCTACGTACAAGTGGTAAAACCCAACTTCTTGGAGATTCAATAAAGTCAGCAGATGCAAAATAGCCCCCCCAAAAAATATGAATCCCTAAATCTCACACTCTTAGGCTCATCCAGGGCCACTCTGGTCCTTGACCTACTGTAATGTATCTCCTCCACGTTGCTGCCAGGATGAATCCAGCCTCAAAATAAACACCTCCAGAAGTTCAAACTCCCTCGTGAGCCCCTAGCCAGCCTATTCCATTGGGTTCATGTTGAATGTTCTCTAAATACAGCCAATGTCAGCCTCATCATTCTACCTTCCACACACTGGTCTTAATTCTGTCTGGGAACACACAGAAGAACCTGACTTCCTCTGAGCTCCAAAGCTATTAATGTGGCCACTGTCCCCGGGGCACAGGTATCTATGACCAGGACAGGTTTCTCCACCTTCACTCCTTCCAGTTCATCTCACATGCTCCTCATTATTCCACATGACTTTGGTTCCTTCTCTTGCTGGATTTCCCAATGAGGAAAACAAAAAGCAGGCAGAGTAGAGGTGATTATTCCATGGGGAAACATACAGCGCCGGGTCCCACCGCGGTGAACAGTCTCTACCAGGAGGCTGCGGGTTTATGCAAATGGAACCGTCTGGACATTTCACTAGCCAGAGATCGAAGTGGATACAAGAGACCAAAAGAAAACACACACCCCCGTGCCCTGGTTACTCTCCAGCTCTTAGAAAATGACCTTGATGGCAAGAGTTTGTGGAAATGTTCTACAAAAAAAAAATGCCCCGACTTTATTGTTCTTGGCTTGAGAAGAATCTGAAGCCTTTGGGGGAATGAATGACCTCCAGGACACGAGCTTTGTTAAGAGGCTCTGACATGGAAATGTCTGTTCCCAAAGCACCGCAGTGAATGTACACACAGCTTCTACCATCCGGGCCACTCTCCCCAGCATGGGCCTGTTCACCTCGGGCCGGGGCTGGAACATTCAGGAGGTGTGAGGCAAGCACATCCACCCGTGTGCAGGTGCGGGGGGCACCACCAGCCCTTCATCCGTCCGGAGGGCCAGCAGGAGGTGCTCATTTAACTTGGCGCCGTGGAGCTCTTTCATTTGGGACGCATTTATTCATACCCCTCCTCGTTGCAAAATTAACAGTGATAATCGAAGCCAAAATCGGGAACGGAGAGGACAAGAATTACTGAGAAGCGATGAGAAAAAAATTACAGATCAATACCAGCCCGGTTCCCGATGTGAGGCAGGTGTGGGTGGGGATCGACACAGTTGGCAGAGATCGTGTACCAGGGGTCTTAGGGATGGTCCAGCAGCTCCCACCTGGTGGGGCTCCAGGGACCACAGTCAGGGACCCTGCCCATTCTGTCTTTCCCTCTGGTTCTTATCTGAGGCATCCTCCTCCCCAGCCCCAGGTGGCCTTCGAGGCTCTTGGCTTCCCTAGCTTCTGCTCTGGTTCCAGCTGCAGAAGCAGCAGAGAGGCTGGTCCCTCTGCAGACTTCTGGCTGCTTCCCTGGGTACAGCCTCTCCGCTTTCCAGAATGTCCTTCCACTTTGCCCACCATCCCCCGGGGCCGGGATCTCAGGTTTCCAGGCTTAGGTGAGGCCCCACACTCAGTTATATAACAATAACCACAATGATCGGTTTCTCCTTCCTCTCTGTCTTAAACTCTGGAGCCTCAGTTTCTTATTCTGAAAAGGAGGAATAATGATTTATCAGCTCATACAACAGAGTGCACACCAAGAGGATAGAAAGCACAGTGCTTGGCAGACAGTAGGGGCTCAAATCATAAGGGTTCTCTTGTATATTCCCGAAGGGATGTAAGATGGCATGGCCATTTTCGAGAACAGGGAAAGCAGCTAACAGTTAAACACAGAGTTGCCAGGGCAATTCCCCTCCTAGATACACAATGTATGTCCACACAAAAACTTGGACCCAAATGTCCACAGCAGCCCTATTTACATCAGCCAAAGAGTGGAGAACATCCCCATGCCCATCCACCGTAGAACACATCAACAAATGTGGTGCATCCGCACAATGGAATATTATTCAGCTGTGAAAAGGAATGAAGTATGGATACATGCTACAATGTGGATGGACCCTGAAAACATTATGCTAAATCAAAGCCAGACAAAACATCAAAGATACTGTATGATAACATATGTATGAAATGCCCAGAAGAAGCAACTGCATAGAAACAAAAAAGAAAATAGATTGGTGGTTGCCAGGGGCTGGGGTGGGATGGGTAGTGACTGCTAACGATCATGGGGTTTCTTTCGGGAGTGATGGAATGTTCTAGAATTACGTACTGGTGATTTGTACAGGGTGAATTTTATGGTATGTGAATGGCCTCAATAAAAAAAATAATAGAAAAGGTTAAAATAAGCAAAAGTAGACTACGCAGGGAAAAACAACAACAGGAAAGGCTCTTGACTCTTCTTTCTTGAACTTTCTTGTTTCCACTTCAAAATCCTATGACCCAGAGAGGCTGCTCTGAGCTCTAGTGCAACCCAGGAAAGGTCTTCCTTTACCTCTTTGTCGGGTCATATTCTTTATCTATCTGTCTCTCCATTCACCTGTCCATCTACACATCATCGACTCAAAATTTTATTCCACCTCTTTTCCTCTGCAAAGTTCTCTAACTGCCATATTTATCCCCCCTAATTCAGTTCGTACGGCCAAAGAAATTAAAAGCAGTTTTGTGTCATGGTTACGCGCGCACACACACACACACACACACACAATTTTCTGTTCTTCAGGAACAATGAACTACTATAACTTTTCCATTACCGTTGTCTGCAGAGTAATAAACCACAGACCCAAACTACATTTCAGTTGTGTTTTCTTTTGTAAAAGGTAGAAAAACTGGACTGTCCCTCTAAGGATGAAAGGCAACATCTGCCACCCCCCACCCCCCGCCCATAATGCCCAAGAGCCAAAATTAAATGATCTTTTTCAAAATCCATTGCGGGGGGAGATTTTTTTCAAGTGGACAACGTAGTGAGCTCTTTTGAGAATTTTCCTGACGCCTCACATGATAAAATGTCCCCTTTAATCCCTCCCCACGGCTAACAAAGTGCAGCAACTCAACCCTTCACATTTAATTTCCTTTTAAACCCAGGTTTCAGAGGGGACTCTGCATCCAACACAATAGTCATCCTAGAAGGATTCCAATGAGCCCTAACTGCCTCCAACCTAATATGTGCTCATTGTTATACAAATTGCCTTCATGGAGAGAAACTGTGAGTCAATATGCATTTTCTCCCCCACCCAGCTTGCTCTCTCCCTAATTAGCTTTTACTGAGCTATGGCTCACCATTTTTTTTTTTTTTTTAAAGATTTTATTTATTTATTTGAGACAGAGAATGAGAGACAGAGAGCATGAGAGGGAGGAGGGTCAGAGGGAGAAGCAGACTCCCTGCCGAGCAGGGAGCCCGATGCGGGACTCGATCCCGGGACTCCAGAATCATTACCTGAGCCGAAGGCAGTCGCTTAACCAACTGAGCCACCCAGGCGCCCTGGCTCACCATTTTTTAAGGTCAAAAAGTCTCCTTTACAAAATATTCACCTGATACATTGAAGATTTTTTTTTCTGAGGCGGCTTTCATTCTTGATAATTATTCTTTGTTAAAGAGAAACAAGCACACTGCTTGCTAATGTGTTTTTGTTGCCCTGGACGGTCGGCCACAGAGCAGAAGAACCTTTGCTACTCGATGACTCTCCTTTCTTATTTACTCTTTCGAATTCCAGCCTACTGAAAGAGAGTCCTTCCAAGCCCTCGCAGGGATACCGGGAGGGAAAAAGTATCCTGATTACACTCTTGTCCTTCTGGAAACTACAATCTGGACAGGAAGCTGAGATATGCTTGCGTTGCTTGAGTGGCAAAAATAAAGACTCGTGAGAATAATTGGGGGGATGATTCAGAGAATGAGGTTGTCAATATGTGCTTAGAAGAATGTATTCATGTTCATAATACCCAAGGATGGTAAGATATGATGGTCCTAGTCCAATAAGTGGATAAGTCTGTGGCTCTCCCCAGCATGGACTCTGGGTTGGGATTTGAGAAATCTCTCTTTGGGGGAGCCCTCACCTGCCAAGCCCACCATGCACAGCCAGTGTGCCCTCCACTGGTGAGCAGAGCTAGGAAGAGGCATGTGACAAGGGTGCCCCAAAGGGAACAGAAAGTAAGAGATTCATTTCCACCTTCAACCAACACAGACTCATTAGGCACTTCCTATGTCCTCGGACCTAGGGGGACATTTAGCCACAAAGAAAACAGACACAATTCCTGCCCTCGTGCCTCTTACAGGCTAACAGGGAAAACGAACATTAAGCAACTAATTACACAAGTAATTGATTCAAATTAGGTCAAGTGCACCAGGGGAGGTGTAGAGCAAGGAACATGCCCTGCTACGTGTTGTTAGATGTTGAATTCCCAACTCCCTGTAGCTCAGAATGTAACCCTACTGGAGATAAGGTCTCCAATAAGAGGGGTTTAAGTTCAAATGAGGTTGTTATCATGGGCTCTAATCCAATCTGACTAGTGTCCTAATAGTAAGAAGTTGACACCCCAGGGATGAGCACACAGAGGAAGACCACGCCCAAGAGAGGGCAGGTGTCTGCAAGCCAAGGAGAGAGGCCTCGGGACAAACCCACCCAGAGGACACCTTGGTCTTAGACTTCTAGCCTCCAGGACTTGAGAATGTAAATTTCTGTTGTTTAAGCCCCCCGCTCTGTGGTCCTTTGTTACGGCAGCCCCAGCAGACCAATACACAATCACAGACAATCCTGCTAAATTTTCTTTTTTTTTTTTTTTTAATTTATTTATTTGAGAGCGAAAGAGAGTAGCGGAGGGGGAGGATGGGGGATAGGGAGAGAGAGGGAGAGAGAATCTCCAGCAGACTCCCAGCAGAGCGCAGAACCCGACATGGGGCTCAATCCCTGGACCCTGAGATCAGGACGTGAGCCAAAATCAAGAGCTGGACATTTAAGTGACTGAGCCACCCAAGCACCCACCACCCCCCGCTAAATTTTCAAGGGCTTTTTGGCAGTGGCGACATGAAAGCAGCAGTCAACGTCAAAGTTTTGATGCAGGTAAACAGATAATGATGAAAGTTACCTGGTGGATGCAGACACAGGAACAGCTGGTGTGGGATGGGGAGCTATAGACTAAGGTCTATAATGACCACCAAGGTCCTCTGGGCTCTTGCGTCTTATGCTTCTCCCACACAGGGCTCGATGGAGCAAAACTGCACGATACAGCCATGCACATCCTTACACACGAACGCTCCTACCCCTGCACCGACCCATCTCGAGAATTTAACGAGTCAAGGGAAGACCCTCCCAACTTTGTCCTTGTAATCGCTCTACACCGATGAGCTGTGCTATCCTGCTTTATCTCTCCACTGTCCTGGGAGTCTCTGCCCCTCTCCCCTCTTATGTACTCTCTCTCTCTCTCTCTCTCTCAAATAAATAAAATCTTTTTTTTAAAGATTTTTTAATTTATTCATTTAACAGAGAGAGAGAGGGCAAGCAAGGGGAGTGGCAGATAGAGGGAGAGGGAGAAGCAGGCTCCCCGCTGAGCAGGGAGCCCAATGTGGGACTCGATCTCAGGACCCCTGGGATCATGACCTGAGCTGAAGGCAGATGCTTAACTGACTGAGACACTCAGGCGTCCCATCTCAAATAATTAAAATCTTTAAAAAAAATTAAAAACTACTCTATTCTCTCAAAAAGTATTCTTTTACCAACCTACTTTAAACACTTGTCTCAAATTTTATTCCCTTTCTTTTGTATTTTTTAAAAATTTTAATGCTGTCACTTTCAGCTTATCTCCTTTAGCAAAAATCTCAATTATTTTGTCTTGTTTTATCACCTGTAAACATTTCACTTCCCTGTTTTTACTTTCTTTCTTTTGGTTTCCTTGCTTTTAAAACTCCCTTAACCTTCTGCCCTCCTTTTAGGATACTACCTTTTAAAGTCACCTTCTCCTATGTATTTCTTGAGAATTCATTTCTATATTGGCCAATATGGTGGTGGGAACGGAAGCAGGGGAGGCTGCTACACCCCACCCTGATGACACTGGCCTTCCAGTGTATTCTTCCTCCTAAAATACCACCCCCGCTGCCCAGCCAGGCTCCCTCATCCCCAGGCCTTCCCAGACCACCTAAGGCAGCTGTCAAGAGGTACACCTCCTCGGATGGTCCTCTGACCTTCTGGGTACCACTCCCCAGGGCAAGAGCGTGCAGATGGCACCCCCCGGTTACCAGATGAAGGGTTTAAGAAACCCAGCCCTTTCTGATCCTTCCATGAGGAAGCGATTATTTGGAAACCAAACCTGCTAGATACTGGATTGGGGGCAGACTACGTGCAACTCCATCACAACACGGAAGGCATGATAAATGGGAAGCCACTCCTGGAGAGAAAAGAAACAGGGGCACTGGCTTTGCTTTCATCCCACCTGCTGACCTCTGGAATGCTTATTTCTGAATTGCCCCTCTCTTTCCTCCCTTCTTGGCTGAATTATGGAAGGATCTTCTCAGTGGGAGAGGAGCGGAAGCAACTTCTCTAAGCTCATGAAGGTTCCAGAGTAGCTGAGTAGAGCACAGCTTGGCCCAACTCTTGGCTGGAAAGCCAGGCATTGTGATCCACTGGGCAGTTTATTCATAATGTGTCGGGGCAGATGGTACCCACCAAGGATATGGGAACGTGGACCAGAAGTACGCCATCTTCTTCTGCCTGTGCTCTCATGAAATCCTTGGGGTTTAGGAGAGAGCCTGCGATTGGGATTCAACAATCTCTGTCTCTCCATCAATCCCCAAAGAGCACATATACTTTTCTATGGGGTTTTCATCCCTGATGGATGAGTACATCTATTTTCAGAGCTAAGTCATCATTGCAATGCCTGCAATGAACAGTTTTCAGTCCTCTCCTGATATAGGTCCCCCTTGGTTCTCCATGTAGGATCCAAGCAAAGGGAGTTTCTCCCCGCCCCCCAGAGGTTCCTTGTTGTTACACGACTTTTCTGACTGTGCCTTTCACCAGCTCCAGTAAGAGCAGTCCCCATGGGGGCGCTTGACCCCCAGACTATCTCCAGCCACAAGAAGCGTCCTCATCTCATTGAATTGAAGGCCTGAGCCAAATGAGCGTTTGCCAAGCCTAAAGCACGCTACTCCTCCATCATTACACTGTGCACCTTTGGGAGCCATGTGTCCTCATTGGCTTCATCAACTTAACTGAGAGTGTGTGGTCCCTTATTCCCATCTCTGCCGAGGGACACAATGCAGGGTTAACTGGCCAAATAGAAAGCCCTCACTCCAGATAGTGTCAGGAAGCCTCACTTTCAAGCTCTCTGCTGCTCAGGTTACAGAGAAGGTCAGTGGAAATAAAATAAGACCCACCGAGGCTTGTCGAAAGGAAATACAGGGCGGCCCCTCCCCTTAAGACTCGGAAGTTATTTGGGGAATAAATCTAATCAACACTGAGTCACACACTGGGTTTGCCTCCTGGAAAACAGGGTTGATTGGACTGGTGTGTAAGGGCCTGCTGTGGCCATCACTCTGAGCTGTCTTCCCAAACCCTTCCTCCTTGGCCCCCACCTCCTTCCTTGCTGAGAGAACACGGACCGGGCGGCAATCTGCAAGGCCCCACGATGATCAGGCTGATCTACACCAAGCACGCCCTTCTGCTGGACATGTCTCCAGGCCTCTTGCTGCTCGGGGAGCCATGTGACCTTGTTCTGGCCAATATAAGGGAAAGACTCCTAAAGAGATTCTGGAAAGGCCAGTCCTCTCTGATACAAAGACAAGCCCTTTCACCCTGCTTGGGATGCCAGCATCAGGACATGACATTTGGATCAACCACAAAGAAAAGACTGCAAGTCATTGGGCCGAGAACCACACACCTGCCAACAAGCGTGGGACCCCAGAGCTCTAGAATTCGTGTTAAGTAGACAGTAAGCGTCTTCATGGTCCCTGACACTACCGGACCTTCTGCTATTTGCAAACAAACACAATCAGGCACAAAATGTGAGGTCACGCTGACCTCCTATGCCATGGAAAACATCGTGCTAGGACTCAGGGGGTCCTTTATGACAACTTACTTACGGGAAATTTCTTTAGAGTCTTAGCACCAGGCGCGGTTGTGCTGCTTCTGATCTGCTTTATCCTGGAGACAAGGTGAACCACATGGATGACGTTTCTTTCTCCATAACAACACCACTATGACTGCCATTGCCAAATGACATTCTCCATCCATAAGGATAACTCTGTAGTATGTCATTTTTCTTTGGTCGAAATCAGTTTTGAAATTAATAAGTGAACAAACGTTAAGTAAAAGATACTTTGTGGAGATTTATAAGATAAGTGACTCGGGGAAGGTCTATCGGGGAAGGTAATGGGAACCCAAGTGAAGGTACGGCTCTCTCTCCTTGAGAGGAGCATGATCAGCTTCCCTGACGAGGCAAAACTGGATTTCATTCTGGAAGAGCAAATGGGTGTGTGCTTCCCAGGGGAAGGAGACGCATCTACCTCAAATCACAGAAAAGGAGAGGCAAATTTCAGGCAGAGTGAGACAGGAGAGAAGTGGATAGGCCCCTAACATACCAGAGAGAGACAGGAATCAGAATGCAGAGGGTCATGGATTTTGGCCTCCAAGTGACAATAAACCATGAGACGTTCTGAGTAGGAAAGAGAAAAGACATGACCAGGTCTGCGTCCGATGGTACAAACATGACCCTGACTGACTAAAGTCAGAAAAATGACATTGAAGGGAGAAAAAGACCATTTGAAGGTGACCTCGGCTGTCTGAGTCAGATAAAAAAGGACCCGAGCTAAGAGGAGGGTAGAGAGAGCAGAGAGAAAGGAAAGATCCTCCAGGAGCAGAGCCGAGAGGGCTGACCGGCCACCTTCATACTCCCGACGCCCATTGTATCCATTCATTCATGCACCATGTTGGCTAATCTGCAAAGTGCCTGACACTCTGCATGGTTCTGGGGGGATAAGGGGCTCTCAACCTACTCTAAGAGCTAGACAAGTTAGCAGGGAGCCTCACATGGAGCCCATGCTAAATATATAAGTGCTAAACCCTGGGCTGGGGGAGGGTGTTTAATACAAAAGTTCTGCAAACTTACACTCCCTCTCTGTCGGTCTCTCTCCTCCCTGAGGAAAGTACACAGATCTTGTGACATCAGACCCACTGCCTATTTTGAGAGCAGTTCTATAAAAGGCAGCCAGAGGTAGGAGAAAGGAAACAGAGCAGTCTGGGTGGCAGGACAGCCCTCAGAAACACGGGTGAGATCACACACAGCTTCAGTCCCAGGACCGGGAGCCAGACTGCCCACCCCCGACCACAATTCAATCCTCCTTTCTTCCTCTGCATATATCCTCAAAGGCTTGACAAATGCGAGTCACCATGACAACAAGAACACCCTTCCTAAATAGGAGGCCTTTATATACTTTGTTTCTCTGTCCACAGTGGCCATCTAGGCACTGCGCTCCCCCAACCCCAATTCTTCAAACTTTCCCCTTCAAACACACATCACCGTGGATCAGGCTCACGGAGTGCCTTCCGCCTACTCACCTGCTGTGCACGTTTTCTCCCAAAGGCCTCGGTCTGGCCTCTTTCAGATAACCACACTCTGTGAAGTAAGTATCCCAATTAAATAACCTTTATAATCTCTCAGAGCCAGAAAGACACACAAGCTGAAAGAAAAAAATGCTTCACACATTGTTCTATTCCAAAAATACCGCTCTAACCCAAACCTACCAACCACTTGGAGCTTAACTTTAGTTTCTCATGTTCCAGTTCCTTCTACCAAGTAGGCTTTAGAGAGTACTTTAAAAGTACCTCCACTTCTGGGAAGTCTTCCTTGATTGTATCCACTCTGTGTTCTCTTAAGACAGCACTGTCTTTATCTATCGATCTATCACGGCACTTGTATGACATATTATAATTTTCTGTTCAGATGGCTCTGTCCTCCAACAGACCATGAGAGTCCTCTCTGGAGGCAGAAACTGGGTCTTACTCTTTCTGTGCCCTAGCACCTGAAAACGTAATGCACACACAGCAGAAATTCACAAATGTGCTAGAAACCACCATGAGATATGACCTCACACCCATCAGATGGCTATGTCAAAAAAACAAAAAACAAAAAACAACACAAAAAATAAGTGTTGGTGAGGATGTGGAAAAACTGGAGCTGCATACACTGTTTATGAGAACACAAGATGGTGCTACGGAAAACAGTATGGTGGGTCCCCCCTCCAAAAAAATGTAAAACAGAATTATCGTATGATCCGGCAATCCATTTCTAGGTATATATACAGAAGAGCTGAAAGCAGGGTTTCTGAGACATATTTGCACTCATACAGTTCAATGTTCAAAGCAGCATTATTCACAATGGCCAAAAGGTGGAAGGAACCCAAATGTCCATTCATCCAGATGAGTGGATAAACAGAATGGTAGACACGTACAATGGAATATTATTCGGCCATAAAAAAGAAGAAAATTCTGACATGTGCTCTAACACGAGTGAAACTTGAGGACAGTATGCTGAGTGAAATAAGCCAGTCATAAAAGGTCGAACACTCATGATTCCATTTATGCAAAACCCCTAGAGTGATCAAATTCACAGAGAGAGAAAGGAGAATGGTGGTTGCCAGGGGCTGGGGAGAGGCAATGCTGAGGAGTCATTTAATGGGTACAGCATTTCAGCTGGGGAAGATGAAAATGTTCTGGAAATTGCCCAACAATGTGAATTTACTCAAAACTACTGTACTGGGGCGCCTGGGTGGCTCAGTTGGTTAAGCGACTGCCTTCGGCTCAGGTCATGATCCTGGAATCCTGGGATCGAGTCCCGCATCGGGCTCCCTGCTCAGCGGGGAGTCTGCTTCTCCCTCTGACCCTCTTCCCTCTCGTGCTCTCTGTATCTCATTCTCTCTCTCTCAAATAAATAAAATCTTAAAAAACAAAACAAAACAAAAAAACCTCCTGTACTGTACACTTAAAAATGGCTAAGATGGGGGGCCACCTGGGTGGCTTAGTCGGTTAAGTGTCCAACTCTTGATTTCGGCTCAGATCTCAGGGCCGAGAGATCGAGCACCATGTCGGGCTCCATGCCCAGCGTGGAGCCTGCTTGGGATTCTCTCTCTCCCTCTGCCCCTCCCCCACCCGCTCTCACACTCTTTCTCTCTAAAAAAAAAAAAATGGTTAAGATGGCAATTTTTTTTAAGTAGGCTGGTCTGACTGAGCAACCGACTGAGCCACCCAGGTGCCCCTTTAGATGATAAATTTTATGCTATGTATATTTCAACACAATTAAAAAAAAGTGTAAATCAAATCATGACACTCTTATAACATCCAGTGGCTTCCCAGGGAACTTAGAATATTAAAAAAAAAAAAAAGTGGCAAATGAATCATGCTATGTTAGACGCTCATCTAGCAGATCCTTTTCTAGAAAAAACACTCGGCTAAGAAGCACAAAGGGAAGCTCTCCAAAGTGCAGGTGTCCCGTTGGCACAGGTGGGCAAACATATGTAACTTGCAGCTCTGCAGCCCTGTAAACTGAGCTGTCTCCAGGGGAGGGGCAGAGAGAGAGGGAGAACCTTAGGCAGATTCCCCGCCCAGCACGGGGCCCAACACGGGGCTCCATCTCACGACCCTGAGATCATGACCTGAGCCGAAACCAAGAGTCGGACGCTTAACCAACTGAGCCACCCAGACGCCCCCAAACCCTGTCCATCTTCAGTGGTTTACCCATTGACTGAATGTAACCAAACACTTACAGAACTATTCGGGGTCATGAGGTAATTTTCCCAAGGTCATTCAACTGCAAAGGGAGAGAACCAACGCCTGAGCCCAGGTGTTCATCCCCTCCCCCATGCCTTCAGGGTCCACCTACACATGGACAAAGCCCTAATCCAGCTCTCCATCCTTGTTCACTTAATTCAGCTTTAGACCAGTCTGTGCAGTGACTGGCTTTTCCAATATGGAAGTCAGTATTTTTTATCCCTAATGTCTCTTCTTCCTCTGTGTTTTGTCTTTTCCCGGTGGGTGAAAAAAAATACTAGATTTCTGAGTAAAGATGGCAGATTGAGCATACCTGTGTGACTTTGTTCTCTCCCCAACACCCCAACTAACACTTCAGAAAGAGGCATAAGCCCTCACGGATGGGGCAGGCAGAAGAGGAGGCAATAGGAACAGGACTCGGGAGGCTACTACACAAGGAACAAAGCTGCATCTTAAGCCAACCATGAGGAAAGAGGAGTACCAGCCCGACTCCCTCCACAGAGTCTGGAAAAACGCAGGAAACCACAGTACCAGGAATGGCAGCCATGCAGAAGTACTGCCTGACTCTCCCTTCCCGAAGGACCCTGCTGATGGACAGCCCCCAGCTGTTAGCACCTTTGGGGGCGGCCTCATCTTCCGAGCAGTGGCCATGCTCTCCCTGGACAACCCCAGCCAATGACCGAGCATGGCCAGGCTACCAATGGCATTTCTGCCCAATGCGTGAAAGACAACCAAGAGCCAACCAAGGGCCGGACTCTGTCCAATCTGTATCATGGTCTGAGGACCTCCCCGCTCATCCCTGTAGTTGTCAGATCTGCACTGTTTCGTTCTTTCTCTGTTTCTCTGTTTTCTTTCCCTCTCTCTCAAATTCCTTCTTTCCAGATGTGACTTAGTTAAGACAATGTCATACTGAATTAGGATAGGCCCTGAATCCCACAGCTGGTGTCCTTACAAGAAGGGGACACACAGTCACACAGAAGGAAGAGGACCCTGCAGAGACGGAGCCACAGACTGGAGGGATGCCCCTGCAAGCCAAGGAACATTCAGGATTGCCGGCAGCCACCAGAAGCTTCTAGAAAAGGCAAGGAAGGATTCTTCTCTAGAGCCACGGAGCCTCCACAGGAAGCACAGCCCTGTGGACACCTTAGTGTCAGGCTTCGAGGTTCCAGAGATCTGAGAGAAGAGATGCTCGTTGTTGTAGGCCACCCAGGTCGGGGTCGTGTGTCCCAAATGTCCTGGGAAACTAACACAAGGGTGCAGGGGACCTGGGTCGGGTCACTTAACCTCTCTGTGAACAGGGACCGAGTCACGGGGTGGTTATGAGGATCAAGTAAGAGCAGAGTGTGGTGGTGAGTTGTATGTGTCCACTGGGCTGGCCCCGGGGTGCCCAGAGGCCACATTCTTTCCGGGGGTGTCTGTGTGGGTGTTTCTGGTCAATCAGGGGACTCAGTTCACCCATCCCATGGAGGGCCTGGCTAGAACAATAGGCAGAGGCAGGAGGAATCCATGCCCTTTATCCTTCTGCCTCACTGCTGAGCTAGGACATCTCACCTCATCTTCTCCTACCCTCGGACTGGGATTCACACCATTGGCTCCCCTGGTTTCCAGGCCTTCAGATTTGGACTGAATCATACCACCTGAGTCTTGAGCCAGTTCCTACAATAAATACCTCTCTCGCGCGCTATCTCTCTCTCTCTTTCTTTCTCTCTCCATCTCCATCTCACTGCCCCAGGACACTAACTTCTCCTGGTTTTCTTCCCATCAGATCATTGGCTTCTTTTCATTCTCCTTTGGTGATTCTTTCTCATTTTCTGGCTTTGAAAGATGGCCCCAGGCTCATCCTCAGCCTCTTCTCTGCTGCTCTCTTCTCAGGTTCCTCTCATTGCCTAAGTCCCTAAAGCCAGTCCCATGGTTCTAAACACCCTCTCTCAACACTGATGATCTGTCCATCCCAAGCTTCTTCTCTCAGCTCTAAACTCATATACCTACCTGTGCACAGAGCAGCTCAGCCTGGGTGTCCAACAGGCATCACAAGCTCAACATGCCCAACCCAAGCTCCCAAGGCCCCTCCCAAACTTGCCCCTTACACGTCTCCCCATCTCCTCCCAGAGCAGCTTCGGGCTTCCAATGGCCCTCCTTGGGCTCTGCGCCTGCCCTCGACCCACCAAGACCTCAGGAAGCCCTGTCAGCCCTTCCTTTGAAGTATACCCAAAATTCACCGCTTCCTGCCACCAAATCACTACCATGTGCCCCAAAAGCCATCTGCTCATCCTCCCTGCTTGCCTCCTCCAGCTCTTGCCTTCTGCACACGCAGTTCCCTTTACCTAAAAAGTCCTTATATATGGCTTCTTCCTACTTCGAAATCTCTGCACAAACCTCACTCTAAATAAGACCACACCTCCTTGCCATTCTCCATGCCCTCCCCTGCCTTATTTTCTTTCAAGTTGTCATCATCACCTTACACAGTATGGAAGTACCTGTCTGTTCGTCAGTCTCTCCAGATAATAAACTCCAAGAGGTCGGGAACTCTGCGTTCCCAGAGCCTAGGCCGTGCCTAGCACTTTGTAAACACTCAAAAATCATTTGCTGGGTAAAAGAGCAAGTGAATCAGTGATTGAATGAATACCGCTTGAATTCTGCTGTTTCTCTAAAGTAGGAAAGCTGACAAGAATCAAGTACACGGCTGCCCAAAGAGCAGGGAACCGAGGTGTGTTTTGTTCAAACAAGCAAGGTGTGCTTGAGAGATGAGTCAGAGAAATTAGAACAGAAAGTTTCACATCCACTCTTGACGGACAAGCTCATTTCATATTTTAATGGACCCAAATACACACATGTGCTCCCTGAGACACGTGTGGAGAAGCAAAAGCCAACTCTTGTTTGCTTTCTCCAGATAACTTTAATGTGGTTGTTTTTAAAACACTTGCCTCACAGCTGCCCCTGAGGAATTCAGCTATTATGTGGATCCCGGAGAGAAATATGTACCAAGTTCCGTCAGATTTCCAGAAAGAGAAATTCAGAGGGCTAATCTCAAATGTTCGGGGTCAAGTCTTGCAAGGAATGTGGCTCTTCATCAAATTTAAGGGCCTCTTCTTTAGAGGGGAGGCCAAATTAATCTGAGTCATGAAGAAACAAAGAGAGTAATTCCCCTATCCCAGAGAATCTGCTCATTGTTTCCAAGGAACAGATCAATGTGCTAAGTATCCATAATGACTATATTAACAAGAAAGATTAGAATCAGACATCTTTCCAGCGCAAGTGAGAAAAACCACAGTATCTATATTTGACCACGCTCTCTTTCCCCTCGGGCATCCCAAAGTATATTCTAGCAGCTGTCATTAAGAGACCCCGCCAATTCAGACTCTGGGATCATTCACTCTGCAAGGGCTAATTTCACTTTGGTGTGATTTATGAAGAAAATGAAAAGAAAGCAATTAAGTGGTATAAATAGGCCTGGCATGCCTAACCTACAGAAGCCATCCTATTTTTAAGGATCTTAGTATACTAATTACATGCATGAACATTGCTGCTCCTGATCACAAATGAGTGCCCTGTGTTGAATAAGGGAAGTTCAACAGAGTTGCAATGGAGACAGTTTCTTTTTTTTTTTCTTTAAACAGCAGAGTCATGCTATGTTTCTGAAAATGATAAATTTGATCAAACTAATAAAATCCAGTAAAATTGTATTTCTGGATTTTTACCAACTCAGCCTGGCTACCTCTCCCCAATGCAGTAACATTCTGTGCAGTGGGAGTCTCTGAGCTTGGAAGCAAAAAACAAGACCATGTGCCCAGAATAATCAAGAGAGGTCATATGCACACACAGCCTAGTACATGTATGTTTGTATCTTTCAAGCCCTGAAATTACTGGATAGAATTCCAAGGTGACCATTTAAAGTTAGAGAATGCTCATTTTGGAAACACAAATTCTAGTATATGCTTAAGAAACCATCGTTATTGTTTGTGATCACACTTTGTTCCTACTGAGACTATTAAAAGTTACCACCCATAGCAGGTTCTTCGCCTTCCTCCCCTGGGTAAAAAAGCAGAAGCTCCCAAGAAAAGGTTAATCCAAATGATAGTTAAATTCTTTTCTCACCTAAGATGCCTTCATTTAGCTACTTTGTTCATTTTTTTTCATTTTTGTCTTATTTCACTGTGATAAGAATACTTAGCATGAGCTCTAGCCTCTTAACAAATTTGTAAGTGGCCAGTATTGCATTGTTAACTATAGGTACCATGTCATACAGCAGATCTCTACAACAGATCCACCTGGCTTCATTGAAACTTTATGCCTGTAGACAGACAGTCAAAAGAACTACAAGACTAACAGGAAACAATTAACAAAATGGCAAGAGTAAATCCTTCCCTATCAATAACTACTTTAAATGTAAATGTATTCAACAATCTTCGTTTTTAAAATAAGCTTCTGCTGAAGTGAAATAAGCAGCTAATGATAAATTACAGAAAAAGACCAAGTCCAGTTTCCGATGCCCCCTCGGCAGCTCACGTCTCCTCAGCCCTGGCCAGAGGGTTGGGGGGTGGGGGTGGGCCTGGAAGCTCAAGGTCAGGGTCAGGTCCACTGCATCGTGCACTATGAGGAGACGCAGGGATGGTGAGCAAGTTTGGATCCCTTTTCTCTTCTTCCCCTTTTAGAAATACCATGTATTAGGGGGGCTTGGGAGACCCAGTTGGTTAAATGTCTGCCTTCAGCTCAGGTCATGATCCCAGAGTCCTGGGATCGAGCCCCAGGTCGGGTGGGCTCCCTGCTCAGTGGGGAGTCTACTTCTCCTTCTCCCTCTCCCTCTGCCCCTTCCCCCACCTCCCCTGTTCGTGCTTGCTCTCTTCCTCAAATAAATAAAATCTTTTTCAAAAATACCGTGTGCAACTTTTAATTTTGCCTAGCAGCATGTTGATAACCATGTGTGTATATGTGTGTATAGAAAACAAATGACTTGCCTTCCAAGCTAGGAAGAACAGCTGTTTCTCACTTACTAGGATCAGAAAGTAACCCCCTTCCATTTGTTATCCTGTCCAAGTCCATGAACATCCAATAGCCAGTGATTCGGAAAAGCTCAGCCATGTTAGCTGTGCAGAGAGGGGGGACACAGGAGGGGAGGCAGGCAGACGTCTCCCTGCTTGCCAGCCTCCGTGTCATTCTGATTTTTAAACTCAACAAGCATCCTTGGAAAAAGACAAACTTCAAATCCACCTCCTGCCTTTAATGAGAATACACATTCCTTCACCTTATTAAAAGGAGCCCCAGCTCCCACGGGTGTTATCAAAACCATTTAAATCATCTCCCTCCAAAGTTTGATTGAACAGAGCAACACCAGGTGCCAAGGAAGAGCAGGCTCTGTGATGATTGTGATTACGAGGCTGAATCGCTCCCCCCAGGACCTCAAAGCAGAGACATGTGAAGGACACACAGCTCTGCCTAACCACCCCCCTTCTCTCCACCACATGTCCTCTCCGCGCAAAACCCTACCAATTTGGCCACCGCCCGTGCACCCCACAGGGGCAGCGGAGTATGCTCTGTGCCGGGCACACAGCAAATGCCTGGTCACTCCCCATGCACGGGGCTGGGGGAAATCACAGTGTTGCAAGTCCTAAGTCTGCCTAAGCCTCAGCTTCCTTGCCTGTTCCACGGGGCAGATAACCCGTGCCTCATAGGTCTGCTGCGAGGAATTCAAGGGGTGACATGTGTCAAGCATCTGGAGATACCTTCACAAGACGAAGACCGAGATGGATCAAAAAAGCATCCCAGAAAAAAGTTAATCATAAGCCAAAGAACGCTGGTCTTCTATGTGGGCCCCCAGCTCCCAACAGATGCTTCACCAGTCCCTCCTGTCTGGGGCTCAGGTCTGCTCACCTGTAAGGTTTAGACCTAAGGTCCTGGGAGCAGGTGTAACATTCTTTCCTGCGCGTGGCTGGAAGGCTCTGCCGCTGGTGTTCATGCTCTGCAAGGGTTGGGACACGGTGGCCGCAAGTCGCTGGGGTGAAAACCCTCACGGGCCCCCCTCAGGGAGATGTGACAGACCCACCATCACACCATCAGCACGGTTTCCTTGCCAAGATCCCTCAGGCAGCTATTTTTTTTTTAAGTCATATTCCATATCTTGGAGTTAAAACGGCATTAGTCTGGCACCTCTGAAAAGGGTCTCTCCACACCCAAAATAAAATTCTATCAATATCCCATCGGAGGTCCAGGCCCACGCACACATGGTGGACACACACACACACACACACACACACTGAAATCACTGGAAATAAAAATGATGTAGAAATCTGATGAAGCTAGGTCTGAACACACCTTTACTTTGGGAAATTGAAAAACCCAGCCACTCGGAACAAAGACAGGAAAGCCCACTGTGGCTGTCCTCCACAGTCAGCTCAGGGGAAAGCACGGGGTCTGAGCCAGAAAGACAAAGGAGCAGCCTGCATATGGGACGGACTGTGGCAGGTGCCAAGACTCATCTGCGCTCCTGGGGGCCGACTCTCAACTTCAACTTCAACTTCAGTCTCCTTTTTCATGAATCATATTTAATTTAACACATTATTTTATTCCCCTGATTTTTTTTACATTGTATCAATATTTGAAAATTGAGGTGAAATTCACATAACATAAAATAACCCATTTTAAAATGTACAATCTGGTGGCATTTGGTACATTCACAATAGTGTGCAATCACCACCTCTGTCTCATTCCCAAACATTTCCATCACCCCAGAAGGGAACCCCACACACTCAGGACACACTCTTCTTTCCCCGCCCCGCCACTAACAACCACTAATGTGCTTTCTGGATATTTCTATAAATGGAATCAGGCAACATGTAACCTTTAGCCTGGCTTCTTTCCCTTCACATAATGTTTTGAGGTTCACCCACAGGGTAGCATGCATCAGAATTTCATTCCCTTTTGTGGCTGAATTGCATTGCATTGCACGGATGTACCACAGTTGGGTTTATCCCTTCGTCCACTGATGGACATTTAGGTTGTTTCTACCTTCTGGCTATTTTGTAAACAGTGCTACCATGACGTTTGTATATAAGTATTTGTTCAAAGATCTGTTTTCAATTCTTTAGGGCATATACCTAGGATTGGAATTGCTGGGTCATAGAATAATTCTATGCTTCACTTTTGGGGGAACCCCCAAACTCTTTTCCATATGGCTGCATCATTTTACATTCCCACCAGCAACGTACAAGGCTTCCAATGTCTTCACGTCCTCAAATACTTGTCATTTTCTGCTTGTTTCACCATAGCCCAATGGTTGTGAAATGGTACCTCATCTGCCCATTTCTTATTTTTTATTTTTTTGCCAAAAGCGTGGCCATGTAGTTTATCGCTAGATCACTTACATATAATACAATACATGGATCTAAAGGTCAACGTGCCTTGACAATTGTAAAGACCTGCCGTGTAACCACCCCCCAAGACAAGATCTAGAACACGCCCAGCACATGAGAAGGTGGCCTTATGTCCCCTTTCAGGCTACTGTCCCCCCCTCCAAATGCAAACACCACATTGTCACTTCATCACCAGAGGCTACTTTTGCCATTCTAGAACTTCCTATCCATGGAATCCTATCGTGGGGGCTTCCTTTGTTCAACACGGTGTTATGTTCAGGCACCGTACGGCTCGTTTGCATGGCCGGATGGCACTCCACGGTATGAACACACCAGGCTGTTCGTTCACCTACGGTGGACATTGGTGTTGTCTCCAGTTTAGAGCTACTATGAGTAAGGCCACTTTGAGCATTTTGATCCAAATCTTTCTTGTTTTATAAGATGCATTTTGAGACTCTGGCCCCAGGGAAGAGCATGGCCGAGAGCAAACACAACAGCAGCACGTGTAAGCTATGCCTTCCTGGGGTTGGGGGGGAAGAAGAGCGTGGAATGTGTCCACTTAATCCATCCAAACGTGATGGAAGCACGGGCCATGGGGTTAAGGAAGGGCTTCCCCTTAGTCCCCTAGAGCAACAGTGGCAGAAATTGAGCGAAAGAACTAGGTTCTTGTCTTTCTTGACATCTGCAGCCTTGGGAGGAGGAATCTACCCATCTACCAGCATGGCAGGCTCATGTGCCATGCTGGGGGCCAAGTTCAATCCACGCAATGGGGAAAAAAAAAAATATATATATATATATATACACACACATATGTATGTCTGTGGACACACATATATACACATCTATACACACTCCATATTTAATATATTAACATATATTTAATTATATTTATATATGTATTTGTACTGTGTTTAAAATATTGTAATATATGATAATATACTATAATACACATAGACACACACACCTTGGGTCCTGAAGGTCAAGGATTCATATGTCCGTGAGAAGAGGGGGTTAAGAAATACTAGAATACCTCCTTACATAATGAGGAATCAAGAGAAACTACTTCATTCTTGCCTCAGATAAACAGATCTATAGAAGCAAGAGCTTGTTTCACTATAGCCCAATTCTCTTCAAAGAGAATTGCTGGGGCACCTGGGTGGCTCAGTTGGTTAAGCGACTGCCTTCGGCTCAGGTCATGATCCTGGAGTCCCGGGATCGAGTCCCGCATCAGGCTCCCTGCTCGGCAGGGAGTCTGCTTCTCCCTCTGCCCTCTTCCCTCTCGTGGTCTCTGTCTCTCATTCTCTCTCTCTCAAATAAATAAATAAAATCTTTAAAAAAAAAAAAAGAGAATTGCTAATGGAGACAAGAAAGACAAACAAAATACTGCCCCGGGAAGTCAAAGACTGGAAGCAAGGGACTAGCACAAACTGTGAGGAAGAGAGCAAAAGTAAGACGTCAGAGGTCCACACATATGACTTACAACTTATATGTTGATAAAAGGGAAAATTCACAAATAATATGGACTATCACAGCACGGGGCGGGGGGTGCCAGAAAACAGATCATCAGAATCGTTAGACAAAAGGGAGAAAATGAACAAAACAACTGTTCCCAGTGACCTCTTTAAATACTTGACACATCGGCGCCTGGGTGGCTCAGTTGGTTAAGCGACTGCCTTCGGCTCAGGTCATGATCCTGGAGTCCTGGGATCGAGTCCCACATCAGGCTCCCTGCTCGGCAGGGAGTCTGCTTCTCCCTCTGACCCTCCTCCCTCTCATGCTGTCTCTCATTCTCTCTCTCACAAATAAATGAAATCTTAAAAAAAAAAAAATTAAATACTTGACACATCAAGTTCCAAAACACATAAATAATAACATAAAGCATTTGGATGTATAATATATTAACATCAATATGTGTAACCTATCAACAGACACTATGCCTCTCCCCCAAGCATCCATGGCACATTCATAAAAACTGATCACACATCAGTCCACAAGAAATAACCTGAAAAAAATTTTTAAAGCAAAAACTGGCCAGCCCACATACAGTCCACAACACAATGAAACAAAAAAAAGGAATAATAATCTTTCAAAGAAAAAGAATCCAAAGCACATGAAGATTTGAAAACAATCCTTTAATTAACTATCATTGTCTATACAGCTTGACATCTCAATAGGCCTTGGCAGCCCAGCACCCCGGGGCATCTGCTGTCCCAACAGCACCACCCCCCGCCCGCATTCCATGGCCCCCTACAGAGAGACACTTTCCAAGTGACACTTTTATTTGGCTATCGATCTCATTCTCCCAGAAAGAGAATTGGAAAAACTGTGAGTTCCAAAAGAAAATCAAATCTACAATGACAAACTCATTTGAAAATATCTAAAATGGAATTAATCCATGTCAGGGTTATGTGTACTCCAACCTACTCAGTAAAATTCATGGCCTTAAGTACATGTATTATTAAAGCAAAAACATTAAATTAAATGAGCCCCCAAGCATTCTATTGAAGAAGTTAGAAAAAGAAAGAAAGAAAATGGGAAGTGAAAAACAGGGATAAAATTTTGCAGACACTAATGAATCAGAAACCGGAAAAAAAAATTGCATAGTTGGGTAAATAAATACAAAATAATTTAAAATAATCGAAGAGACAGGGACACCTGTGTGGCTCAGTCAGTGAAGTGTCTGACTCTTGATCTCAGCTCAGGTCTTGATCCTGGGGTCGGGAGTTCAAGCCCTGTATTGGGCTCCTCGATGGATATGGAGCCTACTTAAAAAAGAAAATCAGAGACAATCTTCTGGCAAATCAAACGTATAAAGGAGGTAAAGTTATCATTATTTGCACATGCAATGATTATATGTATAGAAATCAAGAGATAATTGAAATAATAATTCTGAAAATCAGCATGTAAGTCAGAGCCAGGAGTGGGCAAAAGTGAAGATGATAGAAAAAATTTAAAAACCAACACCTTTCCTAAAGCAAAAACCAATTAGAACGCAGGAGGGGAAAAAATAATTAGCTGTCTAGGAAGAACCCCGGAAATAAATGCTTAGAAAGACATAAAATATGTAAACCAACGAAGAGGTACATCAGGTACACCCTGTTCCCAGAGGGGAAGACCAAAAATCAGTAGGTAGCCAGTTCGCCCAAACCAAGATGTAGGTATAATAGAACTGGACTCTGATCACAATCCCAGGAGGATCTGGGGGCAACCCACTGAAACACTCATACAAGTCATACAAAGTTACAGAAATTATATAGAAGAACAGGAAGGCAAGAAGAGCTGAGGGTTGCCCCCAAGATGTTAAAAAGTTTAATAAAGCCACAATAATGAAAATAAGTCAAAAGTAAAATTTATTCTGATAAATAAATTTAATATACACTAGAGAAGGTGTTATACAAATTAAGGACTCTACTATTTATCAAACACTGTTGGGGACACTGGCTATTCAGAAGTTAATTCTGGATAGATGAGCCAGTTTATTATGGTTACTATATTAATAAGGATTAGTATATTTATATTAACAGCCTTTGGGGGCACTTAAGCCGTGTGCCAGGCATTGTGCCAAAGGATTTACATGCATTATCTCATTTAATCCCGACAACTCCTATAAAGCAGGTATTGTTACTTTTAGATCATCTATTCCGACCAATGCACTTAAAAATGAACAAACCAAGGCCCAGGGACGGTAAGAGACTTGGTCGGGGTCACGGCACTGGGCAGAGAGCCAAGCCAAGCACCGTGTCCGGCATTATGCCCGTCTAACCATACTGTTTCCAATTACCGCCTTTTATAACCGAACACAGCTCTCTGGAGTCTGCACACGCGAGTCTGCTGGACAAGAGTAATGCACAGCAGAAAGACTCGGGGAGAATGGAATAACACGTGCAAATAGAACATCAGGGAGGGTTTTCAGAGGCAGAAGCTAAGGATCCAAATCAGGATGTGACCAGCCAGCACGGATGATGCTTTTGTCAAAAGTGTTGAGGGAGATTTTAATAGACCAGACACGAGGACCGTGGCTCACTGCCTCTCTGCAGACGGCCCTCTGCGGCTCAGCTCTTTCCTGTGGTGCTGGCTCTGGCTCACCAGGGCTGGGAAAGCACAGGGGTCTCGGCGGGGCTCTGTCCCCCCCGCCCACCCTCCCCTCCAGCAGCCTTGGCCAGCCCCCGCACCCCCACACACCTCCCCAAGTGTGTTCTTACAGCAGCGGCCGTGAGAAAGAAGGCTTTGCAATCCCGGGCACGTTCAACAAAGGAACACCTTTCCAAAGATGCTCATCGTCAAGTTCAAAGAGATACACCTGCTGGGGGAGGCCACATCCACCTGTAAACATACCCTCGGCGTCATGATTTAGCCCACCTGTAAAATGAAATCTGTGACAGCTGATACCTATGGGGTTTCTTCTGGGAGTGATGAAAGCGCTCTGGGATTAAGAGGTGGTGACAGGGGGCGCCTGGGTGGCTCAGATGGTTAAGCGTCTGCCTTCAGCTCAGGGCATGATCTCAGGGTCCTGGGATTGAGCCCCATATCAGGCTCCTGGCTCAGCGAGGAGTCTGCTTCTCCCTCTCCCTCCGCCTCTCTCCCCTGCTCATATTCCCTCTCTCTCTCTCTCTCTCTCTCTCTCTGTCACATGAATAAAAAAAAAATTTTTTTAAATGCTTTAATTCTAAAAACAAAAAAAAGACATGGTGACAGTTGTACAACATGGAAATATACTAAAATCCACTTCAGTTAACATGATGAATTTCACATTATGTCACTTTTATAATAAAAACATAAAAATTTGGAAAAGGAAAAAAGAAAACTAAAAGAAGAAAAAACCCCACCTACATTTCAGTATTAAGCCACCTAGAAAGGTATCTCTGTATTTACATGTACAATTAAATGCACGTTAAAATTAAATATAAATATAAAATTAAAAATAAAAGTAAATAATTAAAACCACCATAGAATATTCCAGTTCAATCATTTCCTTACTAAATATGCCCAGTACCGATTCTGATAACAAAGCACAAAATAAGATTGCAAAGAAAAAGACATGGGGTCCGATGATGATGGACACACAGGGAAGGGGCGGCCTACGCACAAGCTCCAGGTTCCCACTTAACACTCTGATCCAGGACTCCCAACCGCTCGTCAATGGACCTCAGTATGCCCAGAGGTAAAATGGGCACACTGAATTACATAGTTTACAGTCTTTTTCAATTATATGAACCAAAGCATGCTTCAGCATTATTTAAAGAGATAATGAAAAGAAAAATCTGCTGAGAGGTTAATCTCCTCAAAAGAAATACATCCAGAACCAGAACGTTCCTGGGGTGAACAACGGACTCCCCTCTCCTGCACCCCCCGGGTGTACCTCTGCCAGACCCAGTTCTGAAACTGTGGGAACCTCTGAATGCCCAGACGCATATATGCATCAAAGCCGGGGACCAGGCAGCAGAACCACAATCAGGAAATGTGTCCAAAAGGGGGGGACCCCCCGCACTGCCCCCGGGCCCGGGAGAGCCCACAGCAGCGTCACCCTGCGAGTCTGGGATGAGCTTCCGAAATCGGAGGAGCAGGAAAATCATTTCCACCCCACTCCAGCCAGCCCAGGGCTTCCGTTCTGGAAAAGACACAGTGAGAGATTTTAGGATGATGCCAGGAAGTAAAAGGATATCAGGAGCAGAGAAATAAGGAAGGGAAAAGGCCCACTGCCCCCTCTTTGGATGTAAGCCAAGAGGCGGGAACTCTGCTCTGGATCAAGTAGAGGACAATGAAGGCAAAGGGCCCCCGAGGGGCACCTCCAGGAGGTCACCCCTCCTTGACAAACAGGCTTGGGAACACCGGAGACAGGGACTTGGAGCCAGCTGAGCCAACCCTGTCACGGGCCTCTGGACCGGCGCCCAGCGGTCCCTGCTCTCACCTAGGTGCCTCCCGATGCAAGTGTCCTTCCTGTGAGGCAGATGGGAAAAAGCCCGGCCGCTCAGAGTGCGTCTCCTTATTTGCAAACAGGAATAATGCTGGCCCTGTCTAGCTCACAGGGCTGGGGTGGAGAGGAAAGGACAAGAAGGCACTGTGCGCCCTTGCAAACTGTAAACCACCACACAGATGTTAGAAAATGTAATTATCATTTGGGCAAGTATTCTTAATGCCTATTTCAAGGGAAAAACTTTTTTTTTTTTTTTTTTTCATTTTAAAGGTCCATTCGAGAAGAGAAAACACCAGGGTGTGCGCTCCCAGTTCCTTCACCCGGGGGATTTAGTAAATAGTCTTCTTCAGAACTAATCAACAGATGCAGAGCTGGATTTACCATGCAGTTCTGAAGCTTGAGCTTCAGGTCCCTCACTTCCACGGGCCCCTTCAAGAGGCCTTGAAAGGGCCCTAGCAATGTGCACGCATGGTCAGATGTTTCCATAAAATTTGCAAAAGCAAGATGCTTTTTTTTAAAAAAAAAAGAATGTTTATTTATTTGAGAGAGAGTGAGAGAACATGAGCACAAACAGGGGCGGCGAGGGGCAGAGGAAGAGGGAGAAGTGGACTCCCCACTGAGCAGGGAGCCAGATGCGGGGCTCCATCCCTGGACTTTGGGATCATGACCTGAGCCAAAGGCAGGCGCTTAACCGACTGAGCCACCCAGGCGCCCCAAGAGCAAAATACTTCCCTTGCAATCAGCTAAGCTGACCGCCTCTTTCCACTCTAGTTTTGTGACAGTTTCCCCCCATATGGTGGGGAGGAGTGGTAGAAAAGATGGTTATTTGGGATCTGATTTGGGACATCTGAGCTGGGAATACATTTATTTTAGCGTCAGTGGGATATGCTTATGATAGTTCTCAGTCTCCCAGATATTGTTGAGCTTCCCAGGTAGGAATAGCTTCCAAGAATGCTCATAATGTCATCTTTGCTTCCAAGAATGCTCAAATGTCAATTGATGACAATTCAAAGTGTATTTAAGTCAAGTGACCACAAAAAAAAACAACAAAAACAAAAGCCTTGAAATCCTACAGTTCATATAGCAAATGGATAGGAATTGCCCCAACTTTGACAATAATCCTAAAAATTTACAGGACATTGCCAATATGGAGTTGTGAAGCTAAAATTAAAATCAACCATACTGGAAGAAAGACCGAATTATCTTTTTATTCTCTCAACAGTAAAGTATGTTCCAAATTGTTGTCATATACCAAAAGTTAGTCTAATAATACACAGTCAAAAATGTAAGAAAAAGGATTATAAAGGGGTGTCAGGAAGCTAATAAAAATACACTGTTTTCCCAGATTTTGTGACGTTTGTGATATTTGTCAGCTTTTTTAACTTGTCGATATTTTTTTGCAGTTTTTTCTCATTCTAGACAAATATTTACTTTGCACCTAATTCTGTATTACTAAATTTGCATTCTTTTTCTTAAAAGAGGAAGCCAAAATTGTGTAAGCTTCAAGCCCCAGTAAACCCTGAATCCCATGTCCCCTAATTGAGTGCTCTGTTCCTTCGAACACTTGACTCAGTTATGAAAAAAAAGCTCAGCAAAAATAAATGCTCTAATTTAAAGCATCTCCACCAAGAACCAGAAGGATGGATTTGAATAGCAGAGGGCAGAACAGTTCTATAGAAGGGAAAGACCCTTCTAACCATGTAAGCTCACAGAACCCTTTATCAAGAGCCCTGTAGGAAAATACTCTGTCTGGACGAGATAGAAAAATAATCTTACGTGAGTATACATTGATGCTGACTCCCAGAGAGGAGCACCTGGCTTTTCAAACTCAATGAAAAGCCCAACGTCTTTTTTAACTAAATTGATTTACATGCACACACCTGTATATAAGGATAATCTGAAGGTGGTTTGTGGCCCAACCAGGTAAAATAACGAACCCGAGACAAAAATCGGAACCACATATTATAAGGAGGAGGAAGGAGGAGAAATGTGTCCTGGGAACCACATGGCTAAGGAACATCACAGCCTCGGCTCTGGGAGGACTCCTCCAGCTAATGCCACCACCCACCCCGTGTCTGAGCCCCTCCTGCCATGAGTCCTTTCTTGAACCCTCAGCCACACACTGCCCCGTGCTCTTCCCTCCCGGACAATCCTCTCTCCTCCTGGCAAACCCTTCCCAGGTGGCCTCTAAGACCCTGTACCACACAGTAGCTAACTCCATGTGGTTTCAGCCTCTTCCCAGTAAATGAACCCCCCTTATTTGCTTTCCCTGAAACCTGGCCCTCCCCAAAGATGCAGACACCCCTCTTCCCCAAGATGGACTCATCACCCAAGCCCTGAGTCCTTGTGAGGCATTCTCCCCAACCCCACCCTATTTACAGCACTCCTTCCTCCTCTGCCCTTGTGGCTAGGCTTTCCCTTCAGCATGCAAACACGCTCTCCAGTCTGGCTGAGGTCCTTCTGTCCATCCATCCGTTCATTAATTCACTCCTGAAATATGGATGGAGCACCCACCATGTGCCTGACACAATGCAATGGCTTTCCCTTCTCCCTAGCACTGTGCTCTGCGGATTCCCTGGTTCCATCACGGTCTCTCCCACCAGGTTCCAAGGTCCTCATGGGGCTGTGTCTCAAACCCCAAAGGTTTGCTGAACTTGAACTGAGAATAAGGTCTCACTCTCACTGTCGGGGTCGCAAGTACGCTGGTTATCATGAGGACGAACAAGCTTTTGCCCGAGCTTTAGCTCACAAAAGCAAGCATCCCACTGAATGAGTCTGGGATTCCACATAGCAGCCTTAATCATGTGGATTCTCCTTGGGTTTGTCCCCATGAACGCAAGATTCGGCAAAGACACAGGAGTCCGAGTGGAATTCTCATTTATCACCAAGGGGAAGCTGGGAGAACCTTGTGAAAGAAATAGTTAACACACCAGGGACCACTGGTAACCCGGGCCCTCGTAAAAGCAATCAGGTTCGTTCCAGAATAGAACTGGCTCCTGTGGGTAGCTCATCTTCATTCCAGAAGGCTAACCTGCAATCTCTCAGTCCACTTTTTTTTTTTTTTTAATTTCAAATGAATTTTCAATCGAGTAGAAGATTGTTCCCACATGGGGAGGTGGTTAGGTCAAAATGGATTTTTCTGATATCAGAAAAATATATGTAATTTTCCCCCGAATTCTGAATTACTGACGAATTTCCAGCATAAGGACACCGGGAAACACGGACACCGCAGTTGACTTCAGAAAGGGCTTAATCCAGTGATATGATCAAAAGGAAAAGGTAATGAGATGGCAGAAGACCACAAATAAAAAAGTCAATGCATCCTTATGGGATGTTCCTTAGTTCAACCGAGACACTGCCTCATGGACCCTGTCATTCTCTGGGCGGTCACAGCATGCGGGAGCCAAATCCGATCAAAGCCACAGCAGCGGGTCTGAAATACCTGTGTCTGGCCCATGATTCTGCCTCTGGAAATTTGCAGATTCCAGCAAATGGACAATTTTCTTGTCTGTGCAGAGCTGGAGCTCAGGTGGGCCAATTCCTTTGAGCTAAATGGCGTTCTGCCTCCCTCAGAGAGGTGGCCACATGCTGGAGATCTGACGTGGCCGCCTCTCTTCCAACGGCCATGGAGGGCCATCAAGATGGCCTCCACCTGTGCAGACACCAGGTGCCCACTCTAGGGCTGATGGCTGGACAGGGAATCAGCCAGAGTGTAGGGTCAGGGAGGGTAGAGGATTTCTCCTGAAGTTAACTTTCAAGGAAGGCCTGGAAAATTAGTCAATTGGTACACGTACCAAGGCTGAAATGTCCTACTGGCCCTCTAAGAACACATTCTCCTTTTCTGGACTGGCTATTGCTCACCCTCCTGCTATAGACTGAATATTTATGTCGCCAAACCCCCCCCACCAACACCCCCCCAAGAGGTAATTGGGTCGTGGGGGTGGAGCCCATGATGGGACTAATGGTCTTATCAGAAGAAGAGAGCTAGCCTCCTCTCTCTGCTGTCTGCCAGGTGAGGGCACTGGGAGAAGGCAGACAGGTGCACACCAGGAAGTGGGGCCTCCCCAGAACCCAACCATGCTGGCACCCTGATCTCAGACCTCCCAGCCTCCAGACTGTGAGAAAGGAATGTTTGTTGTCTGAGCCCCCGAGTCTGTGGTCTTTTTTGTTACGGCAGCCAGGGCTGACCGAGACAGCCTGCATCCGGACCCACGGTCAGCCCAGACAGGGCCCAGCATGGTATTTAACACTGTGGAATAACACCGGTTCTTTCAGCCCAGCCTCCCCTGGAGCCCCAGGGCTTTTCCAACAACTGGGCCTGTGGTTCCGACTTCACCATCTCTTTTGCATTCATGGCCCAAAGCCACCTCTTCTCATGGCAAGACTACCACCACCACCACCTCTGGGCATCTGTGGCTCTTACCTGTGCAGCATCCTCACCCCCCCTCCAGTGGGAGGAGAACTCCTCAGTGTGAATCCCACCCCATGCAGACCAGTGGGACCCTCCTGTTCTAAAGCACAAGTGGGTGTGGGCCACAGACCAGGCCTATCACAAACCCAAGGCCCCCAGCCCCTAGGAGGGGTTCAGAGACAGACATGTGTGTCAAACCAGACCAGAGACTTTCCCAAGACTTCTCTGATGGAACCTTCCCGGGGGAGTCTCTTTCTCCAGCTCCCTCCTAGAAAGTGTGTCTATGAAATAGGGAGCAGAGTCTTGAAGATGTCACTTGAACCCCTGGATCTGGCCTTATCTCAAGCCAGACACTACACTAGACTTCCCAGTTACAGAAGCTAATAAATCCCTGCCACCTCCTTTTCATGTTTAATCAAGGATAAAGTGGTTTTCTGTCACTTGGAACCAAGAGGGTCTTGATAACTAGACAGACTTCTAAGTCAGGGTCCTAATCCTGATCATTTCTGCTTGACCCTCATCGGCTGCCTTCCTGTCTTGGTGGCAGTGGAGAGTAGAGGCAAGCTGGCATGGTGACCCAGCCGGCTTGGCCACCAATAAGCCACGTGACCACAGGGAGTTTGCTTCACACCTCAGCTTCCAACGCAGTAAGAGGATTACTGTACCAACCCCAAAGGACAGCCATGAAGGCCAGAAGATAGAGGGAGAGGAGGACGGTGCCCGTGTGGTCTCCTGGGCTCTGGTGCCTCCTTCTGTCCCCATCAGGGATGCCCCTCCCTCTGTGACTTCTCTCTCCCATCCACAGGTGAAAATCTTCCAACAGGATAGAAAATGCTACTCTCTCCCCTTGTACCAAACATGCCTGAAACAACATAACCCAGACCAGTTAAAAGCATGCCCCGAGATACATTGGCCAAACACAAACAGAATTCCAGGTTAATGACAAAGAGGACTGAGAAACAGGAATCATTAAATGAGCCAGCAAACTCTTGAATTTTGACAAAAGGTAAAATCTCCAGTGAAGACACAACAGGCAAGAAAGCTGACATGCCAAACAGCAGAAAGAACGTGAACAAAGCCCCATGTTACCCGCTGGTGGCATTTCCTCCCCACCCCCAAACCCAGTTTCCCCCCGCCTTCTTCCGTTCCTCCAGGCCTGGCCACACTCCACGGAACCCTCATGCTCTGGGCTGTATGGGGCGACAGACACGGCTCTGAAGTAAGACGTGGTTGCAGTGTTCCTATCTCTCGGGAACTTGATAATGCAACCTTATCTGGAAATAAAGTCTTACAGATGTAATTAAGATGGAAGTCATGATGGATTAGGATGGGCCCTGAATCCCACAGCTGGTGTCCTTACAAGAAGGGGACACACAGTCACACAGAAGGAAGAGGACCCTGCAGAGACGGAGCCACAGACTGGAGGGATGCCCCTGCAAGCCAAGGAACATTCAGGATTGCCGGCAGCCACCAGAAGCTTCTAGAAAAGGCAAGAAAGGATTCTTCTCTAGAGCCACGGAGCCTCCACAGGAAGCACAGCCCTGTGGACACCTTAGTGTCAGGCTTCGAGGCTCCAGAGATCTGAGAGAAGAGATGCTCGTTGTTGTAGGCCACCCAGGTCGGGGTCATGTGTCCCAAACGTCCTGGGAAACTAACACAGGGGTGCAGGGGACCTGGGTCGATTCACTTAACCTCTCTGTGAACAGGGACCGAGTCACAGGGTGGTTATGAGGATCAAGTAAGAGCAGAGTGTGGTGGTGAGTTGTATGTGTCCACTGGGCTGGCCCCGGGGTGCCCAGAGGCCACATTCTTTCCGGGGGTGTCTGTGTGGGTGTTTCTGGTCAATCAGGGGACTCAGTTCACCCATCCGATGGAGGGCCTGGCTAGAACAATAGGCAGAGGCAGGAGGAATCAATGCCCTTTATCCTTCTGCCTCACTGCTGAGCTAGGACATCTCACCTCATCTTCTCCTACCCTCGGACTGGGATTCACACCATTGGCTCCCCTGGTTTGAGGCCTTCAGACTCAGACTGAGGTACACCCCTAGCTTTCCTGGGTCTCAAGCCAATTCTTAAATAAATCTCTCTCTTATATATATATATATATATATATATATATATATACACAAGTAATAATAATAAATTTTATTAAGCAATAATATAATTATATATAATACATTTTATACTATAATTGCAATAATATATTTATAAATATGTATATTATATATGATCAAATTATGCATATATTGTTATATAACACAATACACAATAATATATAATAGTAACATAAATATATAGTCATTATTATATGTTATTACTTGTTATAGATACAATGTTATTTTATTTATTATTATTATGTTACATTACTATGATTACTTATTGTAGTATCCTTCATCCCTCCCTACCCTGGGCAGGCACACCTCAAAAGGGAAAATGAATTGCCTAGCTTGACTTCCCTTAAGGATCATCAGAGAGAATTTAAAAAAAAAATGCCCAATTATCTTAGGCTCCAAATACCAGGTCTACTTTCAGATTAATTTCTCAAACTAAAAAGAACAATGGATTTCAAGTTTCTTTCCCCTTTGTGTAATTGAAATGTTTTCCTTCAGGGGTAACCACACAGGGCACGAAAGCAGAATACAAATAAATGAAAGCCAGGACCACAAGTGGGGACTATGATGAAACAAACTGCAATCCTCTTGATCTTACAAGGCTGGGACAGCCATCTACTTTCTTTCTTTGTTTTGCTACAGTGTTACAGAAGTGTAACTGACATAAAAAAACAAAAACAAAAACAAACCCCTGCATGTATTTAATGTAAACCATTTGGGAGTTTGGACACATGCATACACCCATGAGGCCATCACTACAACCCAAGTAATGAGCATATTCATCACCTCCCAAAGTTTCCCTGTGCCCCTTTGTTTTTTGGTGGTTGGGGGGGGTGTTTAAGTCCATTTAAGCTGAGATCTACTCTCTCAAATTGTTTAAGTACACAGTACAGTATTGTTAACTACAGGCGCTATGTTGTACCGCAGATGTCTAGAACTTACTCATCTGTCCTATGTGAAATTCTATACCCATGGAACAGCAAGCTCCCCTCCCCCCCAATCCCTTGCCAACCACCATTCTACTCTCTGCTTATACGAGTTTAGTTATTATTTTTTTTTTTAAGGTTTTATTTGTTTATCTGAGAGAGAGAATGAGAGACAGAGAGCAGGAGAGGGAGGAGGGTCAGAGGGAGAAGCAGACTCCCTGCCGAGCAGGGAGCCCGATGCGGGACTCGATCCCGGGACTCCAGGATCATGACCTGAGCCGAAGGCAGTCGCTTAACCAACTGAGCCACCCAGGCGCCCCGAGTTTAGTTATTTTAAATATTTCATATAAATAGAATCATGCAGCATTTATCCTTCCATGACTGGCTTATTTCACTTGGTATAATAAGGTCCTCCGGGTTCTTCCATGTTTTAGCCTGTGGAAGAATGTCCTTCTTTATTTGGGCTAACGTTCCATAGTATCTGTATACTGTATTTTCTTCACCTATTCATTTGTTAATGGACATTTAGGATGCTCCCACCTCTTGGCTATTGTGAATAATGCTACAAGGAACATGGGAGTGAACCATTTCAGTTCTCTTGGATACACACCCAGAAGTGGATTGCTGGCTCATATGATAGTTCTAAGTCTATTCTCTCTATTCTATTTTTAATTGTTTGAGGAACCTCCATACTGTTTTCCATAGAGACTTCACCATTGGACATTCCCAGTGCCAATGTATAAGAGTTCCAATTCCTCTACATCTTCACCAACACTTAGGTTTGGTTTGGTTGGTTGGTTGGTTGGTTGGTTGGTTGGTTGGTTTTTATCATCACCATCCTAACGTGCATTTGAATTGCATTTCCCTGATGCTTCATAAAGTGGAGCAATGTTTCATCTATCTGCTGGCCATTTGTATGTCTTCCTTGGAGAAATGCCTACTCGTGGCTTTGCTGGTATTTTAATTGGATTATTTGGGGTTTTATGCTACTGAGTGGTAGGAGTTCCTGATATATGTTGAATACTAAGCCGTTACCTGATAGATAGCTTGCAAATATATTTTCCCCGTTCTGTAGGCTGCCTTTTCATTCTGCTGATTGTTTCCTTTGCTGCACAGATGCTTTCAAGTTTGATGTAGTCCCATTTGTCTAATTTTGTTTTTGTTGCTTGTGCTTTTGGTGTCATATCCAAGAAATCACTGCCAAGACCAATGTCAAGAAGCTTCGTAAAAATATTTCCTCCTAGGAGTTTTACATTTTCAGGCCTTATGTTCAAGTCTTTAATCCATTTTGAGTTGATCCTTGAGTATGGTGTAAGATAAGGGTCCGATTTCATTTTTTTCCATGTGGGTATCCTGTTCCCCCAACACCATCGAAGAGACTGTCCTTTCCCCATTCTGCTTTCTTGGCTCCCCCGTCAAAGATCAGTTGACTGTATATGTGAGGGTTTATTTTAGAGCTCTCTATTCCGTTCTCTATTTGGTCTATAGGTCTGTCTTTTTGCCAGAACCATACTATTTTAAATCTTTTTTTTTGAGAGAGAGACAGAGAGCATGCGTGCAAGCAGCGGGGGTGGGGGAGACAGAAAGGGAGAGAGAATCTTAAGCAGGCTCCACACTCAAAGCACAGAGTCCAATGCGGGGCTTTACCTGAAGACCCTGAGATCATGACCTGAGCCGAAATCTAGAGTCGGAAGCTTAACTGACATAAGCCGCCCAGGTGCCCTGCCAGGAACATACTATTTTAATTCATGTAGGTTTGTGATCTATTTCAAAATTAGGAAGAGTGATACCTCCAGCTTTGCTTTGCTTTCTACTTTTTTTTTAATTTTAATTTTTTTTTATGTAGGCTCCACGCCCAACGTGGGCCTCAAACTCACAACCCCGAGATCAAGAGTCACACGCTCTTCTAACTGAGCCAGCTGGGGGCCCTGTTTCTTACTTTCTAATGGCCTTTTTTTGGTGCTTCCAGATCACCAAAGAAATTTCAGACAAACTGTGATGTAAACCATGTCTGCTTCCTCCAAGAAGTGCCTGGGGTTGCACCTGGCCATCTCCAGAAATGCTCACGCATCCTCTCACCTGTGCATTCCACAGACCTTTACAGGTAAACCTACTGCATACCGGCCACATTCTAAGGTGCTGGGGAGACTATAGGCAAACAAAACAGATCATGTCCCTGCTCTTATGGAACTTATATTCTGCTAGGCAAGGGGAACAAGAGACAAGTAGGCATTATAATCACAAATGATAAACTTTTTTTTTTAAGATTGTATTTATTTATTTGACAGAGACACAGCGAGAGAGGGAACACAAGCAGGGGGAGTGGGAGAGGGAGAAGCAGGCTTACCGAGGAGCAGGGAGCCCAATGCGGGGCTCGATCCCAGGAACCTGGGATCATGACCTGAGCCGAAGGCAGACACTTAACCGACTGAGCCACCCAGGCTCCCCTACAAATGATAAACTTAAGCGCAGTGAGTATTAAGTGTCATGGAGAAAACAAAACCAGTAAGAGCATGGGGAGTAACAGGAGCTGATGGTTGGACTACGGGAAGGATGGTCCATCGTGCCCTTGTTTCTAGCTCTCTACAGCAAGACCACATTCTCCTAGGGCTCCATGAGTTGGGACAAAGCACTGGGCCCCACCTTAGGGCAGGGAGCTTTGTAAGCTGGTCCACAACAGGATGAGGCTAGACCAGGCTTAAGAGAGAGGCAATTCTACCGCCTGACCCCACAAAAGCAACCCTTCTTCCTTCCTCTGCCTGGCCACACCTTCCCCACGAAGTCACCTACATAGAGTGGCAGCATGATCTGTCCCCCTTCCTCAACCTGCAGACCACCTGAATGTTTTCTCCCCCGGAGTGCCCTCAGTGAGCTGCTGTTGATGCAGCTCATACACGTGTCAGGCTCTGGGCTAAGTGTTCACATAAACAGCCCCATGACTCGGTGGGTCTCATGCCTGAACAGGCACTGGTGTCCCCTGCAGAGCCCAGTAAGCACTGATGCATCCCTGGACCCACCCCCCAGAGCTTCTGGTTCCGGGATCAGGAGGGGGCCTGGGCACCTGCATTTCTAACAGGCTTGCAGGCAATGCTGCTCTTGCTGGTCTGGGGACCCCACCCCCACTCTGAGAACCCTTGTTGTATCGGAGGGATTATATCTACTTGACCAAGGGGGGAAGCTGGGGTTCCAGAAACTAAACCATCCGCTAGGGTAGCAGGAGGCAAATACAAATACTCCGTGTTATTTCTGCATTCATTTTGGGGGGCCTCCCACTGCTGAAATGACTCGGTAGTCTGCTCAGCGGTCCTGACTCTTGAGACGGACCCCTGCAGGCTGCATTGGCCCCTCTATGGAGACCAGGGACCAAGGGCGGAGGCTGTGGACCCCAAAGGTGGGTCCAAGCCTGGTCTCCTGCACGCCACTGCCTCGATAGCCATGGAAATGAACTTTTCTTCAAGGAGTTCTCACCCTCACTTTGAAATGCAAATCAGAAAGCCCTGAACTTTCCTGTCCACCCAGTCCCCGCAGCACCCACAGGCGTGGGGCACCCACACAAACACACAAGGGCGCAGAGATGAGGGTGTTTGCAGGCAAACCCAAATCGGCCGGGCGACATCTGCCAACGTACTGTAACCTACTACTGTGTGCACCAACGTGAAGTGCAATGCACTTGACAAACATCTAAGGGGATCTGTAGGAAAATTAAGCATGTGAAAGTGGATCACTGACAAAAGCAGAATGTTCCTTGAAACGAATGGTGTGCTGGAGTCAGCTCCGTCAGAGCCGGCTGTTAAATATTCAGAAATTTTGCACACCGGTTGTCAATTACTGGTAGCTTGAAATTGACCATGGCAGGAATATTTGCACCAAGGTGCCCCCCCCACCGCCTCCGCCTCCACCTTTCCCCCTCCCCTACCCCACCTCGCTCCCAATCGCTCCCCATCCAAGAGCTTGTTTACCAGCACAGCAATCCTTGACAGAATCGGGAGTATTTCTGTGTGTAGTGCTTGCTGAGCTTAGCAGCCGGGCATTTTTCTGTGGCTTTACATCTCTAAAATGAGACTCTGAAATTAAAATGGAGGTCACTGCAGACCTACGATTCACTCCTTCTCCCTCTCTCTCTCTTTCTACACACACACACTTGCACATTATCTTGTTAGAGAAAATTTTTTTAGAAATGCCACTATTGTACTTGACTATCAGTAACAATCAAACTTTTCATAGCTCATCATAGAATGCTCAGCCAAAGGCTCTTTATTCTGCTCCTTTTTTCACTTCCCCCAAAAGAAATATTTGCTGTCTCCAATGTACAAATGAGAAGTAAACGCCTAATAAATTTTGCTCCGTACAAACTTTGAACATCACCTTCTCATGTGTATAAGATAGAAACCGTAGAGCACAAACAGGAATATCTCATTGTCCACCTTCATTCAACTGTTTGCTGACTTTGCAACACAGGAAAGGGCATGAATAATTCAAATCCCCAGAGAGCCCAAAACCCCACTACATTTTAGCCAAACTTTCAGCAACAGCCATAACCAGGGAAAAAATAATCCAGCCTACATTTCATTACCTTCCATTCCTCCTGTCTCAACCAACTGAAAATGGCATTGAGCAGTAAAACAAATGGTCCAAGGGGGAAAAGGAATAATCCACAAACTATATAAACAGCTCCTTTTATGAGCGAGAGTTGACAGTGTTTGAAATTGGAGCAAGGTCTCGCTTGAGATGACATCGCAGAGGATTGGTATCTGGGAAGGAAGGTGAGTGATTACAAGAGGTCGTGTATGCCTAAAGAGAATTTTATATTAAAAATCACAGCAGAACATGCAGCCTCTATTCCAAGCAGCTTCCTTGGCATATTCATGGGATCAGATGTGCATAAAATGGTTAAAAATAACAAAGCGGATGAGAAACAGTCCTCTCAACCTTCACTGCTAATAACAGTAATGCTCTACTTCAGTGCTGGGGTTTCAGGAAGCAGCCACTCAGTAGCAATAAAAATAATCATGCCCTCCTTTCTTCTCTGGTTGGCACTGTTCCATTTTCAAGGCTCTTCTTCACTCTCCGGGAGGGTGGGCAAGCAGCCATGATTATCTCCATTTCAGAGATAGGGGACAGGCAGGCCCAGGCTTCAAATGCTTTGCTGGATGCTGAGGGCATGATAAGTGGCAGAAAGGAAAATCGGTCCCAGGCTGCCAGGAGGATGTTCTTCCCCACTTCACTGTGTGGCAAGGGGGCACAAAGTGCATCCCAACCCAAGGAATCCTGCAGTCAACTTCCTGAAGAAAGGGGCTCATAGGAGCAGTCACTGAGGCCAGGTTTTAGAGAGTCCATTCCTAGCCTTCTGTGTATAAAAATCTGCACACGCAAGAGAATGGCTAAAAAGATACCTGATAATACCAAGTGTTGACAAGAATGTCCAACAACTAGAACTCTGATACACTGTTGCTGACGATGGTCCAGCAATCCCACTCCTAGGTATCTACACAAGGGAAACGAGAACACATGTTCACACAAAGACCGCGTGTGAATGTTTCACAGCAGCTTTACTCACGATTGCTCCAAACCAGAAACAACCCAAACATCCATCCATCCAGTGGACAACGACTCAGCAATAAGAAGGAATGAACTCCTGATAGATGCAACCACAGGGGTGAAACTGAATGAAAGAAGGGAAGCCACACCAAATGGCGACATGCTGTACGACTCTCATTTCTACAGCATTCTAGAAAAGCAAAATCACAGAAGCAGGAAGTGCCTCAGTGGCTGCCTGAGGATGGGGTTGGACTTTCACTGGAAAAGGGCACCAGGGAAGCTTTTAGGGTGATGGAATCTTGACTGTGGTGGTAGATACGTGGCTGCATGCATTGACAAAACATGGAATGTACACCTACAAAGGTGAACATTATTATAGGAAAATTAGACTTCAATCAATCTCACTGAAAGGAAAAACCTGAAGGCCAGAGGTTTTTTTAATTCATTCCTGTAAGATCAGATGCTTCCAAAAAACACTTCTGGAGCTTTAAGCAAAGCCTGCTGGACAGGAGGAATCTGAGAGGGGTCTGAGGTTGAATGTGGAGGAGTGGACGGGTGGGTTCAAAAGGGTGGTCATCTCTTATGGCACCAGGGACAGGGATCAGGGATAAGGGTGGAGGCTTTTTTCTGGAACTGTGGGGGGTTCTTATTTTATTTTATTTTTTTATTTTTTAAAGATTTTATTTATTTATTTGACAGAGAGGGAGAGAGGGAGCGGGAGAGGGAACACAAGCAGGGGGAGTGGGAGAGGGAGAAGCAGGCTTCCCGCCGAGCAGGGAGCCCTATGCGGGGCTCGATCCCAGGACTCTGGGATCATGACCTGAGCCGAAGGCAGATGCTTAACGGCTGAGCCACCCAGGCGCCCCTGGGGGGTTCTTTTAAAGGAAAAGTGCAGCACACTGAGGCAGAAAATTTTGAAAGTAAATGAATTGGCAGCACATTGTTATTCTCAGCTTCTCTAACACATCTGAATGAGTGAGTCTTTAAAAGCTTTTGTCAGCTTGCTTTAGAAATGAAACTTGATATTAAGACTATCGAATATGAAACAATTATGTAAGTGTAAATGGGAAATTCATTTAAAGGGTCATGATGAAATCCCCAGAAGATGACTTCCCGATGTTTCCTTTTTGTTGCGTTTTTTTTTTTTTTGTCTGACTAAATTAAGGTCAGATAAGATGAGGACAAAACTAAGTCAGCATGCAGAATTTAAATTACTTGAATTGCTTTTTTTTCCTGCAGCTGAACTTCAGAATGTGGGAGGGGCTAAGATCTTCTGTTCTGTATCAAATGGCAATTATTCTTCACTCCTTTTTTGTTTATCTGTCCGCTCAGCAAACATCCACCACCTCAAACAAATTTGCTAAAAGAGGCAGAAGAGCGCGGGGTTCGGAGCCCAGCTTATAAATTGAGAAGAGCTGAAGCTGCCTGAGTGTCTATCAGGTCCATGGTATCATTCTCTTTACTTTGTGTGTTTGGAAAATTCTGTAATAAAACATCGACACGGAGAAGATGGGGAGAGGAAAGCCGAGAGAGAGATAGAGATTGAGAGAGACAGAGAGAAAATGGCCCAAGGAGCCAGAAGGCCTGGGTGCAGACAGATCCCTGCTCCTCTATGCTTGCTGTAGGCCCTTGGGTGAGTTTCTTAACCTCTCTGTGCTTCTGTTTCCTCTTTGTAGAAAGGACCTGGTAGCACCTAATCACAATATGGCTGTGAGGAGTCAATGAGTTTATAGCACATTTATTAATTGTGTGGGGCAGCAGGGAGAAACATTTCTAAGTACCTACTATGTGCTGGCCATTACGCGCCATGAGTGATTATATCGATACACACACGCATTCACACATACTTCCTAAAGCCACTTAATCAGTGCAGTGGGGTTCGCTGAATATACTGAATCTCTGATCCTGAGCTGATACTCTACACCGTGGTCCTGTTGGTTTTTTTAACAAACGTATTGAATAGGCCAAACCCAGTGGGATAAAAAGGCAATGGCTTTGTGTTTCTTCTGTCATTGCCCAGCTGCCCTCCACCGCCCCCCTCCCTTCTTGCCTGGTGATCACCCCCGGGGCCAGATTCTTCAGCCTTCCCTTCACTCTCGGTTGGAAGAACAAAACACGTCAGGAAATTAAGACTCAGTTTCTGGAGTAAAAGGTGCGGTGCAGCCCAATGCGAACGTGTCCATGCACACCCAATTCCCAGCTTCGTCCCTCTCCCCCGCTTTGGGCCCCATGCAGGAGTCAACGGCCCCCCGCACAGGCAGGTGGGCCTCCTGCTGGTCCTCCGAGCTGCTTCCTCCTCCAGCCCCACCTCCGGGCTCCTCCAAGGCAGAGGGAGAATGGATTAGATAGAGCGAGAGAAGCAAACACCTGCCCTTCAAAGACTTGGCGGCTGAGGTCCATCGGTACCTCCCAGCAGGCGATCAAAGTCAGCTCTCCTGCGGGGCACATCTGAGGGGTTCCCCCAGGCCCTGCTGTGAAGACCTCCACACTATAGGACTCCCTGATGTGGCGATGAGCTCTCCTGGGAATCTCACTGGACCTGACCTCAGCAGCCTCCATGCACAGGTCCTCTTGCCCAGCAGACCCCCTGCCCAGCCTGCCCCCCTCTGCCCCCCAGGCCTCCAAGGAGCCACAGGAGACTCGCACCTGCTTGCCTTGGAGGCAGGGGAGAGAGTGCAGGCTGCCCTCCCTGCCTGCTGCCGGCCTCCTGTCTTTAGGACCTCCAGGTCCACACGGATGCCCCCAATCCTGAGGACTCGTGTCAATTCTTCCACATTCTGGGGCTCCCAGGAACATTCTCATCAAACTCTGCTCCCAGGTCTGAAGATGGGCCTCTGAGAGCTATGACTCAGCAAACATAGGCCAGACTCCTCTTCTGGAAGGCACCCCAATCTCTATCTGGGGTCTGCTTATATTGGGGGGAGTCATTCCCATGGAGGAAAGAGCAAGCACCCCATCTCTCCCATAACTCTCCTCCATGAACACATCTTGTCCATGTAGAGAAGTCCTTGAGCGTGTGGACCAATCACACCATCTTTGGATGGGTCCTCCCGTGAGAGCTTCACCTTCTCCCTGGATGATGGAAAACCTTCTCTTATGGCTTTCAGCTTTGGGACAGGAACCGGAATTCCCAAGCAAAAGGAAAAGTCCCCTTCAACATCCCATTTCTTGTTTTTAAACAAAGGAACCTACTATTCTCTGTGGCTTTAAGGAACGAGCAGGATAAAAGAGGCTAAGGAAGAGCCAGAACACACAGAAGACAGAACGCTTCAAAATCCATCAGCAAGTGAACAGAACAGATACTTACTGAAACGGATGCAAGAAATATTATCTCGGATGCAAGAAATATTATCTCAAGGGAGAGCACATTTCTGGAAATACACAGGCAAGTAGCCTTGAAAACTGCTTTCTAATACTTCCAGCTGAATTATCCCTCCTTGCTAAATGATTTCCAAGTCATTTTCAGCTATTAGGTTTATTTACACCCATTTTAAAGACTACATGACATCCTGGAAGATACATGACTTCCTGAAGGGGAGAAAACTAAAAAATTCATAACCAGGGAGATCAAGGTTAACAACTCAGCCCATATCATCATTCCGGGAAGTTGTGGAGAGTGAACAAGGTGTCCTAGCAACAGCGGATCTCATGGTTCCTGGCTTCAGCTGCTGCCCGTGTGCACCCAGATGTCTACATACAAACAGAGGAAACGGACAGACGAAAAACCAGAGCCTGCTATGCAGACGATGCCCTCGAGAAACTTGCAGCCTAACAGATCGGCAAGTAAATGCCAATGCACCAGGCAGAGTCTGCCAATAGGACCTCACCAGGCATGCCCAGGAAGGATTCCTGAGAGTCCTAATGACCAAAGGCATGAGCCAGGCAGCAGGTCATGGAAGGACCTGTGCTCCCCACCTTTTTTTTTTTAATTTAAATACAATTAGCCAACATTAGCCAACATCATTAGTTTCAGACATAGAGTTCAGAAATTCATCAAGACCTGTACTCCTCTTGATTAATGGCCCCATTTGAGTGTCACATGGCCTTGGGGACCAGGAGAGCTGGTCTTCCGGATTTCTCTCTCAGCTTGATGAGGTGACTTAAAAATTCTTCAGTTGCCCTGCGGTAGGCTGAATAATGGCCCCCAAAAGGTGTCCAGCCCTCATCCCCAGAACCGACGAATGTTACCTTATATGGCAACAATGGGGCTTTGCAGGTGTAAGTTAGGGATATTGATGCAGGATCTTATTCTGGATTGTCTGGCTGATCCCCATGTAATAAACAGAGATAACAATAGATGAATAAGTAATAAAGACAGGGGTCTTTATAAGAGAGACACAAAAGAATCGGTCAGAGGAACTATGCGGCCATAAAAGCAGAGAATCAAACTCTGCGGCTACAGCCAAGGAAGGGGGTGGCCTCTAGAAGCTGGCAGAGGCAAGAGACAGAAGTCTCCAGAAGGAACACAGCCCTACCGACACAGGACTCATTTCGGACTTCTGACCTTGATAACTTAGAATAAATGTGCTGTCTTAAGCTACCAAGTTTGGAGTCATTTGTTACCGAGGTAGCACGAGATACGTGTCCTCATTCCTTAAGATACATACCACGCTCCCAGTAGATGGGGGTGGCATCAACCTTTCTCTCCTGCCTCGGCTCCCACCACGCTCCGCCCACAGAACTTATGCTCCAAGCCACCTTCATTCCTTAACTCTTCCCCGCAAGAGGCTGATCTTTGCCAACCCCCGTGCCTTGGCACGTGCCACGGTCTCAGACGGGAGCCCAGCGTGCCCTCCTCTCTGCCGGGAAAATCTCGGCTCCTTAGGCACACCCCAGGTGTGATGCCACTATTTCTGTCGAGCTGTCTTTTCCCTCCCTGATGCAAAGGTAAGCCACTCGGCTCTCTGTGACCATGTGGTATCCGGCACAAAGCTCTTTGGTCCTGATAACCTTTTTACAGTAACATGAGTGTTCGCCTCCATCATCTCTGTAACCTCGGGGATCTACCTCTGTATGTGAGGCCAGAACAGAGAGGAACCCTAACCACATGGGGAGAGGGACTCCAAACTAGATAAAGGTGTTGCCCTTCTGCTTGGCCAACAAAGAGGCCCATGAGAAAGGAAGCATTTACTGCACGCTCAGCCCCGGAAGGGAGGGTCAGAGAGAGAGGAAAGAAGGCAGGATTGGAAATGCCAGCCACTTCACGCAGGTGAACCCAGACCAACCCCCATCAATCCCAAAGTGTTCAAAAGGCTTGGAGGGCCTGCTAGGAGCCACCTACAGGTTGTCAGAACAGTGCTTATCAAAGTGTAGCCCCCAAACCAGCAGCATCCACATCACCTGGTGTTATGAACTGAACGTCTGTGTCCCCCAGAATTCCTGTGTCAAAGCCCTAAACCCCAGTGTGATGGTATCTGGAGGTGGGGCATTTGAGAGGTAATTAGGTCATGACGGTGGAGCCCTCCTAAATGGGATTAGTAACCTGGAAAGAAGAAGCCAGAGAGCCAGACCCTCTCCTTCCACCAGATGAAGACACAACTGGAAATCAGCAATGCATAACCCAGAAGAGGGCTCTCATGAGACCCCCGACCATGTTGACACCCTGATCTTGGACCTCCAGCCTCCAAAACTGGCAGCTCAAACTGACTAAGACACTGGGAACATACTAGAAAGGTAAATTCCCAGGCCCCTCCTGATCCCCCACACTGATACATTGGAAACTCTAGGGGTGAAGCCCAACAATCTGCTTTAAGAAGACCTCCGGGTGTTCTGACACCTGCTAAACTTTGAGAATCACTCTTTTAGAGGCAGGAGAAACCCAAGGAAGTTCTAAAGGCAGATGCCAGGAAGTGGTTAAGAGGTCTCTGTCTCTGTATTAGTCTGCATGGGCTGCCATAACAAAGCACCACAGACTGGGAGTGCTCCAACCTCAGGAATCTGTGTTCTCATGGTTTCTGGAGGCTGCAAGTCTGAGATCAAGGTGTGAACATCATTGGCTCCCTCGAGGCCTCTCTCCCTGGCTTGTAGACAGCCGCCTTCTTGCCATGTCCTCACATGGTCTTCCCTCTGTACATGTCCGAGTCCTAATATCCTCCTTATAAGGACACTAGACACATTAAGATTAGTGCCCACCCTAAAGACCTCATTTTATTTTATTTTTTTAAGATTTTATTTATTTGACAGAGAGAGACACAGAGAGAGAGGGAACACAGAGGGAGAGGGAGAAGCAGGCTTCCCGCCGAGCAGGGAGCCCGATGTGGGGCTCGATCTCAGGACCCTGGGATCATGACCTGAGCTGAAGGCAGACGCCTAACGACTTGAGCCACCCAGGTGCCCCTAAAGACCTCATTTTAACTCAATTACCTCTTTAAATACCTTATCTCCAAATATGGTTATATTCCGAGTTCTGGGGGAGGAGGGTAAGGACTTCAACATAGGAATTTGGAAGAATACAATTTAGCCCATAACATTCCCTAAAAATTAAAAATATGCCATGTGAACAGCTGTAATTTGCCTGCCAATGACAAGTGACATGTACATAAGGGATCAACAGCGTAATAATCCTCACACTCTTCTTCACCATCATCATCATCATCATGTGAAAAAGGCAGAGCTTCCCAGCTATAAGGTGGGATTCTGGGGGGGTGCCCAAGATATTGATCCCCTCTCATGACTCCTGGAACCGGGACCAAACTCATCACCTCCAGCCCCCGCAGCTGTCACACCTTTACTGCAGTGTGCTCTACAAATGTCATCATTCTCCATGGAGGTGGTGATGTGGAAAGGGCAAGATATTAATAGTAACCACCACCTATGACTACTGAGAGGAATACATGAAGTTCATGTGCAAAACACCCAGCACAGAGGCCACAGCCACACAGGAGCATGCCCAACCAGTGTGTATTATGGCTGTCATCATCATCGTCATGCCACCAACACTGTCATCCTCATCCTCGGCACCATCATTGTCACCATCACGAACACTGTCACCATCAATATTGTCATCCTCATCCTCCTCATCATCACTACCATCATGAGCATTGTCATCTTCCTTCATCATCTTCATTCTCATCATCCTCATCCTCACCATCATCTTCTTCATCACTATCATCATCATTATCATTACCATCATCATGAACACGGTCATCATCAATATTGTCATCCTCATCCTCATCGTCATCTTCATCCTCATCATCTTCATCATCACCATCATTATCACTACCATCATCATGAACATGGTCATCATCAATATTGTCATCCTCATCGTCATCGTCATCTTCATCATCATCATTATCATTACCATCATCATGAATATGGTCATCATCAGTATTGTCATCCTCATCCTTGTCATCATCATCATCACTATCATCATGAACACTGTCATCTTTACTCTCATCATCTTCATTCTCATCATCCTCATCCTCATCATCACCTTCTTCATCACTGTCATCATCATTATCATTACCATCATCATGAATACAGTCATCATCTATATTGTCATCCTCACCCTCATCATCATCTTCATCCTCGTCATCTTCGTCATCATATCATTACCATTATCATGAACACAGTCATCATCAGTATTGTCATCCTCATCCTTGTCATCATCATCACTATCATCATGAACATTGTCATCTTCATCCTCATCATCATCATCATCATCAACATTGTCATTGTTATCATCATGAACACTGTCATCAACTTTGCCATCATCATCATCATCACTGCCCTCATCAATATTATCATCATCAACATCGTCATCATCATAGCTAACAGCACCAGAGTGAGTTCCTTGCCAGGAACCATGTCAAGGACACCACACATAACTGACCTTCTAGGAGCTCCATACAGAGGCTCCGAGAACTCAATTAACTTCCTCAAAGTACACAAGTGGCAGGTGTGGGAACTGTAAGCTGCTTTTCTCCATCCCGTTAAGACCCAAAATGGAACAGAGGCCAAGAGGCCCTCCAAGGGGAATCCAGAATGTATCTTAAACCATGATTCTCAGACTTGACTGCACATGGAACCACCAGAGGAGCTTTTTAAACCTCTGGTGCCCAGCCCCACCCAGATCTGATCTAACCGGTCTGCGTGAAGCCTGGGTATTGGGATGTTTCAAACCTCCCCAAGTGATTCTAGAATTTGGGCAAAGCTGAGAATCCTGCTCTAAAGCCGGCTGCCCACTCGGGAGTGGGTATTTTCTGTAGCAATCAATAAGAAGCTGTCTCTCTAGGTCGAAATTTAACACCTGGGTTTTAATCCTTCTGGAATCCAACTGGTTTAAGAGATGAAAAAGAAAAGAGTTTAAATAGCACCTCAAGGAGTAAAAATCCTGGAGAATGATAAGTGTGGCATAAAACGGGAGGAACAGGGTTTTTCTAGGAAATTGGGTCCCATGAAAGCAAATGCCTCGACTAAAAATACTTTCCCCAATTTCTCTTGGCAAATGGATCCCACACACTGAAATAATGAAGACAGAGGCTGGGTGTCAGTCAGCCACCCTCTCAGCTTCTGATGTCTTCACACAGCCTGGCCTCTGATGGCAGCCAGGGCAGAATTATAGAAGCATCAAGAGATTTATAGAAACCTCAAACTGGAAGAGACATTGCAAATCATTTGGTGGGATCCCCTACTCAGAGAAGGAAGCTCCTTGACAATAGCCCTGCTGTTTCTGCCTCTCATCCAGGGTGCCTTACTCTTTCTAAACCACCTGTTGGAATTTTAAGCAGCATCAGTGGTTAGGGGGCGATCTGCCTCCTCAACGCGACCTCTATGTACTGCCCCCGAGACCACACAGGCCAAAACGAATCCTTCTTCCATGTGAAACTCCTGCAAATATTTAATGACCCTGCTTCCCACCCACCCACCCACCCAACACACACAGGCCTCTCTGGCAACTTCTCTGCTCCCTTAATTTTTTTCATAGGATAAGACAAAGGACAGCAGGTCTCCATCCTCTGCATGCTCTCCATCCTCTCCATCCTCTGCATTTTAATTTGTTAATGTCCATTCTTATCTGTGACACGGTCTACTAAACACATTCCCTGAATGAGACCTGACCCACTGGAGAGGGGTCACTGGAGCCTCTGTCTTAGTCCGCTCAGGCTGCCATTACAGAATATCACAAACTGGGTGGCTTCCACAGGAAACATTTTTTTCTCGTGGTTCTGGAGTCTGGGAAGTCCAAGATCAAGGCACCCGCAGATTCCATGTCTGATGAGGACCCACTTTCTGGTTCACACACAGCCATCTTCTTGCTGTGTCCTCATATGGTGGAAGGGACAAAGGAGCTCTCTGGGGTTGCTTTTATCAGGGCACTAATCCCACCCATGGGGGCTCCACCCTCATGATCCAATCACCTTCTAAAGGCCCTACCTCCAATATCACCACACTGGGGAATTAACTTTCAATACCTGGATTTGGGGGCGGGGGGCGGGGGAGGGGAGAAAAGCACTCTGTCTCTAGGAGCCATCCAGGGCTGGGGTTGACATACAAGCTCCAGAGGCACAGTGCCTCTCATTCTGCCACCCTACGGAGTCTGGAAGTGTCAGCAAGTGGCATGACTTCTCACATGTTTGACAATACTTTACTAGATCCTGGTGCTTAGGACTTAAAAAGGAATTTAAAGCCATCCCCTCTGCCTTCAAGTATAATCTATTGGAAGAGTAAAGACATGCATATATGAAACTGGAAAATGCAAGTGCCATTCATCCCTGGCTCAAACAACCTGCTTCTCTGTCTCCTCCCACTGGAGCTCCCTCTTCTTATTCAGAGATCTGCAGCTTTGATCCCTGCCTTCCAAGTTCCTGGGCAGGGGATCCCCTAGATAGCCATGTTTAGTCACTCCTCCCGAAGGTGGGAGCTCCTGCCCCAGCCCTCGCCCGTGAACTCATCCTGGGTCTCCATCCAGGCCCCTTGCTCTCAGTGGGCACTGCGTGCCAGGCTCGGGGTCTAAGGTGATTGCAACAGAGAAGATACAACCAGGACGGGCTCCAGGCTTACCCTCTTTGGACGAATACCCTGAGCATCAGTCTCAAGAAACACCATGCTGGGGCGCTTGGGTGGCTCAGTTGGTTGAGCATCTAGCTCTTGATTTGGGCTCAGGTCATGATCTCAGGGTCATAGGATGGAGCCCGGGTCGGGTTCTGTGCTCAGCAGGGAGTCTGCTTGAGATTCTCCCTCTCCCTCTGCCCCTCCCCCTGCTCACACATGCGCACTCTCTCTCTCTCTCTCTCAAAATAAATAAATCTTAAAAAAAAAAAAAAGAAAGAAAGAAAAGAAAACACCATGCCCCACCCCACAGTCTTTCAAGCCAGGCTTCTGTACGTGTCCTTTCTGCTTCAACTGTTTTCAACTTGACAAATTCCTGGGAACACATCAAGGCCCAGCATAAATATAATCCTCTCCATGGAAGGTTTTCCCAACCCTCCAAAGTAGATGGGAAGGCTTTTCTCCAGGCTCCTGTGGCCTATTCCTGAGACTATTCCTTCATAGTACTTACCATATTTATCTGTAACTTTTCTGTATGTGCATCTCTCAGCAAACGGAGAGCTCCTTGGAGACAGATCCATGCCTCATTCACCCCTATATCCTCAGACTGCAGCATGGGGCTTGGCATACAAAACGTAGTGTATAAATATTTGTTGAATAGAATCAACTTGTAAGCCAGCATTATCAAAGCTTCATGAAGGAAAGTGTACTTAAGCTAAGCCTTATCAGGCTAATACAAAACTGTAGAAGAGTTCATGGAGCATGAAGAGTTCACTCTCGGCCCTGAATCAGCCTTGCACCTTGGGAATTCTGAGTGCCGTGAACAGCTTCAGATCTGGTGAAAAGCAAATGCTCCTGTTGACACAGCTGATGGGGAGTCAGCCTTGCAGCCCTGGGGGGCCAGGCCCTGTGTTCTGTATCGAGGAAGAATAACCAAGGGTGGACGCCTCTCCCCAAGGACGGACTTCTGGGGGCTGAGCTTATGTCTGCTCAAGGGCAGCCTGAATCTGGAGGAAATGGTGAGTGATGGCAAATCCCGGCTCAGTTCCTGGGTATTCGCAATTGTGGGACACCAGGGAAGCAGCGAGGAGGAAGCGACGATCTGGGGTTATGTGTACAGAGAGCCAGGATGACAGTCCAACATAGTTGGGAGCCATATCATGTGGGTCTTCCAGGAGTCGGACAGCCTATCTGTGCCCAGGATGCTGTGGGAGACACGGATCCATGGAACCCAGGCATGACACAGAGCTCACCCACTATTAACACAATTCCTCCTCTGGGCAAATTCCAAGTGCACCAAAAATTCACAGGGGGACCCACATGAGAGAAGCTGAGGCCTCCAACATTCCCTTGGTGCTTTCCTGCTACAGACCCATCTCCAGCTTCCCTATCATGGACTGGAAGGACAAGGGGCTGTTTTCCAAAGACCCCGAAGGGAGCACTGGCTGAATAAGCTGATGTTAAAAGCCACACTAAATCCATAAATAGTGGTGGGAAAGTACAGTGCACAAGCCCTACAAAAACCCTATCAAATCTACAGCTTTAACACGGTAAATTATATTGATAAGTTGTTCTCCATTTTCACTTTTACTTTTCCCCCCTTTGATAAATGGGCAGTGAAGGACTGGCTGTGCTGGGAAAATGCGCTCGCCTTTGGAGAAGAAAAATTCATTAGCTAATCCACCCACTTGCAGAATTTATTTCCAAGGCTGAACTTTGGGGAGGTTTTATAATGGATGCCCTGACTAATGGGAAGCATGAATCTGTTCCAGATGGTTAATTACTTTTTATCATTCCTTTTAATAATAGTTAAGAATAATAAGGCAACTGGTGTGAAAAATGAGAAACGCAAAAGGAATTAAAGTATCCTGCACCCATTTCCCAAAAAAGGACATGCTGAAGTTGTACAGAGCGCCCTAAAAAAAAAAGGTTTTAAAGCGAGTGGAAGTTACAGATGACGAGCCACATAAAAAAAAAAAAATTAATTTCTACGTTAACCAAATAATGTCTCAGAAGTGGTCAACGCGAGGCCACCCAACCAGGGATGCCACCAAAGGAACTGCTGTGGGGCCAAGGGTTGGGGAGCCTTTTAGACAAACTCGTCCCTCCCCTGTTCAAACCAGTTCACTAGCTCTATGCAGGAAAACTATGCCCCTCAGTGCAGGGCCTGGGAGGACAGGACCCCTGCCAACCAGGCTGGTTTCTCTCCCACCTTGCTTACTTCTTGGCTCACCCCAGATACACGGAGCTGAAACAGACCAACAGTGGAGTATGCCAAGACGCAGTGAGAGCTAGCAAGCCCCCCAGCCAGCCACCATGCCTTTACCCACTCCGGTCCCTCAACCGAAATGCCTTCTCCAGGCTAATGCCCTAATCCCAGTCAACCTTCACATCTCCACCGAGGAGCTCTTTTCCCTAGGGCCCAACCTCACCGGACTGCAGAGGAAGAACGCCTCTCCTCCCGAGTCCCAAGCATTTAGCCTGCTGGACTGGGATTGTATGCATGCAGTCTGCATACACGGCCGTCTGTCCTACGGGGACCTTTAGGGCAGGCAGCAATTAACAGACATTTGATCTTGGCCTCCCCAGCCTTAGTTTGAGTCTTAGCACAGGATCAATAAATATTTTGTTGAATGGGCGAGCGAAATAGAAAGGAATCCACGGACAAAATGTTCTAACTTGAACATTCTGTGATTCTAGATTCATCCCACTTGCTGACATTGCCTCTCACAGCTGATGCTGACAGTGAATGAAACCTTCTCTTGGCAGGAGGCCACGGATATACATTGTTCTCTTGGGGAAGCTCTGGTTTGAAACCAGACCCAGAAGCTTCTCCTCAGATGGGCAATAGGATGTGATTCAGTGAGAGCAGCACTCGACCTGTCTCATTTCCTGTTTCTAGCCTGATGGGTGACTCGGAACGACAAACAACTCCCCTGGGCTTTGGGTTCACCCTCTGTATGCACAAAAGTGGGGTGCTCTCTCTCTGGGAGAGCCCCAAACAATCCACAGGGCCATGGGAAGATCATACAGGTTCACAGTCCCATACCAAAACCTTGGGCTGAGCTCAGTTTCAGAATCAGAATTTGGGGGAGTTACATATATGACCTAATACTCCGTGGGGGGGGCCCAGGCCAGCACCCCAAATGAACACGTGAATATTCCTCCAGTATACACTGTAAACATGGTTACACTAAATGGGATAAATACATACCACAAAGAGCCTTATGTTCAGATAGGGTTAGACTTGACCACCTTTTTAGAGATGTGTTATTAAAGATTTTATTTTTTAGAGCAGGTTCACAGCAAAATTGAGAGGAAGGCACAGTGGTTTCCCATATTTCCCCTGCCTGCACACATGCACAGCCTCCCCCATGCTCAGCGCCCGCCGCATTTGCTAGAATCGATGAACCTACATGGACACATCATTATCGCCCAACGTCCACAGTTTACATTAGGGTTCACTCTTGGTGTTGTACGTTCTGTGGGTTTGGATACCATCTTTTTTTTGAGTTTCAGAACTGCAGATAAAAGATTACAAGCCTGGGGCGCCTGGGTGGCTCAGTTGGTTAAGCGACTGCCTTCGGCTCAGGTCGTGATCCCAGGGTCCTGGAATCCAGTCCCGCATCGGGCTCCCTGCTCAGCAGGGGGTCTGCTTCTCCCTCTGCCCTCTTCCCTCTCGTGCTCTCTGTCTCTCATTCTCTCTCTCTCAAATAAATAAATAAAATCTTTAAAAAAAAAAAAAAAAAGATTACAAGCCTGGGTGGCTCAGTCGGTTGAGCATCCGACTCTTGGTTTTGGCTCAGGTCACAATCTCAGGGTCTGCATCGGGCTCCACTAAGTGCAGTCTGCTTGAGATTCTCTCTTCCTTCTCCCTCTACCCCTTCTTCCACTCAGATGCTCCCTCTGTCTCTCTCTCAAATAAGTCAATAAATCTTTAAAACGACAGAAAAGATTACAAGCCTACACTACAACTTCTGTGATAGTGACGCTTATTGATCTGAAAACAAGACAGGACATTGAATCTAACCACACGTAATACACACCCTCACGGTGTCATGCCCACTGGGGGAGTTGTCACAGATGGTAAAAAAAAAAAAAAAAAATGCAGTGCCCCAAGTGAGCCCAGCACCTCCACAGCCCAGAGGACGCAACACCTGCAGGGGCCTGATCACAGCCCCGCGCTGAACGTGCCGTTTACATGTTCCCACGCACAACTGCACAGAGTCTAGAGCACGGCTTTAACAAAACCAGCCGCCATAAAACAGGTGAGAGACTTGGAGGATTTTTGCAAAGCGCACGTGCTGAGGATGATGGGAGTAAGTCAAGCACGAGCCAACAGCCAAGCAGGGCAAAGCTGACACATCCCCCCTGATGGGAGCTTGTCTTCGGCTACCGTAGCAGGGAAAAACAGTGCCGATGTGACAGATCCGATGAGAAGAAAAGGAATTAGCAAGAAGAGAGCTGGAATGCACAAGTGCAAATCCGCTCTCATCACAGTGACCCTCACCGGAAGAACAGATTGTGCCCTGAGCAATTAGCTAAGCACAGCGGGAGACCATCATTCTCACGGAAACACACAGAAAATGGACATGAATCGCCAGGGTTGGAAAAACAGTGATACTTAACTCCGCACTAGACACAATCCAAGTGCCTTCCAAACTTTCCCCAAACATTTTGATTCTAGGGGCGCCTGGGTGGCTCAGTCGGTTAAGCGTCTGCCTTCGGCTCAGGTCATGATCCCGGGGTCCTGGGATCGAGCCCCGCGTCGGGCTCCCTGCTCCGCGGGAAGCCTGCTTGTCCCTCTCCCGCTCCCCCTGCTTGTGTTCCTGCTCTCGCTATCTCTCTCTCTGTCAAATAAATAAATAAAATCTTTTAGGGGCGCCTGGGTGGCTCAGTCGGTTAAGCGTCTGCCTTCGGCTCAGGTCATGATCCCAGGGTCCTGGGATTGAGCCCCGCGTCAGGCTCCCTGCTCTGCGGGGAGTCTGCTTGACCCTCTCCCTCTGTCCCCTGCCCTGCCCCCTGCTTGTGCTCTCTCTCAAATAAACAAAATCTTAAAAGAAAAACGTTTTGATTCTCTTTTAAGGTTTCTTAATAGAGAAAGGTAAGAAACCCTGTTGGAGAGACACTTGTGCTTTTGACTGTAGCAAAACTAGCCTACCTATCACACGCAAAACCATTTGCCCACAAATTAAATGCACTTCTTTGTCAGCAAATACCTTTGGAAAAAGGTACTGAGAACAGTGGTGATGATCTAAAGAGAGAAACCCGAGCAAGATGCATGCAGCTGGAGGTTTGCTGTGCTCTGGGCAGAGAGTTTCTCGGTGCAGTTCAGCCTGTGGTATGTGCTAGATTCTGTCTCCATAATGACACGCTGTTGCGTGTGGGTGTGCGCGTGTGCGTCAATTAACAAAAGATTTACAGTAAATTCATATTCTGAACTAAATGAAAACGTTGTTCCAAAAGGAAATTCAATGTAGCTCCTGATGGAATGGTAGCTTTGCCTGAAATAAAAACAGGGTTGGGGGCTCGGTTACAGAGATAGCAGCACAAGGAAATTCACTTACTGCGTCCCTCCTGGCACCTGACTGTAGCAAAGGGCACCAAGGGCTCCATGACATCAACTGTAGAAACCCATGATCTTTAAAATGGAGCCGTAGCCCTACCAAACTTCATTTAATAAGATGGGCAGTGACCCAAATCTTCTGGAACACCCAGACGTTTCCTGGTTATCTTGCATCAAAGAATTTAAGATGAGTTGCAAATTTAAAAATTAAATGATGCATTATTATTTTTTTTTTTTAAACTTCAAAATTGGATGGCCTATTCTTGGATGACAGGTGACTATCAAAAACATATGGCACCCGGGCGCCTGGGTGGCTCAGACGGTTAAGCGTCTGCCTTCGGCTCAGACGGTTAAGCGTCTGCCTTCGGCTCAGGTCATGATCCCAGGGTCCTGGGATCGAGTCCCGCATCGGGCTCCCTGCTCCTTGGGAGCCTGCTTCTCCCTCTGCCTCTCTCTCTCTCTCTCTCTGTCTCTCATGAATAAATAAATAAAATCTTTAAAAAAAAAAAAAAAAATATGGCACCCAGCAGATATTCTCAGGAAAAATAAATACGTTTAATTTGTTCCCTCCAGGTAAAGCCGACATTTTCACGATGAAGGAGGAAGCAATGCTTTCCAAAAAAAAAAAAAGAAAGAAAGAAAAAGAACTCGTACCATTGGAGAGGCATTTTGAAAATGGATGTTTGGAAACGTTTCCATGATTAATGATTTGTGGCTGGAAACGCTGCAATTCGATTTATAAAAACTCATATCTGCACACTTCGAAAACTTGGAGACGGATTTTTCTGGCCTCTTAAATGTCTTCCAAATGAAGAATTTCAGTGGGCTTCAAACCTATTTGTTAAAAATATTGAAATGCAGCACATTTCAGCTGGTATGCAAGAACAAGGTGAATTTCAACAAAAACCTTTGCATAACACATGGATGGGACTGAAAAATGAGCATCATAATTTAGTAAGTACCACCGCCTAGGAACCTCTCCCACTCAAATCTACATATCTCCTTGAGGTACGTCTGCAGCTACTGAAACCAAAAATAAGTGAATTAAAACCAGACATCTGGGCGCCTGGGTGGCTCAGTCGGTTGGGCGACTGCCTTCGGCTCGGGTCACGATCCCAGGGTCCTGGGATCAAGTCCCGCATTGGGCTCCCTGCTCGGCGGGAAGCCTGCTTCTCCCTCTCCCACTCCCCCTGCTTGTGTTCCTGCTCTCACTGTCTCTCTCTGTCAAATAAATAAATAAAATCTCTAAAAATAAAAAAATAAAAAAATAAAAAAATAAATAAAACCAGACATCTGAGTTACCGTATCACAAAGTACGAAGTCAGGATTTTGAAGACAATAAAACACATCCACTAACGCCACTCACACTGAAACTATGACTAGCAACGGTGTTTTAATGAGAGCATGAAAGTTTTCTGTGCTGTTAAATCAAATATTATGAAAACTTTTTTTTTAAACATTGCTTATTTCACCTTACCATCTCATGCTTTCTCACCTGATCCATCAGCACTGGGAGCCACACGCATAATTTATAAGTAAACAAATATACAGGTATTAGAGGTATGAGCCCAAAAATTTTCACCAATAGTGTATATGACCAAAAAGAGGTTAGAGCCCCCAACCTGTTAAGTGAAGAGACCACTGTGTGTCTCACCAAATCAATGAGTGGAAAAATAAATATGAAAATGCTTTTAAGGGCGCCTGGGTGGCTCAGTTGGTTAAGCGACTGCCTTCGGCTCAGGTCATGGTCTCGGAGTCCCGGGATCGAGTCCCACATCGGGCTCCCGGCTCGGCGGGGAGCCTGCTTCTCCCTCTGACCCTATCCCCTCTCATGCTGTTTCTCGCTCTCTCTCTCTCAAATAAATAAATAAATAAAATCTTAAAAAAAAAAAAAAGAAAATGCTTTTAAAGAAGCACAGAGTGCCAAAGAGAGGCAAAGCATTATAAAGAGGCCTAATCTAAAATGAACTGCTATTATTTCTGACCCCACTGGTGAAAAATCTGTGCTATTTGCCCTCATCCAGGCTAAAGGTGTTCAATGTTCATTCTTTAAAAAAATATATATTTTATTTATTTTGAGAGAGAGAGCATGAGCAAGGGTAGGGGCAGGGACAGAGGGAGAAGCAGGCTCCCCGCTGAGCTGGGAGCCTGATGCGGGACTCGATCCCAGGATCCTGAGATCATGACCCGAGCTGAAGGCAGACGCTTAACGACTGAGCCACCCAGGCACCCCTTCGATATTCATTCTAACATGGCTTTGTTATAATAAGAAAATCTGTAACAGATGCTGTTATTTGAAGACGGACCTTAAGAATTCATTAAAATAGGGCATAGACCTGGAAATATTACCTGTAAGCTTTACTCACCCAAATACATGAACCTCAAGGTACTCATTCTATTTCTGTTTTTTTTTTCTTATTACTTTATTACACAAACAGTATAATGAAGATGGTGATTAGCAGCTCCTGTTTACTGAGTTCCTACTAAATGCCAGGCCCAAAGGGAGCATACATTACCTCGACAACACACTCAGAATGTTCCAGGAAAGCAGAGGCAAAGGGGATTGAACTAGGTAGGGAGTGAAGGGTGTCGCCTCTGGGGTCAAACCACGTGGGTTTGGAAGCCCAACTCTGCTCCAAGTGACCTTCATACGACAAACTGTCCAAGCTCTCTCTCCTGTCTGCTAGGGCTACCCCAAGGGGGCCCAGAGGAGGGGTTAGAGACTTAGAGAGCTCACCTATGGACCGGCCAAGAACGGAGCCTGGGCTGGGGGTGGGGACTGAGCTGCTCATATTCTGAAGTAGCACTATACCCATTTTACAGATGACCAAATTCAAATAATCCAGTGACAAAACTAGGATTTGACTTTTAGCTGCATTACAAGAATAACGGAGGCAATCATGCCTGTTCTCGCCACGTGAACCCATCAAACATTCTCACTTTCTGTGCGCCCTTCTAGGTTCTATTTCTTACAGACATACCTCGATTTTATGTATAAATCACAGAACAGAGAACAGTTGACATTATGCTTGTTTTCACTTACTTATATCATGAAAGCTTGTCAGCTCAGACAGATACATGCTTCTACGTGGTCTTCATAATTATAACCTAATGACGGGCTGATACTCTGTGATTCAATATTCCATAATTCAAGTCACCATCCCATCCCTGTTGGTCCTTGAGGTTGCTTCCGAATTCTTAGTCTTAAAACCAACGAGACAAACAGCATTTTCATGCACGTGATATTTTTCTTCCTTTTAGACCGATTGCCCTAGGATAAATCCCCAGAAGGGAGATTACCCATTCAGAAGGTATGAAATATTTTTATGGCTCATGATGTGTACTTCCAAATGGCTTTCCCAAAGTGTGACTTGGAATTTACAAGGCCACCAGCTAGCTGGAAGCCTGTGGGTCCTGGAAACACCTCAACCATATTGGGCAGCAAGGATTTCTTTGCAAATACATTCTCCTCTCTGCAGACTTCATGATTCATGCTAGCCTTCTTTTAATGGTTTCCCCTGTTTTTATGGAGTGATTTGTGCTTTTTTTTTTTTTTTTGTCAAAATTTCCATCTCCAGAAAGCTAATTTGAAATACTAATTTGCACATGGGTTTCCCTTTAATTATCTCAAGCCTCTGCCCATCAGAGAGCCAGAAAAATTGAAACCCCAACCAGTTCAGTCCCCAGTGTCCAGAAAGGGACTCAGAACAAGAAGCTGCATGCAAGCCGGGGGTCTAGGGGACTGCAGAGCCCCCACTCTTTCATGGCAAAATCGTGTTAGACCAAACCGCACCCAGCCTGGTGATGCTTATCCTCCTCTGCCTCCTCCCTTCCAGCCCAAGGACAAGAAATTTGCTTGGAGTGTCACAATTAACATCGGCTACTTCAGACCTGTGCCCTCCTATCTATCCTGGGGGACAGGCGGTGCCAAGGAAAAATGGCACTGTAGCGTGCTTCACAAAATCAAGATGGTTTTTAAATAGTTTGTCTTTTTAGCACACATTGTTAGCACGGCCCCCGCGGGCTACAAGGGTGTGTTCCATCAGAAAAAACCCACATGGGCGCCTGGGTGGCTCAGTTGGTTAAGCGACTGCCTTCGGCTCAGGTCATGATCCTGGAGTCCCTGGATCGAGTCCCGCATCGGGCTCCCTGCTCGGCAGGGAGCCTGCTTCTCCCTCTGCCCCTCCCCCCTCTCACGTGCTCTCTCTCATTCTCTCTCAAATAAATAAATAAAATCTTTAAAAAAAGAAAAAGAAAAAGAAAAAACCCACAGACCTCGGGCATGTTATTTGTGGGCTGTGACAAAGGTTCCACAGAGAAGGGGGGTGGAAGACAAGAATCATGGGGTGCCCAAGAATGAGAATGTAGTTACTGAACTGTTTGTTGTCGGTGAGCCAATAAACCACACAGACACAAACACACGATGGGGTATTTGGGAGTGTCTAGGGCGGGGCTGTGTCACACAGATTAACTGCCTTTCCTCGGAGATACCCATTTCGTCATGGGGGTCCTTCCCCAAAGACGAGCGGTTTAGTTGGTTGAGTTCTAATCCAAGTTCCGGCCACGTTCAGGCTCCCTGTCTCTGTCTTCATCCCGAGATCATGCCCACAAAGCTCACGTGCAATGGCTTATTCCTCACATGGGCCTCTCTCTTGTCCCCATTTTATAGATGGGGACAAAGAGGCAGAGCAACTCGCTCAAGGTCACACAGCTAATAAATGGCAGAGTTAAAGTCCAAAGTTAGGTCTCTGTGACTCCAGCATCTCAGCTCCTGACCACAGAGCTCTCTACCTTAGAAGAATGAACAAGCCACGAAACCAAATGCTATGGTGTTAGGAAGCTGGGGGTAGCTGACAGCGCCTGGGCGCTCAAACCCAGCACGACAATGGCCAGCTTTCTGCTTTATGAAGACAGACCCACGCTGAGGCTGAGCAAGTGGGAGCAAAGGAGGGTGTATTGAACTCAAACAGTTCCAAGGATGGCTGCAGAGCCGGGAGAAATGTGTTCCGAGCCAGGGTGGTAGGGGCGGGGCCCCAGAGTGGGGGCTGGGGGCGGGCAGTGAGACCCTCAAGGAGAAGACTGGATGGAAGACCCCAAAGGTGGATGGTCAGGAAAAGTCACAGGACTGTCCCAGGGAGACAGAGGCAGCATCCTCTGGAGCCAGGCACACAGAAGGTAAGGCTTACTCCCCCCTCCAACACCTGGAAGAAACCAGGGCAAGCCTCCCACCCCCACCCTCCCCCAGCTTGAGTGGAAACTGCTCTAACAAGCCAGCAGCCCCTGCATCTCCTTTCTCTCCCCATCTAGGCCCAAGGTTGGCCCCCAAACCACTGTCTCACACTCATTTTGACTCCCCAGCACCCCTGTCCTTCCAGGGCACCCCCTGACCTCACCCTACCCTGGATCAAGGCCAAAATCTATGCCTCTGGGCCTGTATCACTGTGGTTGAGCATTTTAAGAAAACATCACACCATTGTGTGGACTGTTGGAAAGTTCTAGTACCTCAGCTGGGCACTTGGTCAGCCCTATACAGGTCCTTTAGGCTCCCTCTCCTACGCCCATTGGAGCTGTGGCACATCTTTATGATGCTACCCAAGCGTCCTGTTTAAGCTGAACGCTGGGCTCCACACACAACCTTGCCTGCCTCTTCATTAATTCCATCAAGCTCATCTCCCTCGGCTTCTGGACCTCCACCTCAGAGCAAACCACCTCAACACATCTACTCCCCCTCCCTCTGGTCTCAAAGGATGAACTGTCTGTCCCTCTGTTCATAATCTAGCTGCCCAATTTCATCATGGCCTCCGGCGCTCCCCACCCGCACGATGCTCTCCCAGACAGCCTTGTCTGCCCTGCTTCTTCACCTTTTCACCTGGACACAGCAGTGTGTCCGAACTCTCTCTGTGGCCACTAACCCTGTTCACATCCCTCCTTCCTAGAGAGGTACAGCAAACCCTTCCTGTGACCCCTCCTCACTTCCCATTCCATCAGCCTCATTCCCCCATTTTCTCATCTTGAATCCCAACCCACTTCTGCGTGGCTTCCATCCCCTTCCTGCCAACGACACCCATTACATTCATGGATAGGTTCCATTTTTACACGAGTTTGGACACTTTATCACTACCTCCCTGAAAAATCTGCCTCCAAAAGTATTGATTTGAGGGGGTTCAAAGAAGAAAATATGGATAAGATCAAAGGTGGCAGATTTCTGCTTGTTGGAAAGAACTTGGGCACAATTAAGACTGTCCAACGTTGTGTTCCATCATCAGGCTGGGAGCTAGACAGGCCAAGAATGATGTGCAGAAACTGATGTCAGTGAAGGGTGCACCAGAGAGCTGAGCTAGAAGATTCTCCCCAACCCTAAGCCTCTAATGGCCTAAGTGGTTGGAGACCACAGACTGAAGAAGGAAGGTGCCATCTGCAAACATCCTCAGTGGTTGTCTTTACCTAGGGTGGTGTCTTGCTCAACCACATGATTCGATGAACACTGGGTACCTCCCATAGCGGGCCCAGTGACACACACCCTAGCTAGCCATCCTCTTCATTACGGTCCAAGTTGGCTCAAAACGACATCTGCATTCCAGCCAGTGGTGAGTGGGAAAGGGAAGAGGGACGCATTCTCCTTCCCTGTAAATGGCACATGACCCTCCTGTTCATATCCCTTTAGTTCGTATCTCTGCAACCACACTGCAAGGGAGGATGGCCATGTATCTAGCCGCAAAGTCTGTCTCTAGGGAAGACGGGTAACTAGCAGTCCTTGTCACAAAGGGCGAAGGGCACAACGGAAGCATGGCACCTGTCCCCAAGGAGCTTACTTACCCAAACAACTCTCCCACCAGAGCCCTTATCAGAACAGCCCAACTGAGAAAGAGAGAAAGAACGAGAAAGCAGAGTCACCCAAGGGCATCAGCCTCCTTGGGAATTTGTAACTTGGGGAATATGCAAAATATGTTGGCAAAACAAGCCACTTTCAGAGATCTTATGGACAAGCTCAGAGCCAGGCAAACAGAACTGCCTGATTCCCCAAATGCCGTTAGAAAGTATATTTGGTGTCTGAGAATACGGCTTATCTAAATATAATTGACAATTCCTCTGGTCTCAGCTAAGGCGGCTGGGGCAACACATGTGTCTCTGTCTATTTCAGGCTCTCCCCTGGGCACTGTGCAGAAGCCCCTTGGTAAGGATCCAAAAGAGTAAGCGTGCTTTTAATGTTCTATCCTTGGAGGGAAAAAGTGGGAAATGTCACTTCTGTGTAACTGTGAGGCATTCTTTTATTTCAATATGTCCGAGATCCCTTAAAACGCCCAAATTTAAGAAAACTAAGTTCTAACTCCCAGTGACTACAATGTAATACAGGATAAGGATGACAGCTTATTTTTCACGAACTCTGCAAACAACCACTTCCTGACTCCAAAGTCACTTATCACTTTGTTCTTGAAAAGTAATAATGTAAAAATCATTTTTTTCTAGCTACACACAGTATTTCCTAAATGGATGGCTTAAATTTCAAAGTGTGAGCTAGTAAAGCTATTTTTAAACCTGTTTGCAGAGCCCTATCACGTGGTCCAGCTCGTCTGTATCCCTAGTCTGGGGCCCGAGGTGAAAAAGAATCCTGGGCTTGGTTTGGCTGAGCTGCTTCGAACGGGGAGACTCTGCTCCTTACAAATAAAAGGCCACGGGGTTAGGGTATCACCAGGCTTTCCTGGTAACGCAATTTGCAGGGCCCTCATGCAAGGAAGGAGAAGGCTTCCCGCACTGGCTGTCTATCATCACATAACAAGTTACTCCAAAATGTAGTGGTTTAAAGCAACACTTATTATCTCAGTTTCTATGGTTTGGAAATCTGCACAGCTTAGCTTGGTGCCTCTGGCTCAAGGTCTCTCGGTAGGTCGCAATCAAATTGTCAGCTGAGGTTGCTGTCTCATCTCAGAGCTCCACTTGGGGATGAGGGGAAATCCCTTCCGGGCTCACTCACACATCTGTTGACAGGCCTCCATCCTTTGCCACGTGGACCTCTCCACAGGGCTGCCTCATGCATGACATGGCAACTGGGTTCGCCCAGATGCGTGTTCCAAGACGGTGTGCCCCAGATAGCGTAAATGCTCGCTGAGGGTCCTCGAGGGAGCTGCCTTAGTTCTCGGTCTTGTTTTGTTACTGCCCTAGCAGAATTTTATAGCCTAATTTCAGAAGTGTCGTAAGTCACTTCTGCTGTACTGTGTTCATTAGAATGAGTCAACAGCCCTACCCACATTCAAGAGGAGAGGATTACTCCCGGGCATAAATGTGCTACATAGGCATACCTCAGAGGCTGCCTCCAGATTCCTTCCTAGGACAGGCTTTAATTGCATGTAAAGAAAGGCATCATTCGGGCGCCTGGGTGGCTCAGATGGTTAAGCGTCTGCCTTCGGCTCAGGTCATGATCTCAGGGTCCTGGGATCGAGTCCCGCATCGGGCTCCCTGCTCCTTGGGAGCCTGCTTCTCCCTCTGCCTTTCTCTCTCGCTCTCTCATGAATAAAAAAAAAAAAAAAAAAAAAGAAAGGCATCATTCATTATTTCACTTGGGACAAGAGCAAACGCTGAGTCCAAGAGATCCATAGGGCTAGGGGAACCTGTATTCCCTTGGTCTTTGATATTTAACCCATTAACTTAATAAATACTGGATGTAGCTTCCTCTCTCCCAATGCCTCCCATTCCCTGACCCCACTCCGGAACCAGAGTGAGCTACCGGGTTGGGACAGGTGAGAGCCAATTTTGAGGCTCAGCCCCTTTAAGGCTCTCTCCCTTGCAGTTCCAGCTGCCCAGACAGAGTGTGGCTGATCTGCCCTCTGCCATGTGGGATGTGCTCTGTCCCACAGGGAAGCTGTCCAGCTCCAGCTGTGATTGGTGGACAAGTTTAATTGTGGGGTGAAATAGTTGGAAACCCACTATGGCCACGGACTGAAGCCATACCCTCTGAGGCCAGCTTCTATCACTAATAAAGCTAATACATTTTTATTCCATTGGCCTGATTCCTGTGCTCATTTCCCAAGTGATTTCAAACTCAAGTGGGGTAGAACGGGGTGCCGGCAACTGCCCTCACCCCCCAGCCATCCCCCATCACACACAAGGACCCAGTGCACATTATTTTACAGGTGAACCAGCCAGGGAACTGAGATAGGGGCAGAGCATGGATAAACACCCACCCCAGAGTCCCCACACTCCTCCTCGGGCGCTATTTATTGAGCACCTACTGTGTGCTAGGCTCCGTGCTGGAGTCTAAAAACAAGAGATGTTCCCATTCTGCTCTAGGAAAATAACCTGACCTCCCGATTCCCTCTTCTTGAAAATGGGAAGCAAATAAAATGATGCACATACGTGGGTAGAAAGGATTCAGGAAACAGTCAGCAAACGGCAGCTCTCCTAGCCCCTCTGCAGCCCAGCGGGGGGAAAGCCTACTGGGGCTACAAATAAGGACAATAAGACTAGCCCTAAAAGGGCAGCACAAAGAAAGATTCAACATGCCTACGATCTGATGAACTGGGGCACTGCTGGCCCTCCCCTATGACAGACGGCCCTACCTCCCACCCTCCGCAACCCCTTACCCCCCCCCCAAAAAACAATGTGCCAGTATGTCTGCGCATTGTCAGGGAGGCACGAGATTCTCTGGGAGTTTTGGCAAGCAAGCACTGCATGAAATTCGACCCGGGCAGTAACAGAGCAAGACCAAGAACCTAGGCAGTTCCCTCAAGGACACTCAGTGAGCATGCAGCAGAGACAAAAATAGAGAAGGGTATGGATCGTTTCCTTCCCCGGGCTGACTTTCTTTGCTTTTCTCTTTCCGATGGCTGAGATGATTACGTTTCCCCAGCACGGCCACCAGCTACGGCAGCAGGTGCAGCTTCTGCAAACACCCCACACGAGTGCTGTGAGCGAGGTCAAGGTCAGGAGCCCCGCTGAGGGCTGGCCTGGATTCCATGTCTCTGGCTCTTGACGCTCTGGTTGTGGATTCCCAGCCCAGCCCGGAGGTGTCATCTGGAGATCCAGGAGCACGGTGGTGGAGGGAACACAGGCCTGCCCCCCGCCCCCCCCGCCAGGTGGGACAGCATGGGCTCTGGGGCCGAATGGTGCAATCGCGCACGCCGTGGAGGAAGAAAACAAAGCAGCCTTGCAGATGAGCGAGTGTGCGTGGTTTGCAGAGCTCCTGAGAAAGCACGTGACGAGGAGACCAGACCCGTCCTGCAGCCAAGCTGTACTGCTCAGCCTCACGGGCACTGGCCCTGAGAAGCATCATCTGCTTTCTGGTGTATTCCGATCTTGGATCCTGGTTTTCCGCCATTCAAAATAAAACCCCCCGGAGGGAATTTAGCAATGAAGCATTAACCCCCACTTCATACCTCAGTGTGGATGAGCCTGTCGGCTCCCTTCCTAGGAGAGCAGATTTGTCGAGGCAAAAGAGACAACAGGGTCCCCTGTGCTCGGCCCCTGGGAGGGACTGGACTAAGTGAAAATTTGCTTTCATTTGGTGTAAGATCCACTCTCCTATGCTGGGAGCCTCCAAGGGGTAATGGAAAAGTGATAAAAGCCTAACTTTTCAGGAAAAATGGAGAGAAATATATGATGATTCGTTGTCTTATTCTTTGGTGTTTCTGGCTTGTATCAGAAGTAATTCTGCACAACGCTGGTGCTGTTGAAAGCCTACTCTTCTCCTCTCCCTCCTCCTGGCAGTACTGGACAAAGATTTCTCATTTCATACACCATTTATTCCAGCGGCAATGCCATCCAAGTCACTTTGGGTCCTTAGCAAACAAAAACAGCAAAATAAAATTACGTTGCAGCATGAAAACCAGAAATCCTGAGTAATACAGGCATCTGTGTTGTAAAGTCACAAACCCTGGACAGAGGGTCTGATTCCCAACTGGGGGCGAAACCAAGAGGAGCGAACCGAGTTTTTTTATCATGAAGGGCAAAGGCAAGCCTCCAGTGTCCTCACTGTGCAGAAGGCCAGGTACAAAAAGGCATTTCATGCCAGGACACATCTCCTGGTCCCCAACCTGGGAATCAGCATCCATAACCCTGGGGCTGGTTTCCAGGGTGGGAATAAAACCAGTCTGGGTCCAGTACTGGGGGTTATCATTGCAGAAAGAAAGAACAAGGTAGGGGCGCCTGGCTGGCTCAGTCATTAAGCGTCTGCCTTCGGCTTGGGTCATGATCCCAGGGTCCTGGGATCGAGCCCCGCATCGGGCTCCCTGCTCAGTGGGAAGCCTGCTTCTCCCTCTCCTACTCCCCCTGCTTGTGTTCCCTCTCTCACTGTCTCTCTCTGTCAAATAAATAAATAAAAATCTTTAAAAAAAAAAAAAAAGAAAGAAAGAAAGAACAAGGTTAATTATCACTGTGGATGAAACTAGGATCCGTTCCAGAGCATCTGACAGGTGCGGGAGGGTTGGTTTAGTTATCTTCCTTTTACCCACTCCACTGCCCTTCACATCCAGTGTGTCCTCCAAGATTAAATGGAATGTCAGCACACACTAGCTCAGAAATCTCCTAGTTGTGCAAAAACACCTGAAAGAGACAGGCTGGCGCCCCGTCTGTAGACTGACGGTGTTAAGGCATCTGGAGCAAAGAGCCTGGACTCCAAAGGCCCATGGGTCAGCTTGCAACCACAGAATGAGAGCCCCAAAGGCAAGACCATGGCCCCATCAGGTAGAGCAGATGCATCCTCCTTCCTAGATTGCAGCCGTCACACCTTGATTCATCGATCTGGTTCGGGTTCCAGGCTCCCAGAGTCCACTTCTGATTTATTCCTTGGCTTTCCATTTGGTCAACAGAGGGCTCTGTGCAGGTCACGCCCACACACACTTTTCTAGGCCTCGCAGCAGGGACACCTCTCCTCCCAATTTCACCGACTGGTATCCTGGGGTCCAGTGCCGTTGAATGTGATGCTCAGTGAATGGGTCCTTCACGTGGGCTCCTCCATCTTTGGAGGCTTCGAGATGGAAGACAAGATGCAGATCCACGGGATGTACAGTCTACATAAGGGGCTCCCCGGTCCAGCTCTGTCCTCTCTCCGACACAGCTCCCACTTCTGTGAACCGGGATGTAAGCCTAGCAGGTGGAGAGGGGCAATTCCACCTGCGCAGCCCCGGCCCCAGGCTTGTGGACAGACTCCCCCCGTGGAAAAGAAGGTGAGGGAGCAGTGGGGGTCATGGACAGGCCACCAGGGCTCCCAGCAGAATGCCCGAGGGGGTCTTTTCTCCCAGTTTTACTGAGATGTAATTGACATACATCACTGTAAGTTTAAGGTGTCCCATTTAATGGTTTGACTTGCAAATTCCGCGAAATGACTATTGCAGGACGTTCAGTGAGCACCCCTCATCCACGATAAAAAGAAAGAAAATTGTTTTCCTTGGGAGGAGGACTCAGGATTTACTCTGGTCACAGCTCTCCTGTGCATCAGGCATCGCCAACACTGGAGGTTTAAAATCCAGCCTTCCTCCCAGTTGGCGGAGCAGACTCCAGCACTCTGCACTGTTTCCCTTTCTGTATCACAGAGGGTAAACTACCTCACAGGGTTGCTGAGACGACTCGATGACGTGTATGAATTTGGAATTCACCATGGACATGCACCTGCTTATCTTAAGCACGTATAAAACCCCCTCGCCCTCCACCCCTCCTGCACCTCTGCTTTCTGTATCTGGGTCCCGCCCTACTGATCTCAATAAAATACACGCTGCCTGGGAGTCGTCATTGGAGGCAGAGTTTACTCTGAAAGGCTGTGCCCGCCCCACTGACCGTGACCACCACGGCCCCGAGAGGAGCCTTCACCCTTGCGTGAATAGACGGGCTGGTTAGAGCCAGGGGACAAGCAGTCTAGTCTGAGGGCACAGAGTGTGGAGGCCTCCCCTCGGGGGTTTAGTACACAACCCCTGAGGGGAGGATCAGGCTTCCACGCCCTTCACCTTTACCACCCCAGTCCCACGTCCCAAACTCTTAGTGCTGACGGACACCCACCAAGCGTCCCAGTGCCCAATGGGGCTCTGTGGCAATCAAGATTCTCCAAAGTGAATAGTGACTTTGAGCATAACTGAGGGAATGCTGGAATGCTAAAGACCCTCATCTGCCCCAGGAGACACCAGCTACGCAGATCCTACTTCCCCATCATTATGGGCCGAATGCCTGTGTGCTCCTCAAATCACGTCAAAAGCCCTAACCCCCAAGGCAGTGGTGGTGGGATGGAGGTGAGGATACAGATAGGACTCCCTCCTCCTTCCCTCCTTCCTCCCCACCCCACCATGTGAGGACACAGCGAGAAGGCAGCCCCGTACAAGCCAGGAAGAGGGCTCTCACCAGCACCCGCCCATTCTGGCATTCTGATCCAATGTCTGGCCTCTGAGTCAACGGTTCTCAAATCTCAGGGTGTACCAGAATCACCTGGAGGCTTGTGAAGCCACCGACGGCTGGCCCCCACCCCGGAGTTTCTGATCCATGTGTCTGGGTGAGGCCAAGAGTTTACGTGTGTCACAGGTTCCCGGATGATGCTGATGATGCTCCTGGGGAGACCACACATTGAGAGCCAGTCTGCTGTGACCTATCTTGGGACATGCCCATGTCAGGGGTCTACTGAAGCAGAAGCTCACCCCACCTGAGACACACCCGTGGGGTGGCTCAGGATTTCCCTCCTCCTCCCTTGGCAGGGTCCACGGGTCATAATACTCTCTACCTACAGACCCTGAAGTGCTGCAAGTCATGCTGTGCCGATGCTGGGGGCTGCCTAACCCAGCCTCATTCCCAGCCCCCAAATACAACCGTCCCAGCCTCCCCTGCAGCTAAAAGTGGCCATGTGACAGAGTTCTGACCCAAGGGGACAAAGGGAAAGTCTGCTGGGGGCCGGGGGAGCTGAGAAAACTCCTGGTCCCCTGATGCTATTGCCAACTTCCCTCCCTCTTTTTGAATGCAGGCAGCATGCCCGGAGCTGTGGCAGCCTTCTTGCAGCAAGAAGGGAAGCCCTGACATTAGCTTCTTCCCATGGCAGTAGCAGCCCATTCCCGCATTCTTGGTCATGAGTAAAACAACATCCTATTGAATTTGCTGTTAGTTGGTTTTCTGTGTCTTAAGGCTGATAGATCTCAACTGAAAGACTATTAACTCCACTTTCATTTTAACCAATTCCCTCATATTTGGTCATTCAGCATCGGTCTCCTGGGGGGCAGGGAGATGCACAGAGCAGAAGCAGCAGTAATAATAATGCGAGGAACACCCTCTGCTTTCTCTTCCCAGGTCCAGGCCCCCTCCATCCACTGTCCCTTTACCCATTGGGCCCACTTGCCCTGGCCCCTCTCCCAGTAGCCCTTAGTCATGGCCCCCAGCTCGGTGAGGTGTTCTCTGTGCTGGGTGGGGTCTCAGGCCTGCCAAGCACGTCCCACTGACCTCTGGGTCAGTCGGTCGGAGCCCATCAGAGATGCAGGTTGCTGCTCTCGGCTCCACCCCGTTATATTCTCCTTCCGCCTGTGGGGTGACCTAAGTGGGCATCTGCCCTGCTTCGGGCACAGCTTGTCACAGACACTGAGCTGAACGGGGGGGGGGGTGGCCCCGTGACTTCTCACACACCCCACGTCCAGGTAGGGCCCAGCTACCAGCACAGACTTAATGTGCTAGGTTGAGTGGGAAACTTTGTTAGAGCCAGGCCACCCTGAACCCTTTGCCTGGCCATCAGGGGCTGCTGGGGACTTCTCTCCACAGTAAGAGTAAGCGTGGCTCACAAGAGGCCCTCACTTTGCCTCCCATACATGGATTTCCCTGATCTGATCTTCTTCAGCGGCACTGGCTTCCAGACATGAGGCTGAGAAATAGCACGGCCTGTGGCCAAACCATGTGGCCAGCAGGTGATCAGATGTGCTGTGGCTGATGAAAGAGCCAGAAACACAACCAGAGAGGACTCTGGGATCCAGCCTGGGCCTGTCGTGCCCTTGCCCCAAGGCCAGTGAGGGAGGCTGGCCTGTCAGCCAGGGCAGGACGGGCCTCCCAAGTGACTCCTGGGTCAGTGAACAGCTTTCTGGCTGCAGAGGAACATGGAGGCGGGCAGTCCCGTCTGGGCTCTGGGTCAGGTTCTTCATGATTCTCTTGGACATATGCCCACGATTATGAAATGGCTACATCACCTCTGAGAGTCATGTCTTCACATAGCAGCCCCCAGAGCAGAAAAGAAGGGCGAGTGGCAGCCTGGACACCCACCGTTGACTTGTCCTTTGCCTCGTGAACCAGACCAGCCGGGCACAGAGGTGCTGGCCGAGCAGCAACAAATCGGGGCCTTGGCAAAGAGGAAGGAGGATTGCTGTAGGCTGCAAAATGCCCCAAAGATGGCAGGTCCTGATCCCTGGAAGCTGTGTTACCATATTTGGAAAAGGGCTCGCAGCGAACATGATCAAGTTAAGGATCACTTGATCACAGATTCACTGACCTGTACTGGAGGGGAGAGGGCAAGGGGACAACAGAGCAGGGGGCGGGAGGAGCTGGCCTGCAAGGATGGACCAGTGCAGCCACAAGCCAACGAAAAATGGCAGCCACCAGCCGCTGGAAGAGGCCGAGGCTCCCCTCAAACATCTGGAGGGAGCAAAACCCTGCTGACACCTTCATCTCAGTCCAGTGTTACGGATTTTGGACATCTGGCCTCCAGAATCAAGAGAGAATACATTTCCATTATCTGACACCACTCAGTTGGTGGTGACTCGTTACCGAAGCCGCAAGAAACAAACACAAAGGAGAATGGCTTTGGGATAGGAAACCAGTGATGTAAGCCCCTAAGTTTCCTTTACGGAGACTCTGACCCCTCCTTCCCACCCCAGCACCCCATAACATGTGTGCACATGCATGCACACCCACATCAAGCAAAGCCCTCCTAATTCTCTGCCCTGATAGATCCTGAAGAGGCGGCCCTGGAGCAGATACCAAGCTGGGGTTCTATGGGACCACTGTGTCCTCTATTGGGCTGGACATCCCCAAATGCTCCCTCTTCATCACAATGGAAGGGAGCCCCGGGAATAAGCCATCTGACGAGCCACCACATAGAAGCAAAGGGACTGATCGTAATGCACAGGAGAAGCGAGGCATGCCGCGGCCAGCAGAATCTTGTCTCATGTCTCACTCAATCCATGTGCTGGAACGAGGACTCGGGCTCCCTCAGCCAAGCACAGGATGTTACCATTTGATGTGCTTTTCAGCAAATCACTCATAAAAAATTCATGGCTGCAGCTGACCCTCATTAGAATGTGTTTCATTAAATTAAAACATCAATCCCAGAAATATATGTTTGCTTAACAGGCAGAAATGATTTGGGGACGTCATGCTGCATGCCATCAAATCAAATCAAATGGTGGGAGCAAACAAAATTAAGCCATCAAGCAAAGGGGGCAGGAGGGATAACAGAGGTCTCTTGCCAAAGGAACATAATCATGGCTTATGAAAAGAGCTCGAAGCATCCAGATCATGGAGCCAGGCAAAGCAGAAGAACGGGACAAGGAGTGTGGTCAGACAAGGCTCCTACGGGAGGCAGACAGGGTGGCCTGGAGAGAACCGGGTTCTCCCCAGAGCTCCAGGACCTACCACTTGACCTCCAGGGTCTCCCTTCTTGACTGCATGGAGGGAAGGTTCTAAGGAGGGCCTCAAAGGCTGGAGAGGACATAATGATCCCCCCGCTCTGCTCCCTTCCATTCCGATGATGGGGGTTCCTTAGAAGGCAGCACAGAACCCAGACAGACTCTCAGCCCAAGAAACGTTAAGAGGCAGAGACATCATCCCAGCTTCTGTCCCAAGCAAGACGTGATAGGACCTCAGAGCCTTTCCAAGGATGTTTTCCTTTAGTTGATAAGGCTCTTTCGGGTGTATCACCTCATTTGTGATGATACTGCTATGAAGCAGAGAAAGCCAGACCCGCACCCCTATGTAACAGCGGAGGGGTTCAGGCTGGACCATGACGATAGGAAATGAAAGCCCCCAAATCAGAATCCAGGTCCACTGCTTTTCACACCCACCTTTGCTGGGCTGCTGACCAGAGGACACCGCACCTCCCCGCCCAGGCTGCCTGTGCCAAGCCCCGAGAAGGGCCAGGCGGGGTGGAGGGGGCGGAATATCCACGTCACAGACACGTAAGACCTTACCAGCTCGCGAATGACCAATTTTTTTTTTTTTTAGGATTTTATTTATTTATTTATTTGAGAGAGAGACAGAGAGAGAGGGCATGAGAGGGGGGAGGGTCGGGAGGGTCAGAGGGAGAAGTAGACTCCCCGCTGAGCAGGGAGCCCGATGCAGGACTCGATCTAGGGACTCCAGGATCATGACCTGAGCCGAAGGCAGTCGCCCAACCAACTGAGCCACCCAGGCGCCCGAATGACCAATTATTAAAGAAGCACCTCACGCGCGCTTCACTCGCTGCTCAGAAACAGAAGCTCCAGAGGAAGGGTACTGGTATCACAAAGCTAATATTGGTTTTAATTAGCTTTACTATATTACTCGAAAGTGGTGTGGATTTCGTTTAGAAAAATTAAAAAACAAAGGGATTTTCAAAATCTATAATATAACTGCTAATTTTTACAGGCATGCATATATAATTTTTTACAAAATACACCCATACTACACTGTGATAGATCTGCTTTCTTTTCAGCCTAAGAGGGCATCATGAGCATCGCTTCGTGTCCAAATATTCATGGACATCACTGTTCCGTGGCCGTGTGGTACACCATTGCACAAATGTGCCGTAATTTCTGTAACCAACCGCCCGTTCCTGGTCCTTTACGCCATCCCCAATTTTCTTGGGTCGTAACAACACCGCACTCACCCTCTGGCACGTTTCTTCCTTGTATACACGCACTTCTCTACTTATTTCCTTGAGATAATTTCCTAAGATGTAACTGTTTGGTCAAAAGGCAGGTTGTATCATCCACGGCAACAAGACATTTGGGGAAGTCTCTTAGGCAACAGGGTACAAGGCTGCTCTGTGGGTGAAAATTAACAGACAGCCCTACTAATTGACAGGACTTAATTTTTTAAATTAACTTATGTATTTATTTGAGAGACAGAGCATGAGTGGGAGGAGGGGCAGAGGGGAATCCCAAGCAGACTCCGCACTGAGCGCGGAGCCCAAGGCGGGGCTCGATCCCACGACCCTGAGATCAAAACCTGAGCTGAAATCAAGAGTCGGACGCATAACCGACTGAGCCACCCAGGCGCCCCTGCCTGGACTGAATTCTGACTTCCTAAGGGAACGGTCCAGGGCAGGCAGTTTATAGTCCCAGACATCTCAGCTGTCAAAGAAGCAGCTTCCGATGTAATCACTGTCCTCATTACACAGCACAAAGCACTTATCAACCTGGAAATACAAAATAAGACTGTGCTTGCTTCAAAACATTTGCAGATCAATTGAGATCATTATTATCTCTGTTGCCTACCCTGCTTGCATGCTGAAGGCAGTAAAACATGATTTCTGTTAAGAAAGAGATTATATTCGTTGGAAGGGAAACTATCCAAAAATGATACACCGCAGTGGTTTCATCAATAAGGGAAGTATTTCGGTTCGTGACTTGGTTGTCCAAACGGAGGTCAGGTGGGGCTTTCTACAGCAGCAACTCAAACAAAGCCCCAAGGTGCTGGTTCTTCTGGCCTTCCCTCCCCTCCCGGGTTAGCTTCACCCTCAGGCTCTACATGGCAACAGCTCCCGGCAGCAGCACCTGACCCTCATGGTGGCAAAATGGCTGCAGCAGCTCCAAACCTGATGTTTCAGAACACATCATCATCCAAGGAAAGGGAGAACATATCTTCTGGTTGCTTCTATAGAAGAAAGAGAAAACTTCCCCTTCCCAAAGCCCTTAGAAAGGATTATCTCGTGGTTTGATGGCTCTGACCAGGATGGAATGCGTCAAGTTTTAAACCGAGTGGGATCCTGGGCTCGAGTTAAGTATAATGTCAGTGCCAAGTGCACCAGGCTAAGCACGGGAGAAAATTCAGGTTACAGTGTCTGGACAGACGGGACTGGATGTATTCCTTCTAACAGACAGATTATTTAGACAACAGTGAATATAAATTAAAAAACAATAACATCATAAGAAACAAAGAAAACCTTTATGATCAAAAAAGTTTAGAGAAAGCAATGTATTGAACACATGCTTCTTCTCTGCTTCCTTCTGAAACCTTACCAAAACAGAAGTAAAAAGAATTTTTAAAAATCTATGAACTAGGGGCGCCTGGGTGGCTCAGTTGGTTAAGCGACTGCCTTCGGCTCAGGTCATGATCCTGGAGCCCCAGGATCGAGTCCCACATCGGGCTCCCTGCTGAGCAGGGAGTCTGCTTCTCCCTCTGACCCTCCCCCCTCTCATGCTCTCTCTCTCTCATTCTCTCTCTCAAATAAATAAATAAAATCTTTAAAAAAAAAATCTATGAACTATACAAGATGAGCCTGGAGCATCTTGTGGTATCAGAAAATGAAAAAATGCTCAAAAAAAAAAAAAGTTGGACGCACATCAAAAGGACACAAGAACCAACCTGACAACCTGACAGAGCTCCCAATGACCAGCGTGAGAACAATTTGAGCAACAAAAGAAAAAAGACAGAGTACTGGACATAGCCCCAAAGAATAAAAGAAATATGCATACGTCCATCCCTACTGATATAAATAGATTCTTGAATAAACAAAGAAATGGGGGACAAGGGACAACTTTTCCTTACAGAACTCCAATTAGGAAGTACGGAAGGAATGATGGAAACAGAAAATCTCCACCACAGTAATCACTGCTGCAGGCAATGCCTATCAATGCATGCTAAACATGGGGGGTGGGCCAAAGTTCAAGGAGAAATAGGACACTCGCCAGGCTTCCAGGATCCTCAAAGGCATATTAATTACAAAGAAGAAGGCTTTACCCCCCCCACTGGAACTTTATGGGGGGAGTGGAACCCGGCAGGCATCACCTAAGCAAGTCATCATATGAACATTACCAGTTGTCTCAGTCAGGTCCCCTAACCCTGACATGATGCCCCGAGGGGACACGTCCCCACTGTGGGGTCCTTCCCCCAAATCCAAAACCCTCCATCAAATCATGAGAAAGCTCCACACCACACAAGCCCAAGTTAAGAGACCTTCTACGGAATACCTGACCAGTGCCCTTCCAGCACAGGAGGTCATGAAACACAAGGAAATCCAGAGCAATTCCAACTGCTTTGAAGAGACAACAAAAACCGGACAGTTGATCACAATGTAGGATCCGGGATTGGATATTAGAGTGGAAAAAGGGCATTAGCGAAAAATCTGGTAAAATCTGAATCAAGTTCTGCCGTTAGTTCTGAATCAAGTTCTGTCATTAGTACATGTGGCTATTATATTTAGTTTTGGATCGTAACAGCATTAGCGTCTTCACTCTGACAGTCATACCATTGTTCTGTAAAATGTCCCCACTAAGGAGCTCGCTGTACTCTCTCTGCAACTCTCCTGTAAGTCTACAATTATTTCAAAATTCAAAGCTAAAAATGAAGCTCACACCCCGGGCAGCAGCATGGGGAGATGGAAAGAGACAAGGATCAGATTCTTCCACTGCAGAAGGAGATGCCAACTCACGCCCAGGGATCTCCAGGAAGTAGGGGCAAGGTGTAGGGTTGAAAGAGAAGCGTGGTTGTAATTTTATATAAGGTGCAGCTACGGCCCTAGTCCTCCGACCCCACCCCATGCCAATCCCACTCCGACAGCTGACAGCCTCACCCCGCAGAGGCCCCAGTGCCAGGCTCCCTGGAGGAGGGCAAGGGGTCAAAGGGAACAGAGGCAGGTCACATGGAAGTCTAGCTCGCCATCATGAGCTCCCAGATGCTCACAGCAGGCCTCCAACCTGGCAGCAGACTGGGAATTTCTCCTCTAGGGAAACTGAATGGCCCCAGAGGAAAGACCCCACAGATACTGACAAGTGGGCTTCACCTGGTCTGCTCGGGCCACCATAACGAAGTACCATGGGCTAGGGGGAGCTCGAACAACAGAAACTCGTTTTCTCCTAGTTCTAGAAGCTGGAAGTCTGAGATCAAGGTGTCAGCAGGGTTGGTTTCTTCTGAGGGAAGAGGCTTTTCTTGTGGTTTGGTGGCTCTGACCAGGATGGAATGTGCCAAAGGTTTTAAACCGCGTAGGATCCTGGGCTTGAGTTAGGTATAATGTTGGTGCCAAGTGCACAAGACTAAGGATGGGGAGGAAATTCAGGTTACAGCATCTGGAAAGATGGGGACGGGAAGCACTCCTTCTAACAGATGCCCACTTCAGAGAGGATTTATTTAGATGACAGTGAATATAATTAAAATAACAATAACATCCCGTAAGAAACAAAAAAAAATCTTTAGGATCAAAAAAGTTTAGGGAAAACATGGTACTGAACGAACACTGGCCTCTGTGCTTCCTTCCGAAACCTTATCAAAACAGAAGTGAAAGAATTTTAAAAGCTATTAACTATACACGTTTGAAGAGGATGTTCTCCTTGACTTGCAGATGTCTGCCTTCTCCCTGTGTCTTCAAGTGATCTTCCCTCTGTGTCTGTCTGTGTCCTAAGCCCCACCCCTTAAAAGGACATCGGTCGGTCGTATCGGATTAAGACCCACACTAATGACCTCATTATACTCATTATACCTTAATTCCCTCTTTAAAGACCCTATCTGCAAATACAGCCACATTCTGGGGGAACTGGAGGTTAAGACCTCCACATATGAATTTGGGGTGACACAAGTGAACCCATATCACCTGGTGAAACGGCCATCCACCTGCTCAAGTGCCCACCAGTGGGGACCCCCAGCTGCTCTGCCCCACCAGGCACAGAAAGTTCCCCAAGGCCTCAGTGCCTTCCTCCTCGATACGAAAGAACAAAGTATCACCGGTACTTAAGGAAAATTAACAGCATGATGCCAAAACAAACAGGTAATCCCACACTTGGGACGTGGAGTGCGCGGACCCCACACAGAGCACAGGGCAACCCCCCCGTGATCCTCAGAGAGTCGAGGGGAAGGTGTTTCACTCACAAAACAGAGCCAGCACATTCAGAAGAAGAACACTGCTGGATAAGAAAATGTTTTAGGGATTCCATAGAACAGAAATTTTAAAGTTTTAAGAGAAGAGTCAGGAGACCAAATCTACCCCCCACCAAAAAAAATGGATGAAAAGGGGCGCCTGGTGGCTCAGTTGGTTAAGCGACTGCCTTCGGCTCAGGTCATGATCCCGGAGTCCCTGGATCGAGTCCCGCATCGAGCTCCCTGCTTGGCAGGGAGTCTGCTTCTCCCTCTGACCCTCCCCCCTCTCATGTGCTCTCTCTCATTTTCTCTCTCACAAATAAATAAATAAAATCTTTAAAAAAAAAATGGATGAAAAGACAAAAAGTCAAAAAACAAAAAATCTGAGGGGAATAAGGAAAGTCAGAGGTTCAATCAGAGGCATAGCACCTGCTGGAGAAGCATTTCAGAAAACCGGGGAGACGAAGATTTAAAATATATATACAGCAGAGCTGATGATCCCGAACAAATCAAAAAGAGAACAGAAGCTCCTGGAAACTCAGCCCTCGAGCACGGAGAGGCAGAAGGAACCCCAGGAGGAGGGTGTGCAGCAGGCACCGTGGGGTCCCAGGAGGACCGTCTCCAAGGAAAGAACAAAAACACAACAGAAAATGGAGCTCATGTGCTTGACCATGTGGAAAAGAGCATCCAGAGGGGTTCATCATTTTGTGGCAGCATATGGGACAGTCGCCATAAGCACAAACAAAAATATCCAAGAGCAAGGAAGAGAAAAAAAGCAAGGTGATTATTCACTCCAGGAGTTGTACACGATTATGAATGTGATCACAGATTCCTGGGTTATCAGGGAACAATACATATACAGTCCTAGGAGGGTCAATGCTAAGAGCTGATTGGACCAACCACTGTAGCCTGCAGGTATCAGGAGAGGGCGGAGAGAGACAGGGTCAGGTGCAAAGTGCCAGGTACTCTGCAAGCTAGGGGAAGCGAGGATGGGCCAGCCATCGGCGGGGGCTGTCTCCTCCCTTTGGCCACCCTCCTGAAGGATGAGCAGGTCGGCTGGGAATCACCCACACGAAGTAGGAATCTGCTGACAATAACTCACACAAAGTGGGCGCCTGGGTGGCTCAGTCGGTTAAGCGACTGCCTTCGGCTCAGGTCATGATCCTGGAGTCCCGGGATCGAGTCCCGCATCGGGCTCCCTGCTCGGCAGGGAGTCTGCTTCTCCCTCTGACCCTCCTCCCTCTCATGCTCTCTCTCATTGTCTCTCTCGCAAATAAATAAAATCTTAAAAAAATAAAAAAATAAAAAAAAATAACTCACACAAAGTACCTAGAGAGACTGTCTGGCATGCACTGGCTGCTCAGTAAAGACTAGCTGTTATTGCTCGTGTTCTTAGAAAATCAGTAACAATCCGTGAAGACTATGGAGCCGTTTTCCATGCAGAACGTGTGCACATTATCTACACCAGGCCTGGACCACTGTAGACATTTCATTCAAGGATGACTACTGTTGATAGTATTATTAAGCCTTTTAAGTAATCCCTAGCCCTTCTCTATCAGGGCAATTACTCGCACCTCTCTGTTCCATTTCTCTACTGCAGCATGAGATACTCCTGCAAACCTAGCATTTTATTTATTTATTTTTGAAGATTTTATTTATTTGACAGAGAGAGAGCGTGAGCAGGGGGAGAGGGGCGAGGGGAGAGGGAGCCCCCTGAACAGGGACGCGGGGCTCGATCGCAGGACCCCGGGATCATGACCTGAGCCGAAGGCAGACACCCAACCGAGCCACCCAGGCGTCCCCAAACCTAGTGTTGTAAAATCACCACCGTGTCATTACTTCTCACGATTCTGTGGGTCGACGGGGCTCGGCTCATCGGTTCTCCTGCTGGTTTGAAGGCCACCGTCAGGTGATGGGTGGTGCTGGAGAAGCCACGGTCGCTTCACCCACAGTGTGGCGCCGTGGCCAGGACGGAGAGAAGGCAGGGCTCGGCTGGATGCTGGCACAGCCGGCCCTCTCGTCCTCTCTGGCTCCAGGAAGCCTCAGGGCCTCTCCCTTCCACGGTGGCTCCGGGCACACAGGGGCACCCGGGCCTTCTTAAGGCCACTGCCCAGAATCAGCATGGCCTCCCAGACTGGAGCATGTCACTGGGCAGCGTGGATGCGCTGGCTGGCAGGGCATGACGTGCAGCAGCCACCGCGAGGCCTGATTCATCCGGGGTCACCCTGTAGGACAATGGCAGGCGGCAAAGATGACACCTTGGACGTGCCTCCCAGCGTGCTCCGCGCACTCTGAGCACTCGGCAACCAAGAGCCAGGCAAAAGTGGGACACTTTCCAGATGGAAAAGAACACACATACAGACACAGAGGCAGGAGACATCACAGGGAGTAGAAAACACAAAATCGGGGCGCCTGGGTGGCTCAGTCATTAAGCGTCTGCCTTCGGCTCAGGTCATGATCCCAGGGTCCTGGGATCGAGTCCCACATCGGGCTCCCTGCTCTGCGGGAAGCCTGCTTCTCCCTCTCCCACTCCCCCTGCTTGTGTACCTGCTCTCGCTCTCTCTCTCTCTCTGTCAAATTAATAAATAAAATCTTTAAAAAAAAAAAAAAAGAAAACACAAAATCCTGGTTAGCTGAGGACAGAATCCAAGGAAAGAGCCAGATGCAAGGCCTTGTCTGCCAGGGAAAAGACCTCTGGCTCCCCCCAGCAACTGGTCTTCCCCTCAGACCTCTCCACAAGTCCGCAGTGATGAGGATGTGTGTCACAAGTGTGGGTGATGGGGGATCTAAATGACAAAGCAGTCCACAGACTCTGTTCCAGATGCTAAAACACCGACAAGATGCAAAAACACAGAACCACACAGAAAATTCTTTAAAGGGACTGAGGAATTTTTTGCAGAAAAAAAAAAAATAATGAGCAAGTGCCAAAAGATTAAAAACTACAAGCCACTGACAAAGCTAAAAGCCAAGCAAAACACCAGAAGCAAATAACTACCCTTAAAACAAATGTAACGAAGGATTAATAGCCAGAACTTGTAAATGGTGCCTGCAAACAACCTGGTGGAAAAATGGACAAGAGACAAAAACAGAAATCCACTGTGTGGTGCAGCTTTGTTGGGAGAATAACGTGGTGGTGCCCATTACACTTCAAAATGGACAGAATTTTCTTTTCTTTTTTTTTTTTAAATTCGAGAGAGAAAGAGAGAGAGCGCGCAAGGGGGTGGAGGGTGGAGGGGCAGAAGGAGAGAGAGAATCCCAAGCAGACTCCACGCTTAGCACAGAGCCCACTGAGGGACTCGATCTCACGACCCTGAGACCATGACCTGAGCCAAAATCAAGAGTCAGAAGCTCAACATACTGAGCCCCCAGGCGCCCCCAAATGGACAGAATTTTCTACTGAGGATTCTTATTTGTGGGTCGATATGTGGAGAAACACTATAAATATCACAAAGAGGCCGCAGGGAGGATGTTAAGGATGGCAGTGGTTGCCAAAGGAAAACTATGAAACACCTTAATGTCCATCGGTAGTAGGCTGGCTGCGTATACACCTGACCATGCAGCATCTCCAAGAATACAGTCAGCTATTCTGCCAATGTGGATGGATCTCCCAAGACATACTGCCAGGTTAAAAGACAAAGAAAAAGTGAGTTGCAGGAAAAAAATGCAGGGTACGTACCCATTTATCATTTTCGAAAACCATCTTAAAAACCCAAGTATTTACTTTCATTTTAACATCTCCAAATTTGTGGAGAAGCACGTATAAAAGGTTTTGAAAAGGCACAGGCCAAATGGCTCACAGGGCTAATGATAGCAGGGAGTGCGGATAAGTTTGTAGAGACGCTTCTCCTTCTCTAATTCCCAATTATGGAAGTTTCCAATAATAACGTATGTACCTACAACTTCAGCACTTTTATAAAAGTGAAGAAGAAAAGACTAAGAGAGGTAAAAATGAAACAGTGGGAAAACTGGAAAGACAGAAGCTATTTCAAATATAACAATCACCACCCTGGATATAGCAAGCTGATTGGTCTGATGAAGAAGAAGGAAATTCTCCATCTGGAGTTAATCAAGTGCAACAATATGCTGATTATACAAGGCTCATGGAAACTAAACACACCTCAGATTAAAATATAAAATAGCAAAACTGGGCTAATCAAATGCAAGTACACCATTATACCCACAAATGAAAATTTAAGACAAAAATATTAAGTGAAAACAAAAGCAAAAAAGTTACACACGCACACACACACACGGAAAGTATATGACAATAGAGGACAAAATACATGAATAGAATATTAAAGTTACATCCCCAAACAATATTGTAGCAACATATATAAAAGGCAAAAATGTCATAAATTCCAGAAAAATTCTTCTCACAGAAACAGTGCCAAATCATAACACCCAATATCATAATATGGTAACCAAGTGAACAATTAAAATACTTAATTTAGGGCGCCTGGGTGGCTCAGTCAGTTAAGCGACTGCCTTCGGCTCAGGTCATGATCCTGGAGTCCCGGGATCGAGTCCCGCATCGGGCTCCCTGCTTGGCGGGGAGTCTGCTTCTCCCTCTGACCCTCCCCCCTCTCATGTGCTCTCTCTCGTTCTCTCTCTCAAATAAATAAACTCTTTAAAAAAAAATACTTAATTTAAATAAAGCAATTGAGAAAGTAGAACTAACTAAAAGCATGTAATAGGAGAAGCAGAATATTTATTGTTCTCAAATGTACATGAGATGTTCCCCAAAACTGGGTCAGATTACATGGTCTTACCTATAACCACGGATCCATCTCAGCATCAGCAACAGGGGCAAACCTGTCCTCACACACCCCCAGATGGGATGCAGCAGGAGAACACAGTATCATCTGAGGTACCCTTGCTCCCCCAGCATCCCTAAAAAGATGAACCTGAATACATTTGAGCCCCGAGATCAGCACTTCTCTCCCTGTGATCTGGGACCTCTGGAAGTCCCCCAGGACCCTTTTACAGAATCCACAAGATCAAAACTCTTTTCTTAATAATACGAGGACATTATTTGTCTTCTTTGTACTCATTCTCGGCCAAGTATATGGTGTTTTCCAGAAATGGCAGGACACATGATGATGTCATCTACGACCAATGGAGAGTGAGCTTAGAGCTAACTTGTGTTTTACAAGTTTCTCAGTTTTAAATTTCTACTATACCAAATATCAGTAGATTTAAGCCACATAATAACAGCATTTGGGATCCTCAATAATATGTAAGATTGCAAAGGGGTCCGAAGGCCAAAAAGTTGGAGAACCCCTGCTCTCAATCCAACCACCAGTTTACAGGAAATACGGGGTCTGGAGAAGCAAGTTCAATGACAACGTGAGGAAGCATCAGCCATACCCGGGACTCTGATATGTAACATTTACAGGTGAAATGACATAATATCTGGGCTTCACCCGAAAATACTCCAGGACAAACAATGGGGTCTGTGGGATGTAAATAAAATGAGACTGAAAAAAAAACTAATTATTACTAAAGCCAGGTAGTACCTGGGTATTGGCATGGGATACATGAGAGAGTATTATGCAAGTCTCTCTAATTTAATGTAGAATTTTAAATTTTATTATCATAATACAACTAAAATAAAAATTAATAAAATAAAGTCATAATCGTTCACACACCTACATCAGGGAAATAAATAAAACACAATAAAAGATCATTTTGAAAAATGGTAATAAAAACACTCTCCAAAAATTGAAGGTAACGGGGCGCCTGGGTGGCTCAGTCGTTAAGCGTCTGCCTTGGGCTCAGGTCATGATCTCAGGGTCCTGGGATCGAGCCCCACATCGGGCTCCCTGCTCAGGGGGAGGCCTGCTTCTCCCTCTCCCACTCCCCCTGCTTGTGTTCCCTCTCTCACCGTCTCTCTCTCTGTCAAATAAATTTAAAAATCTAAAAAAAAAAAAAAAAAAATTGAAGGTAACAAAACAGGCTCTTCCACTGAAAATACCAATAAAACAGAAAACAAATTAAACAAAAAAATAAATTTTAACAATGTTAAAAAAAAAAAAATCAAAAACCCAAGATGGACGAAAATGTATTCTACCACAGAAGCTCAAAGCCCTGGGAGCCGGCCAGGGGTGGGTGGGCTGGGAACAGCCCTTTGATAACCAAAATGTAACAACTACCAGAATCAAAAATGACATTCAGGTAACAACTGGCATCTTCTCTTGAAAATCAATCAAGATTAAACTGGGGTTGAAAAGCAGACTACAATAAGATGGTAGCAGTTAGAAATATCCCAGAAGGGGCCCCTTTGTGGCACAGTTGGTTAACTGTCTGACTCTTGGTTTCGGCTCAGGTCATGATCTCAGGGTCGCGAGATCGAGCCCCGCACTGGGCTCTGCACTGAGCGTGGAGTTTGCTTACGATTCTCTCTCCCTCTGCCTCTCCTCCTCCCCTCTGCTCTCTCGCTCTCTGTTTTCCTAGATTGTTTAAAAACTTAGTTTGGAGACCAATGGAGCTCACGACATTCCTTTCAGCATCTGCAAGCAAGGAGGAAGACCCCAATCTCTCCTAGGAAATGCCTTCCTAATGCACTGAAAAAGGAAAGAAGGAGTTACGTTGAAAGAAACACCACAAATAAGGCTTTTCTCGGAATTCTCATCTTAGACCTCGGTGGTACACATATATCTTCAGACATAAAAGCAGAGACTTCCAGGTCTTGTTTACCCTGCAAAGCTATCACTTCAGAACGCCTGCAACAGAAGACCTAAATGTGTCCAACTCCTGAAGGAATTATTTATCATGCACACCACTACCGACGAATTTCACTTCTGAAATGACTTCAAAGCAGCAACTGAGTTTATATGCGAACTCCGAAAGATAAAGGACACTAATGGGAAGGGCTGCTGCACTGTGAGGAGTAAGAATCAATACAATAGCAGATCAATGAGAGCCATATAAAGTGTGGTATCAAAGACAAAAAACTGGCTCTGAGCTTCTCAAAGTTTCCACGTGGAAAAGGAAAAGTTGGGGACTGGGTGAAGGGTTGGAGGTCGGGGGGGACACACTTGCTCTTCCTCCACCGAGAGGATCCAAAATTACTAACGTTAAGTGAAAAAAGCGAGACAAGAAAGAAAAGAAAGAAAAGAAAGAAAGAAAAAAAACTGCATGATCTCAATTACATGCACAATCTTAAAAAGTTGGCAACACAGAAGCACAAAACAGCATGGTGGTTAACCAGGGGCAGGAAGGTGGAGAAATGGGCAGATAGGGCAGGAAGTCACAGTTATGCAAGATGAATAAGTCTAACGATCTGATGTACAGTATGATGCCTGTAGTTAATAACATAGTATTGAATACTAGAAATTTGCTGAGAGCATAGATTTCAAGTGCTCCCATCATACATACACGTGAAAAATGGTAACTATGTAAAGAAGCAATAGGTTAAATTGGCTTGACTATAATAACCATCTCACTATGTGCATGTACATCAAATCATCATGCTGTGCAGCTTAACTATACATAATTGTTATTTAACATTGTTTTAGGCACCTGGGTGCATCAGTCAGTTAAGCATCTGCCTTCAGCTCATGTCATGATTCTGGGATCGAGCCCCATGTTGGGCTCTCCACTCAGCAGGGAGTCTGCTTCTCCCTCTCACTCTCCCTCTCTCTCAACTAAATAAATAAAATCTTTTTAAAAAAAATTTTTAAATAAAAGTGTTTTAAACCAGAATTGTTGGTTTGCATTAAGCGGTTAAAAAATTAAAGGTATGTGCCAACATATAATGTTTGCTGACCAATTTGGTTTAGTGATATTACAGTAGGAAGAGGCTGGTTACCAGAAGAATGAAATTAATGGAGAGGGAAAAAAAATAAGGAACAAGGCCAGTGAGGAATGGCCAGGATTCTGTAGTCATAATTGGGAAAAGATGTCAAAAGAACTAAAAATATAAAAATAATAATTAGGATGACAGAAGATGATCCAAATGTAATGCCAAATACAAAGGAACTTATTTATTATCCCATTAGGGAAAAAGGAGTTTCTAGCTGGTTTAGTGAGCAAAATCTATTACACATGAACCAAAAGTAAATATACAAAGATGTGTACAGATTTTTTAAAAATAAAAAAAGTAAAAGTAATAAAAAGAGTTCAAATAAATAAAACCAGAAATGAAGGAGGAGAAATAACAATCAACACCACAGAAATACAAAGGATTGTCCTAGAAACATATAATCTTCTAAAACTGAATCAGGAAAAAATAGAAAATTTGAACAGCCTGATTACTGACAGTGAAACTAAAATCAAGTAATCCAAAAATTTCCGAACAAACAAAAGTCCACAACCAGGGGGCTTCACAGGTAAATTCTACCAACATTTAAAGAAGAGTTAATACCTATTCTTCTCGAACTATTCCAAAAAAACAGAAGAGGAAGAAAGGCTTTGAAATTCATTCTATGAGGCCAGCATTAGCCTGATACCAAATCAGATAAAGACACTACAAAAAAAGACAACTATGAGCCAATATCTCTGATGAACACTGATGCAAAAGTCTTCAACAAAATATTAGCAAACCATATCCTACAATACATTAAAAAAAATCATATACCATGATCAAGAGTCCAGGTTGCAAACTTTGTTCAATATTTACAAATCAATCAATGTGATACATCACATTAACAAGGAAAAGAGTAAAACAAGTATGATCATCACAATAGAAACAGGAAAAGCATTTGACAAAGTACAACATACATTCATGATAAAAACGCTCAACAAAGTAGGCTTAGAAGGAACATAGCTCCACATAATAAAGGCCTTATATGAAAACCCACAGCTAATATCATCCTCAGTGGTGAGAAACTAAAAGTGTTTCCTCTAAGATCAGGAAAAAGACAAGGATGTCCACTCTCACCACTTTTATTCAACTTAGTACTGGAAGTCCTAACCACAGCAGTCAGACAAGAAAAAGAAATAAAAAGCAAGCAAATTGGTAAGGAAGAAGTAAAACTCCCACTATTTGCACATGACATGATACTACAAATAGAAAACCCTAAAGATGCCACCAAAAAACTACTAGAACAGATAAAGGAGTTCAGAAAATGGCAGGATATAAACTTAATATACAGAAATATGTTGCATTTCTATACACTCATAATGAAGAAGCAGAAAAAGAATTAAGAAGACAATCCCATTTACAATTGTACCAAAAAGAATAAAATACCTAGGAATAAACTTAACCAAGGAAGTAAAAGACCTGTTCTCTGAAAACTATAAAACATCGATGAAGGAAATTGAAGATGACACAAAGAAATGGAAAAACACTCCATGCTCATGGATTGGAAGAATGAATATTGTTAAAATGTCCATACTACCCAAAGCAATCTACAGATTTAAAGCAATCCCTAAAAAATACCAACATTTTTCACAGAAGTAGAACAAATAACCCTAAAAGTTGTACAGAACCATAAAAAAACCCCAACTAGCCAAAGCAATTTTGAGAAAGAAGAAGGGGTCACAATCCCAGATTTCAAGATACATTACAAAGCTGTAATAATCAAAACAGTGTGGTACTGACACAAAAATAGACACAGAGATCAACAGAACAAGATATAGAGCCCAGAAATAAACCCAATTAATCTATGACATAGGAGGTAAGAATATACAATGAGGAAAAGACAGTCTCTTCAACAAATGGTGTTAGGAAAACTGGACAGCAAAAGAATGAAACTGGACCACTTTCTTATACCATACACAAAAATAAACTCAACATGGATTAAAGACCTAAATGTGAGACCTGAAACCATAAAATTCCTAGAAGAAAACATAGGCAGTAATTTCTTTGAGATCGGCTGCAGAAACATTTTTCTAGATATGTGTCCTCAGGCAAAGTAAACAAAAGCAAAATTAAACTTTTGGAACACCAAAATAAAAAGCTTTTGCACAGGGGTGCCTGGGTGGCTCAGTCGTTAAGTGTCTGCCTTTGGCTCAGGTCATGATCCCGGGGTCCTGGGATCGAGCCCCGCGTCGAGCTCCCTGCTCCGCAGGAAGCCTGCTTCTCCCTCTCACACTCCCCTTGCTTGTGTTCCCTCTCTGGCTGCCTCTCTCTCTGTCAAATAAATAAATAAAATCTTTAAAAAAAAAAAAAAAGCTTTTGCACAGTGAAGGAAACCATCAACAACAACAAAAAAGGCAACTTTTGAATGGGAGAAGATATTTGCAAGTGATATATCTAATAAGGGGTTAATATACAAAATATAGGAAGAACTTCTACAACTCAACACCAAAAAAACCAAATAACTCAATTTTAAAAATGGGCAAAAGGACCTGAATAGACTTTTTCCAAAGAAGACACACAGATGGCCGACACATGAAAAAATGCTCCACATCACTCATCATCAGAAAAATGCAAATCAAAACCACAATGAGTTATCACCTCATACCTGTCAGAATGTCGAAAAGAAAAAAACACAAGAAACAAGTGTTGGTGAGAATGTGGAGAAAAAAGGAACTCTCACGCACTGTTGGTAGGAAATGCTAACTGGTGCAGCCACTGGAAAAAAGTATGGAGGTTTCTCAAAAAATTAAAAATAGAATTACCATACAATCTAATAATTCCACCATGGGGTATTTACCCAAAGAAAACAAAAAACACTAATTCAAAACGGTACATGCATTTTTATTGCAGCATTATTTACAATAGCTAAGATATGGAACCAACCCGAGTGTCCATCCATAGATGAATGAATAAAGAAGAAGTGGTATATACATATACACCACTATATATTGTGGAATATAGATTCTATTATATATAATGGAGTATTATTCAGCCATAAAAAAAGGATGAAATCTTGCCATTTGCAACATGGATGGATCTAGAGAGTATGATGCTAAGTGAAAGAAGTCAATCAGAGAAAGACAAATACCATGGGATTTCACTCATATGTGGAATTTAAGAAACAAAACAAATGAACAAACCAAGAGAAAAAGAGACAAACAAAAAACCAGATTCTTCTGGGTGTTATACGCAAACAATGAATCCTGGAACACTACATCAAAAACCAGTGATGCAATGTATGGTGACTAACATAACATAATAAAATTAAATTAAAAAAAAAAACAAAACAGATTCTTAAATACAAAGAACAAACTCGTGGTTGCCAGAGAGGAGGTCTCGGGTGGGGGTATGGGTAAAATAGATGAAGGAGGTCAAGGGTTCACATACCACGATGAGCATTGAGAAATGTTTAGAAGTGTTGAATCACTATATTGTACACCTCAAACTAATATAACCCTGTATGTTAATTGTACTTCAATTACAAAAGTAAAAAATGGAAACATTAATGAGCGTTTGAGTCAAAATTCACTTAAATTACATATGGTCATTACAAAATGCTAAAGGCATACTAACAACTGAAAACCAAAGAATGTTGAACATTTCTCAAGTAATAAATATCAGCAAAATATATAAAGACTGACTGTCCAATGTAGACAACTTGATGGAATCACCCCTGTAGTGATTTACCATAAAGCCATGTTGTTAGCATTTAGGAATCTGATACATTAAAATCAATGGCATGCGTCTGAACAATATAACTAATAAGGCTTAATTAATGGAGAATTAGAACAAATTAAATGAAAACAGAATGTTTCTCCTTTTCAAAGAAAGCAATAGAATAATAACTGATAAGATAGTGCATGCCATTAAGTACAGAAAGGTAATTATTATAGGAGTCAAATTCTCTGATCACAATATAATAAATATGTTAATAAATGATAAAAACGTGGGTGCCTGGGTGGCTCAGTTGGTTAAGCAACTGCCTTCGGCTCAGGTCATGATTCTGGAGTCCCGGGATCGAGTCCCACAACAGGCTCCCTGCTCAGCAGGGAGTCTGCTTCTCCCTCTGACCCTCCTCCCTCTTATGCTCTCTCTCATTCTCTCTCTCGCAAATAAATAAAATCTTAAAAAATAAATAAATAAATGATAAAAACGTTTGGGGAGTGACGAATAAAAGGAAGAGTTTCTTTTCTTTTTTTTTTTTTCAAAACTAAAACACAGGGGCACCTGGGTGGCTCAGTCGTTAAGCGTCTGCCTTTGGCTCAGGTCATGATCCCGGGGTCCTGGGATCGAGCCCTGCATCGGGCTCCCTGCTCCGCGGGAAGCCTGCTTCTCCCTCTCCCACTCCCCCTGCTTGTGTTCCCTCTCTCGCTGTATCTCTCTCTCTGTCAAATAAATAAAATCTAAAAAAAAAAAAAAAAGGTTTTAAAACTAAAACACAAACAAAAAGACCCAGAAAATCCTCAGGTAAATTTAAACAAGAAATAAACACAAATGCACAACATTACAAATGAAAAATAACACTGTACATGATAGAGAAAAGTCATTTGAGAATGTTATGCATAAATGGATTGGTTAATCTAAGGGTAATTTATAATTTTCTATTAAAGTTTAAAATACCAAGCCAATGAGAACTATAAAATTTAAACAAATTAATAACTGGAGAAGGACAAGCAATTACAATAAGGAAAAAAAAACTAGACACATATACTCTCATAACTCCCAAATCTGAAAGACCTAGAATGAATTTTAATAAACGTAATGGTTTTGCTAAGCACTGCAAAGTAGTTCTAAGCATAGGAAAAGAAGGTATGTGCTATACTTCATCCTGAAAGAAGTCATCTTAATAAGGACGATGTACAAAAGGAAATTCTTCTGCAATTTCATTTCTGAATGCAGGAAAATATACTGAACAACTATACTAGTCCATAAAATATCTTTTTTTTTTTTTTTTCCAAAAGTAAGTTCACAAAAATAGAATGGGGAGCATGAGTTTTAAACATAGCTATGGGGGTTTTAACTTGACTCGAAGTTCAAAATAGTAACAACAGTTCCCATTTAATGTGCCAACCACTTAGCTTATCCCAGCTCATATAATCCTTTGGACAACTCCCCGGTGTAAACCACTATTTTTACTTGCATTTACAAATGAGGACACTGAGGCAAAGAGAGGATTAATAACTTGAAGGTCAACGAACTTCCAAGTGGTGGAGCCAGATTCACACCCAGACAATTTCTCCTCTCTCCTGTATTAAGCTTGAAGAGCCAAGAACTAAAGTCATCCTAGACTTTATTAGTACATTGGAGCTAGGAATTTGCTCATCGGCTCAATTATAATGACCCTGTGTTACAATTCCAAAATTGTTAAACTGCCCACTCTCTTCCCCACAACTCTGTAAACTCCTCAGGTACGAGGATTTTACAGTTCCAACCTAAACTCAGGCAGATCTCCGTTCAAAATGCCACCCCCTCATGCATTCCATGGTTCCTCTATAATCCTGGGCACTCAGGAAGCCTCAGTCTCCCCACCTATAAATAAATAAATAGAATTCAGAGTTTTCATGGGAATTATGTAAGCCGATACATGAAAAGTATACAGCACAGAACCTAGCACACAGAGTGTTATGTAAATCACAGCTATCCAGACAACCCTAAAGTATGACCTAAGCCTATATTTAAGGGCAGGGTCAGTAAATTAGGGCCCAAATCTGGCCCCTGGCCTGTTTCTGTATAGCCCAGAAGCTAAGAATACTTTTGCATCTTTCAAGGGTGGAAAAAATATCCAAAGAAGAATATTTTGTGATACATGGAAATTACATGAAATTCAAATATCACTGGCCAAAAACAAAGTTTTATTGGCACACAGCTCTACTTGTTTGTTTACACAGTGCCTGTGGCTGTTTTCACATCACAGAGGCAGGGTTGTGTAGCTCTGATGGAGACCATATGGCCTGCAGAGCTGAAACGATTTATTCTCCAGCCCTTTGCAGAGGAAGTTTGCCAACCCTGACCTAATCAATTATTGGACAAAAGTAGCAGGTCAAGTAATCATAAATCAATTCTTTGTTTCCTGTGAGTATCATGTTCTTAACGGAGATTCCATTTCTGGAAGTCCGTATCATACCATGAAAATACTGAAACTGCTTACATAAGAAAGGAAATACAAATACTTTATGTGATTTATAAGCACCTATTACATCAAAACAAACACAGTGTGAAAGCCACGTCATTAATATTTCTTTGGCAGCGCCTGACTGTGAGGGTCAGTCTGGCTGAGGCTCTCTGGTTACAGCAATCTGTGGACAGGAAGCTACTTCTCCCCTGATCAATCTTCCTTTGGGAGCAGGTATGTGCAGTTATTCTTAGGACATCACATTTAAATCAAAATTACGGCCGCGTGGGGTGCCTGGGTGGCTCAGTTGGTTGAGCGACTGCCTTCGGCTCAGGTCATGATCCTGGGGTCCTGGGATCGAGTCCCACATCGGGCTCCCGGCTCGGCGGGAGGCCTGCTTCTCCCTCTCCCACTCCCCCTGCTTGTGTTCCTGCTCTCGCTGTCTCTGTCTCTGTCAAATAAATAAATAAAATCTTTAAAAAAAAAAAAAAATTACGGCCGCGTGTCCATCTCATACCTGAACATATATCCATGATTCCAGATGTGTGTTTATGACAAATACTCAGGCTAAAGCAAATGGCCAGAAAACCTTCAGTGAACTTTTGCTCCTCCATTTCAAGAAGATGCTGATAGCTTAGCTCCAATAGCTCATGGTGATTTCAAGATCAAGTTCACATTCATCAATATGGCATGTAAGGCCCTCAAGAACTGTTGACGGGTTGTCAGCTCATTTCTCACCACCCTCCCCCTAAAGTCCAGGCACTGATGACACTTCCTTATGGTGGCATGTCATTTTTTGTCTTGGAAAGTCCATCTGCCATGACATACATCCTATCCTATCCCCACCTTCACCCCAACCAGCTTCCATCATTCCCACTATCCACTTGGGCAGATGAAATCCCTCCAGTCCTCAGTGCGTATTAGCAGAAGAATTAAATAGGGTATCCACCCTCCACATCACTACAGAAGATGAAGGTAAATAAAATTATTCTGATTCCAGAGAACAGAAGATAGGTGGCAGCTCAATAATCTAGCACGTCAAAAATCAAACCAAAAAAATAAGGTATGAGAACAAAGGGGCGTGGGTTAAACTTACAAGTTAAAAAAAGAGAGAGAATTAAAAGTGGATCAAAAGCTAAATATATGTTGCTTACTAAAAATAGAACACAACTGATGATCAAAGGCAAAATTCAGAGAAGGGCTCTCTTTTCTGGGAGGGCAGAAAGGCATCACAAAGTTAGGCTGGTAGATTCCAGAGAAACCTCTTGCTGATCAGTCTTGAGGAGAAGAGGGGACCCTTGCGCAGAGGGAACAAACCAAGAGGCAAAGTGGGAGAGACCAGAGATGATGCGTCTCCTCTGGCCACAGAAACCGAGGACCCGGCCCAAGGAGAGGTCTTCATCAAGGTTGCTCTGGAAAGCCACCGCCTTGGATGCCCTGACAACAGAACCTCTCCCTGTACCTCACATGAGAAATGGAATCACGTGAGAAAATCCTGCAAATAAAATAATACTACTAATTAGAAGCAAGGCTGCATATTGTCTGCTTGGTGCTACCAAGAGGGAATCTCTGGGAAGGAACTTGGGGAATGAGTGTGTGCCTCAGAGAGTAAGATCACGAAGAAGGAGAATTCGACGTGGTTATGGAAAGATGAACTTGGACCTTTACACTCATGAGAGCTTCTCCCGCTGCCCATGGCCAAGTCACACAGTTACACTTACAGTCCTTACAGGGTTCCCTGGTCTGTTCATCCCTACCGTGATCGGGAAGGGATCACGCAGTGGGGAAGGTGGGAAATCTGGGTGTGGTTAGGTGCCCTGCCATGCTGAGCCGTGTTCACTTCCCCAACATGGTCTTTGTCCTGCTTGCTGAATCGTCTGAGTCCCCTCCTCTGAGTGTGCGGGAATAGTCAGAGCTACTCAAGAAAGCTCTCTGGGGGCGCCTGGGTGGCTCAGTTGGTTAAGCGATTGCCTTCGGCTCAGGTCATGATCCCAGGGTCCTGGGATCGAGCCCCACATCGGGCTCTCTGCTCAGCGGGGAGCCTGCTTCTCCCTCTCCCACTCGCCCTGCTTGTGTTCCCTCTCTCGCTGTGTCTCTCTCTGTCAAATAAATAAAATCTTTAAAAAAAAAAAAAAAGAAAGCTCTCTGGAATGGAAAAACTGGACAGGGGACCCAACTCCTGCAAGAAGTATCGTATAAATAAACAAAATGGAAAAATGTTCAACCTCAAAGAAATATAAGTTGAAATTATGTGTCCCCTTATACTCATGAAATATATATACTGCTACTTTGAGGAGTACAAGGTGACTAAACACACACACACACACACACACATACATATATATAAGAAAGCAAAGCTGTAGTAAAATTCACCAAGCATTTGTTTACATCATACAATTTGCACACATTCTCAAGCTGGGAAAGCAACTTAGAATTTGTATAAACACCCGTATGTCTCTACTCTCTGGCCTAGTGACCTCACTGCAGTGAAATATCCCAAAAAAGTCACTCGCAATGAGAAAAAGCCATATGTATTACAAAGTTTGTTACTACATTATCTGTAATAGCAAAATGCTAGAAACAGCCTAAATACTTAACGAAGGAATTGGTTAGATCAATTATTAAACACTGATCTGATGCAATAGAGTTTACTGTGTCACATAAAACAGTAACTATTTAGAACATAATAATACAGAGAAATCTTTGTGATATAAAGTTAAATGGATACATTTAAAATATGAAACGATGAAACTAAAGTTTGGCTAGAATTAAAACCATGTAAAACTTCAGATACTTTTAAACAGAATTATGTGCAAGCTTCAAAAAAATATTACAGGTGACTGTGGGTGATTTTTTTCACTTTATTTTCTTTACTATTCTGTAATATTGTCTGCGTGACAAGTGTCTTTATTACTGAGATATGACTGACGTTTTAGCTGTACAACATAATTATTTTCTAAAAATATACGTATATAGCAAATAGATTACTACAGTTCTGTGTGATGAATTTCTAAAAAACATACATAACTAACACCTTTCTAATTATATCTCCCTGGAACTACTGAGGGGCGGGCTGCTCTTTAAACTACCTTTTGCTCCATAAAGCTCTTCATTCCTTATTTATACTGTTGTATGTAAAATGCAATTAAAAACAGAAAAGGGAAAAACGTTACCTTTCAGAGGAAAGGGATGAATTAAAAAAAAAAAAAGGATTTTTTCCATTAAATATTAGAACATGTTCAAAACAAGCGTATCGTGAACAGTAATAATGGCTCAAAACCAAGCCACAGATCAGAGGCACAAGAGGAACCCCAAAGATGATCCAAACTTTTAAGAATTACAACAATGGGAATGGGAAATAAATGTAATAGTGTACATTATGACAGAAACCAAATAATAAAATGGAGAAAAATTAGCTGACATTCATACCCAATCTGAATTTGGTGGCAAAAAAGGCTTAATGTAACAAATGAAACCCTCCAGAAAAACTAGAATGAAAAAAATGACACTTGGGGAGCCTGGCTAGGTCAGTTAGTGGAGTGTGCGACTCTTGATCTTGGGGCTGTGAGTTCGAGCTCTGCATTGCGGGTAGAGTTTGCCTAAATAAAAATTAAGAGTTTATAAATCATGGAAATGGAAAATATAGCATACAGAAATAAAAAACATAGAAGTAGTAATAACATTCTTCTCCCAAGTGGTTCTTAAACTTATCGTAATAGAAGAGACTTCAAATAAAAGATAAATATTCGTTCATTCAATAAATATCTGAGTTCCAAACAGGCAGAACTTACTGTTCTATGTATTTTTATAAAAATCATCAACTTTTATGAGGCCAAGCAGGCATAATTGAAAAAAAAAACAAAAAGAAAAACATAGCATTGGAAAATCCAGACATAAATATTAAAACACACACACACACACACACACACAGAGTATATATGTAAATGCCCCATGCAAAGGAGACACGTCATCAGTCTCTAGCACAAATATGAACATGGGCGTGAATAGAACTCCTTTAATAAACCAATAACTGAAAGCAGGTTCAATGGTATTGACAATTAAAGAATTATAAATCTTGGGGCGCCTGGGTGGCTCAGTCGTTAAGCATCTGCCTTCGGCTCAGGTCATGATCCCAGGGTTCTAGGATCGAGCCCCGCATTGGGCTCCCTGCTCGGCGGGAAGCCTGCTTCTCCCTCTCCCACTCCCCCTGCTTATGTTCCCTCTCTCGCTGTGTCTCTCTCTGTCAAATAAATAAATAAAATCTAAAAAAAAAAAAAAAAAAGAATTATAAATCAAAATAGTGGGCATAGGCTTTAAAATTTATTAGATTGTAGGGCACCTGGGTGGCTCAGATGGTTAAGCGTCTGCCTTCGGCTCAGGTCATGATCCCAGGATCCTGGGATCGAGTCCCGCATCGGGCTCCCTGCTCCTTGGGAGCCTGCTTCTCCCTCTGCCTCTCTCTCTCTCTGTCTCTCATGAATGAATAAATAAAATCTTTAAAAAACAAAATAAAACAAAACAAAATTTATTACATTGGAAAAACAAAGAAAAATTATTAAGCTCAATTTTGGCAGGGAGATAATCAGTTCAATTCTTTGGGAAGAAAGTCTCACTCATGGCATCAAGAGTAATTAAAACTACAGCGACAAGAACAATAACCCAATCATCAAAATGTATGTAAATAATTCGAAGGAAGAAATAAAAGTGTGCTTGATTTTTTTTCTTTCTGTATATAGATACTAGATATAGAAGCATTTAGTTATATTTTAAAAAAATAGAAGTGACCTAATATTCAGCAAAGGAAAATGGAAAAGCAATGAAAGTATATTAAACCATGACTATTATGAAGTCATTATGGCCACATTATTTTTTTTTTTTTATGGAAGCTGGAGATTAGGTTCAATCAGCAATGGCCAATGACTTAATCAATCATGCCTATGAAAGGAAGCCTCCACAAAAACTCTTGAATGAGGTTTGGGAGCTTCCAAGTTTATGACTGTGTTTGCAAGCTGGGACTGTGGTGCACCCAGAGAGGGCCTGGAAATTCTGCACTCCCCCACCTCCCATACCCTGCTGTTTGCTTCTCTTGCATCTGGCGGTTCCTGAGTTGTATGTTTTATAATAAAACTGCAATCATAAGTATAGAGTTTTCCTGAGTTCTGGGAGTAGTTTTAGTGAGGATGAGCCATGGGAGCTCTAAGTTTATAATCAGCTGGGCAAAAATGCAGGTATTCTGGGACCCCACTTATAGTTGGTGTTTTGTGGGACTGAGTCCTTCACCTGCGGGGTCTGTGCTAACTCGGATACTTCGTGTAAGAATTGAATTGTAGGACACCCAAAGAATTAAAGGACTGTTTATTTGGAAAATGATGTCGGGATCAAGTGGAGGAGGGTATTGGCTGGAGTCATTATGGCCACATAGGAGCAAGAAAGAACATTTACCAAATAACGCAAAATGGGAAAAGCCCATTTGAATATCCATGATTACAGCCATGCAAAGAGCTCTATTTGTTTAAGTAAAGATGGGACAAGGATAAGGGGACGTGAAAATCATTCGGATATTTTAATACAACTTTTTTTAAATTTTTTATACAACTTTATAATGCAAATTTTTGACACTTTTGCAGGATGGAGGGACACATGGAGCAAAGATACCATTTTAAATGCTTCAGAAAAGGCCTCTAGGAAACATAAAGCAGTTCTTACCTGTGGACAGGCACTCACCTGAACTACCTCACCCAGCAATGAAAACCAAAGTGGTACCTGGTCAGAGCAGAAGACATGAGCAGACGTTTCTCCAAAGAAGACATACAAATGGCCGACAGACACATGAAAAAATGCTCCACATCACTGGGCATCAGGGAAATACAAATCAAAACCACAATGGGATATCACCTCAGACCGATCAGAATGGCTAAAATTAAGAATTCAGGAAACAGCAAATGTTGGCGAGGATACAGAGAAAGGGGAACCCTTCTACACTGTTGGTGGGAATGCAAGCTGGTGCAGCCACCCTGGAAAACAGTATGGAGGTTTCTCCGAAAGTTAAAAATAGAGCTACCCTATGACCCAGCAATTGCACTACTAGGTATTTATCCAACGGATACAAACATAGTGATTTGAAGGGGCACGTGCACCCCAATGTTTATAGCAGCAATGTCCACAATAGCCAAAATATGAAAGAGCCCAGATGTCCATCGACAGATGAATGGATAAAGAAGATGTGGTATATAAATACAAGGGAATATTACTCAGCCATCAAAAAGAATGAAAGCTTGCCATTTGCAATGATGTGGATGAAACTACAGGGTGTTACGCTAAGTGAAATAAGTCAAAGAAAGACAAATACCATATGATTTCACTCATATGTGGAATTTAAGAAACAAGACAGGTGAACATAGGGGAAGGGTGGGAAAAATAAAATAAGATGAAATCAGAGGGAGACAAACCATGAGACTCTTATGGGTTGCTGGAGGGGAGGTGGGTGGGGGATGGGGTAACAGGGTGATGAGTATTAAGGAGTGCACATGATGGGACGAGCACTGAGTGTTATATGCAACTGATGAATCACTAAATTCTACCTCTGAAACTAAAAAAAAAAGAAAAAAAAATGTCCCCAGGAAGTGTTCTAGAATTATTTACAGGGGGTGCTCCATCACTGCAAAAACGCCTTCCACAACCATCTTGCGCAGAGCCACTGGTGAGACTTGCTGAAACAGACATGGGTCTTTCAAGATAACCTGAGAACATCACAGAAGTTTCTAAAAAGGAGCATCTTGATTCAAAGAAAACCTTTCTGTCATTATCACCAAGAGGCTATGAAAGGTTTCCTTCAGCTGCCTTTCCAATAAGGTATGGAGTTAAAAACATTTGCGCCTTTATTTCAAGAAATCAGCAGATTTCTCACAACATTTTCTGAGGAAATGAACGCTCGTAGGGAAGGGACAGTATTAATCTAATGGATTCAAGTATTATTGCAACTCACTAGGAAGAAAGCAATGCACAATTGCTCTAGGGAAGACAAGAAAGAGGAGTTTCTATTACAGTACCATAAACCTCTTGAGAGCACGAACACGGTCTTACTTTTCTTTATAACTCTACAGCCTACCAGCACATTATGTTAGGTAAATGGCTGGCTGGCTGGATGAATGGCTAGCTGTTTGGCTGGCTGGGTGGGTGGATAGAAAGGTGGGTAGGTGGACTGATGAATTGGTGGGTGGGTGGCTGGCTGAATAGGTGGGTAGGTGGATGGATGGATGGATGGATGGATGGATGGATGGATGGATGGATGGATGAGGGGATAGATGATTGTGAGTCCTAATCCACAAGGAAGGAGCTGCTCAAACCACTTATACATAACCAGTGGGTTACAAAAGTTACAGCAGTAGGAACAGTGATATCCTGAACACAAGTCAAACAAGAGAGCAAACAAGACTTAAAATGTCATTCTGTGAAAAAAAAAATTAGATGGATTATTTGTGAAATCATTCAAAGAAAAAATTCAGGGCTTCTTGCCTTGTAAATTAAGCTTAAACTCTTAGGCCATTAATTAGGGTGAAAGCAGCATAGTGAGGAGCTTAAATGGGTCACTCTTGACAAAAAGAGAGATGTCCCTCGGCCAGAGCCAGCTATGCCACCAGAGAAGCTGCAGGCTAGTGTGACAGGGACCAGCAACGGCAGCAGCAACTGGGAACCATTTAGAAATGTGAATTCTCACGTCCCACCCAGACCTATGAGTCAAAAACTCTGGGAGTGGTGCTTGCCATGTGTGTTTTAACAAGTCCTCCAGGTGATGCTGAAGCCGGCCTCAAGTTCAAGAACCCCTGCAGCCGGCACATAAATGAAGGGAACTACACACTTCGTTTTGACCCAGATTTCCTTTTTTAGCAAGGCAGAGGGGAGAGCATACGCGCACGTGCGCGCACAAACACACACACACACACACACGTTCCCTGATGGAAAACACAGAGGCCTTCCAGATGAAATGCAGACATAAAAATTCCTTCTACTGAAATTTCCAGCCACCCCACCTGCAGACACCAGGACTAAAGTGGCCCCTGGGCTAACTCAAGGTACCCAACTTCCCGAGGTACATAAGGTAGAGTATGGGTAATTGTGAGGTTCTTCGTTCTTAAGAGTTCTGTGTTGGCATCAGCTGTCTACCACTAGTCCAGACACCCCAGGAGAAATTCTGGGAGCTCAAAGTCTTTTGGTGTCCTCTCAATCTCTCTGGTACAGGACCAAGTTTACTGGCCCTGTATATTCCAGATCAACAGAGAGCAAGGAACAAAATCCAGATGAAGGAAATGAAAACAGGAAACGGAAACAGGAAAGGAAAGGAAAATAGGAAACGGAAGGAACCTGCAGGCCTTTCCTTTCCTGCAGCGATGTCCACCGACTCATCACTCATTCTGGTTAGTTCCTACGTTTGGGTGGGATGGCAGAAAAGAACTAACCCTTAAAGGCTACCATATGCATATTTCTCACTGAACCCCAGACCCTATCCAGTTGAACTGGTGTTTTCATCCTGTTTTACCGACGAGGAGTATGTTTATAACTTAAGCAACTGTCTCAAGGCCACACACCATGAAGTAGCATAACCAGGTTTCAAATACAGGTGTGCTGAGGGTCACCAAGACCACCTCCAAGTGGATGACTCAATAGGGGACTCACGGGACTCAGGATATAGCCCTACACATGCTAGGATTTATTATAGGGAAAGGAGACAAAGCAAAAGTCAGCAAAGGGAAAAGGCACATGGAACCAGGGCTAGAAGGAACCAGACACAAGCTTCCGGAGTCCTCTCCCAGTGAAGTTACACAGGACGCACTCAGTACCCCCAGCAAGAACTTGTGACGACACATATAAAATATTTCCTACCAGGGAAGCTCATTAGAAACTCAGTGCCCACGGTTATCACTGGGGCTTGTCACACAGGCCTACCATGTACCTAAACTCCAGGCTCCCAGAAGGAAAGCAGGTGTTCAGCATAAACCATATTATTTGCACAAACAATTTAGGCACAGTGAGCCACTCCGATCAGGAAAGGACGGAAAGTCTCTCAAAACCCAAGTTCTCAGATGCCAGCCAAAGGCCAAGCTTGTAGGTAGATCTCCACAAAGATAACAGTCTCAGGTCTGCTGGGCTAAATCTTTTCTGCCTACCTGGTAAGCCAGGTACAAAGCCTCTTCTCAGTCCGCTGCTATGCTAGACAAGTTTGTTCCGCAAATATTTCCCTAAAACCCAATGAACCCTTGGCAATTTTTTTAAACATACACATGCTCCCAGAGTCAATGATTCCATTCTCCAGAACCAATCTTTGGTCAGCAAAATGTAACTGATGGTCTCAATTATACCATAGGATTTTGATTTACAGAAGTGACTGAGTGACAACAAGAGAGACCAATGCCTTTGAAAGAAGACATCGATTACTTGCATTTCCCAAGAGCAAGGGGCATGCCACCCCACACAGGGCCACCTGGGGACATCCCAGGAGTTGCTCAGGAAACAGAAGGAGGAGTTGAGGCAAAAGCCTGGGCCGCAGCAAAGCAGAGCAGGTGAACAGCTCAGGATTGGCTGGTTTGAAGAATTCCAGCACACCTGGGGCAGAGAGCTGCCCCCAGTTGTCTGGTCCCTGACCCTGGGTTGATTTAAAGCAGGGGGAATACTGGCCTGGTGGGTGAGAGTTATATAAGAAGGCGGTTCAGAGTATGGACTCTGGACCCCAGAGGAGAGAAAAACAACTCTGACCATTAGTTTGGCTCCATGATTGGTGGATGCCAAAGACACAAACACAGACTCTAAAAACACCAACCCACTGTGTGTCCCCTGCCCTGGATCTGGCCCAGCCGGCTCACCAACAGCTCCCCAAGCACCTGGACAGTTCTCTGCACCTCGCCTGGCCAAAAGCAAGGGTCGAGAAACATTGGCTTTTTGATATTATTATCACGTGGCTACTCATGAAATAATGGTTAAGATCATAGGCTCCAGATTAGACAATCAAGGTTCAAATCCCACCTCTGTCACCTTCGGTGTATCACTTAAAGCTTTTAGGATGCATTCATTTGTAAAATGGCGTTAATCGTAATATCCACTCCATAGGGTTGTTATGAGAATATAGTATAAGGTAATGTATGTAAAGTTCTGACACAGACTCTGTGCTCAATACATATTAGCTTCTGTTGCCTCCCCATTTAGCCCCTCCACCCAGGCCAGGGCTGGGCAAACACCTTTCTGCATCAACTCACATTCCTGGGACCTCAAGGTGGGTGTAACAGTTGGACGCTGTGGCCAAAGGCCATTATAGTATCTCCGGACACAGGAACAGACAGCTCTTACCCATCCCTTGTTCCCTTTAATTCCTTAAGGACCTTGTTCCAATAGGACCATACAAATCTGAGACAGCACTGGACACTGAGGGGTCCTGGTGTTTTGCTCCTAACTCTACTAAGACATCACTCCTTGATTCAAGGGAGTAACTAAAATGAAGGAAACTTATTTTAGGTAATGAGTAAAGTTTAGAGCTGGAAGGGAGAAAGAAGATCGTATCCATGCAGAGTTCATCAGAAATTTCTCCTCAACACCCAGGCTGTCACCCCCACCATCTCATGTCCCCACCAGTCAGCATCTGACACAGGCTGTGTCTCAATGCATGGCTGAATCTCTAGATAAAGCTCTCTTCCCCCAAATCCACCTTTCCCTTCTCCTTCCTCTAATTTCACTATTGAACCTTCCTGGGAATACTGTTATTTGAACTTGAGGATCCGAAAGGTTTTTTTTCCTAAGATGCCATATCTCTTCTTCCAAGGTGGGGAAAAAAATATTCACTAAAAGTATTTTATGCCAAACCAAGCCATTTGCAATCTCAAATACCTATTCAACTAGGACCACAGTCCAAGCTAAGTGACCTTGGGCATGTTACTACATTTCTGTGACCCTCAGAGTCCTGATTTATAAAATGGGTTTCATATTTGATAAAACTACTTCACAGGGTTATTTTCATTAGTGAATAAGAAAGGGGATACAAGAATTCTTTATGCCTCTAAAACACCACATTGATACAAGAAACCAATATGTTTTTTGTCAATACACACCAAAAGAAAGTAAAACATTATTCCTTTTTTCTACTGCACATGGACCAACAACACACTATTTTATTATTTACTTGCCAATTCTGTAGCTAATTTCCCAGCCTTTATTCTTTCCTTTTATAAAAGAAGCAAAAAGGAAATCAATGAAATAAAAATACTGCTATTTTCTGACACAAATCAAACCAAACTCTGTATCCAAACACAAACAGAATAACCAGCAGCATATGGGTCTGTTTTCTCAGTCCTTCCCCTCACCCCCCAGGGAAAACCAACCATATGGCAGGAAGGAATCAACTGGGTGTTTCAATAAATGGGGACCAGCCTGGTCTTAAAGCTCTAGAGGAGGAAAGAGCATGGCATTTGTAAAAACAGAAATGACGTCATTGCTGACATCCTTCTCCCAGCTCTGTTTCACCAACTGAACCAAGAAGAACCACCCTTCTCCCAGCTCTTCTCCACCAAAGAAGACAAAGGGGTACTGGTGTAAAATTTGATTCATGGGGACAATTAAAGGAGATGATGATCAAAGACCAAAATACATCCTGTCAACGACTCTGAATATCACATGCCACTTACTCATCCAGATTCCATGTAAAGAGAAGTTATTAAATGCTTGGAAGGTTGATCATAGGAAGAAGCATGACCTTCCCAGCCACCTCAGAAATAAAGACAACGCCTGGGATGGAATTGCATTAATCAAGTATTCACAGCATGATGAGATACCACTCCATACCCACTAAAATGACTAAAATGAAAAAGACCGACAACACCAAGTGTTGGCAAGGATGAGGAGCCCCCCGAACTCTCATGTTATTGACAGAAGTATAAGTTGGTACAATGATTTTGTAGAACTGTCTGGTACTTTCTTTAAGAGTTAAACGTACACCTACCCTATGACACAGTGATTATACGCCCAGATTTTTATACAAGAGAAATTGAAATTTAGGCTCACAAAAGTCTTCACACAAGAACATTCATAGTAGTTTTATTCATAATAGCCCAAAACTGGAAACAGCCTGGGTGTCCATTAACAGAAGGTCAAATAAACTGTGATCTATTCATACACAGAATACTTTTCATAAGTAGTAAAAAGAAACTTCTGATAAATAAACTAAAATAGATCAAGGGTCAGCAAATTATACCAGCAGAATGGCCACCTGTTTTTTGTAAATAAAGCTTTACTGAAACAGAGCAGTGACCAGTCATTTGCATATTGTCAGAGACCTTATGATTGTCAAGCCTCAAATATTTACTATTTGCTTCTTTAAGAAAATGTCTATAGACCTCTGACAAAGATAAATGCAAAAAGATTATGCTGAGTGAAGGAAAAAAAACAGAAACAGCAGAGTATGAACTTCATGATTTCGTTTCTGTGACATTCTAGAACAGGCAGAACTAATCTATGGTGAAAAATATCAGAAGAGTGCTTGTTTCTGGTGGATGTAGAACTGACTGGGAAGGGGTACAGAGCACTTTCTGGGGTGATTGAATTGGTCTATATATTGGTGGAGTGTGGGTTACGCAAACGTAAGCAGTTTGTCCAAACTGATCAAAATAGTACGGTTAAGATCTATACGTTTCAAACCATATGTAAATTACACCTCAATTTAGAAATACTTAAAAAAAATTTCTTTTCAAGAAACACAAGGGTGGGATCTTACCTCTAAACTGGGCTGTCTTTCTCTTAGACTGTGCATTCTTAGCTTTACATTTGAAATTCAAGTTCAAGCTCATCTTGTACAGCTGTTTCTTCTTAATGACCAACTGTTCCTAATGACCAAGCCTCAGCCCCCTTGGGATTCCTCGGAGGACGTGGCTTTTAATCTTATTTCATCTACGGTTTTCATTCAAACAGTCCCGTGGGACATGCCCAATATATAAAAAGTTCAAAGCAAAGATGCTCTGGTTGAAGGAGGGCTGAGGCCAGGCTGAGCCTTCTCCTGACTGCCCGCCCCCCCTCCCCCCCTCCCAACCCAAGACATCCCTACAGGGGCCTCCTCAGAGCATGGCCACAGCATCAGTGACCCACATTCTAGCCTTCTCCCTGCACTAACCACTGGACCACACTGACTGGTCAGCTCTCATGGCCAAGATCAGTCCCACCTTCCTCCCTCCCTTTGACTGCCCATCCTTTCCAGGGCCTGAGACTGGGGTTCTCATCAATCCCTCTGACACCTGCACATCACGCATGCTAGCCCACAGCCTCTGTGGGTAGAAACAACTTTTGAGTGAAGGACCATGAGGAAGGCTGCCTTCCAAGGAACATCCAACCTTTTTGTTCAGTTTTCCTCTCTTTCTTGCATCAAAACCTCATTCAAGAGCTGTGCGGCATGAATCAAAACACACACACTTAAAATACCCAGGTGTAATTTACATTTACATTGAGTTGCGGCTACAGGAATAAAAACAAAACAAAACAAAACCTCCCCTGCATCCCCACTCTCCCTCGGGCCCATTTCTTGTGAGAGACACTTGTGTCCAGTGACCCAGCAAGGTGCCCAAAGCTTTGCTGCGGATATTTCAACATATAAATTGATGCGGCTCTCCCAGGCAGCACGGTCCCCGGGACAACTGCAACCTACAAGGTCAGCCAATCCCAGCTCTTAAGCATTAACTATACTCCCAAGAACAAAGAATCCCACAATGGAAAATGGACAAGGCAGGGGGTGGGAAATAACATTAGGAAACCATTTCTTTTTGTGGCTTCTTTCAAAATAAAGCTGCCTAGCAAAACTAACAACAGTGATCTAAATAGACAAAGCAGACAAAAGTCAGCCTAACTCGGGAGTGATTTCTACCTGTCCCTCGAAAATGTCACCATGTCTTTATCCCAGATCTTCTTGTTGAACTGATCATTTTAGGGCAGCTACTAAGACATGGAGGTATCCGTCCCTCTCTGCAGTTTGCGTCTTCTTACCCTGTGGCTGGATCCACCTGTCAGAGCTTTGCTTTTAAATACAAAATCCAGAGAAAACAGGAAGGAGATCTAGGGAGCAGAGGTGAGGGCAGCTGTCTGGCTGTATGTTTATCTTTGGGGAGAAAAAGAGAAAATAAAAGAAACACAGCCTCTGTCCTGAGGGAAGGAGTTGCAGGCTTCAGCAGCCTCAGCTTTTCTTGCCTTAGGGGAAATATTTATTTTCCCATTATAGCATCAACCTTGACTTACAGGACCAGGCAGCTGAGTTTGCTCCTAGAGGCCCAAATCCCACTTTCATTTTGGTACTGGCTAGGGAAATAATGGCTGTTAAGACCCTTTGTTTAGGGAACTGGGCTTGGAGTTTTGATGATATTAGGCTAGTAACCTCTCCTTTCCATCATGCTCTTGAGGTTCACTAGCACCCAAAGGGCAATGGCAAATGTGAAGTGAACTCTGATTTGTGGGGCTGAGGATCAAGCTCTACAAGTCTCTCCCACCTGCTAAGCCCAAACCCAAAAGGCAAGCTCTTACACTCTCCACTGAAAATATGAAGGCAATGGAATGCCCACAGGAGAAGAGCAAAGACGGGAAAATAGTTGGGACAGCTCAGCTTAGGGCCGCAGCATGGATTAGAGGAAGCAAAAAAGGCCACACTCCCAAGCACGAGGTTTTCACAAGCCGTGGCACACCCCACCAGAAACGTGGCCCCATCTGGGTCCTCAAGTCTAACCCAAATAGATAAGTGTTCCCTTCTCTCAGAGAGGAGCAAGGGAGCAGGGAAATTAGAAAGAGATGCATTTTACCTTCTAGTTTTAAATAACAAAAGGAAATTAACCAGGAAATATAGATCTAAGGACTCACAGACCCGCCCCCCATGCAAAAAAGCAGAATTCTCTTTGTTCAAAAACAGGCTACATACAGTTTCTTTACTTGGATTACCATTTTTGGAGTACCTATATAGAGTAACTCATACAAAAAAGATCATAAACAGCACCATTATTTAGCATATCTAACAGAGTATATATCTCTGTTGACATAGAGGGCACATAGGACTCTTGAATTATCTTGGAGATCCTTACTATAAAAGTAACAATTCTTGTGCAAGACTGATGAATCACAGATCTGTACCTCTGAAACAAATAATGCAATATATGTTAAGAAAAAAAAAAAGAAGAAGAAGAAGAAGAAGGTAGCGGGAGGGGAAGAATGAAGCGGGGGAAATCGGAGGGGTAGACGAACCATGAGAGACGATGGACTCTGAAAAACAAACTGAGGGTTCTAGAGGGGAGGGGGTGGGGGGATGGGTTAGCCTGGTGGTGGGTATTGAGGAGGGCACATTCTGCATGGAGCACTGGGTGTTATGCACAAACAATGAATCATGGAACAGTACATCAAAATCTAATGATGTAATGTATGGTGATTAACATAACAATTAAAAAGTTTTTTAAAAAAGTAACAACTCTAAGAACTGAGTTCCTGCAGATAGAGCAGCAACTTCCTATGTTGTAGCTCCACATGACACAACGTCCCATGACTGACTGCAATTCTCACCCTCATCTTGTAGATATAGAAACGGAGCTGTAGACAATTAGATAATGCTCCCCCCAGGTCCCACAGTTTGTACGGCAGGCTGATTCCCGATTCAGAACTCACATGCACCGCCCTAAACCCCCTCCATCAGTCCCCATACCATTTTTAGTGCTGTCAGAGTTAACTTAGAATTCTGGTAAATGCCAACTAAGCCAGCGTTTGCAGGTGTGGCTACACACAGGATCATGTAAAATGGGCCTTTAATAACCCACCATGCTGAAAACCAACAAGTGAAATGAGCACATAGACCTTTTGAGGTAACCAGCTGGTTTCCATCTTGAGCGAGGGAAGGAAGTCTGAGGGTTGAGCCCGGGAGCTGGTAAAGTTAGCCAGAGAGGGCCTGTTGGGTCTATCCAAAGAGGGTAAGTCTCCTACATGGCTGAGCTGACGACGGGAAGGATTTCCCTGAGCTAAAGTGTGTCAGTGAAGACAGCAAGCAGAAGACAGGCTGGGTCTGATTATAAGCTTTCTACATAGGCCTAAGGGACAGAGCTGGGGGAGACTGTGTGATTCGGCCATGGCCCCCAAGCTCAGAGAAGGGATAAATCATCTAGCAGATCTGTGTTACTTCAACAGCTGCCCGAGTACCACGCCAGGTGGCTTAAACAACAGAAATTTATCTTCTCCGACTGGAGGCTGGAAGTCTGCGATCACGATGAGGGCAGAGTGGGCTTCTTCTGAGGTGCTCTCCTCCGCTTAGAGGTGGTGGCCTTCTTGCTGTGTCCAAATTTCCCTTTATAAGGACTCCAGTCACACTGGATGAGGGCCCACCCTGAAGACCTCATTTTAACTTAACTACCTCCTTAAAGACCTTATCTCGAAATATGGTCTTATTCTGAGGTACTAGGGGTTAGGACTCCAATGTAGGACTTTGTTGGGGGGCACAATTCAGGATGTATGGCAGTTCTTAGTGAAGGTGAGGTTGTTGCTGAATTCTTGTGTTTGCTGGAGTTTACAGACAAGCAGTAGAGACTAGAGTCTAGCCTGGGAGGGAGAGGAGTTCTCGAAGGGGCCAGGTGTAAGGTCCCAGTAAGGCCCCTGCATCTCAAAAACGTGGGAGTGGGGGCTTTTGTAAAACACATGTCCTGTGAGTGCAGGGGTAGGAATTAGGGAAAACCTCAATGTCCGGATGGCATATCAGGTCCAGGCCAGTGGTGTGTGCTCAGGGGAATTCCTCCTGTCGTCCAGAGCTGGGAGGAGTGTAGGAGAACAAAGCCATCAGTCACAGCGGACCAGATGAGTGAAATGGTTACACGTCCCGCTAGAGAGTGCACGTGCTCCCGAGTGCTCAAGGCTCAGTTCCTGCCATGAATTGACACTACGTGGAGAAGAAGCTAAACCCTATCACTTTGCACAGCTGGGTCATAAAATCATAAAAGAATCACAAAATCCCTCAAGGTCCACAACACCCCAACAGCCTGGAACTGACACGAAATGCACATGGTTTGTTCTAAGAAACAATTACCCAGGCATCCGGCTTGCAACACCTGAACACATTAAGGGCTTCATTAACAGAAACATTCCCTTCTTTGCAATCGGAGCAGAAACTCAAGAAGACCCCTGACAAATTGGAGAGATGCCCAGGATGCCCTACCTGATGATACGTGAAGTCATGATTCCGCACATTAGCCAATAAGCCGAACGTCCTTCCTCCCACGAGTACTTTCCAATCTGTCCGCTGCTGAGCCAGCCAGCGCTGCCTTCCCAGGACACGAGATCTTCTGTAACATTTGGAAAGCCTCCTCGTTTGCTCGCGAAGAATTTGTGGCAGAACATACAATGCTCTCAAAATGTCACCCGAGAGGCTCCAGAAACAGGGCTCTGGAGTTTAAGGGAGGTAATAAAGTAGATTTCTTGCAAATGTTAAATCGTGATTAATGATCCCAAAGACACCTCTCCAACTGTCAATCCCAGCAGACAAAACTGAGAGAAAAACATTCCAAGCAGTCAGCACCCCCCCGAAGCGGAAAGGGCAGACAGCAGAATGCATAAAGGTTCTCTTGACTTTGAGCAGTTGGTTCTCAAAGTGTGGCCCTGGGCTAGCAGGGTGCATGTGATTTGTTAGAAATGCAAATGGTGATTAACATAATAAAATAAAAAAGTAAACAAAAAATAAGAACATCTTTATTGTTTCGCCTGATTCAATGATAAAAACAATAAAAATAAATTTTTTTTAATTAAAAAAAAAAAGAAATGCAAATTGGGAGGCCCACTCGAGGCCTACTGACCCAGAAATTGCCTTCCAGGTGATTCTGATGCACACCCAAGTTAGGGAAGTGTTAATTTAGTGGCTTGTGAGCAAGCTTCACCCCGGCACCCTTCTCCCCACTGCCACTCACATTATTTCGACTAACATTCATTTGGGCACTTACGCAGTGAACTGGCACAGCCATCGAGAATGAATGAAGAGGCTACCTGGGGTCCTCCCTTTTCTTTTCTCCTATTTCCCTACAGTTCTTCCTTTGAAAAGGCCCTGATACCTGTTTTCCTTTCCACTTTCACAACCACGCTCATATTACACTGCCTTATTGCACACGCTTCCCAAACCGGGCTCCTTGACTCGGTTTCTCCCCGAGCCCTACTGCCCCCCCTTGTCCCAGACCTCCTCTGCTCGAGCACCGCAGTATTCCCCACCACACCCCATATCTGGTCCAAATACCTCCACTTGGCTTGCAGGTTCTCCAAATTCTCAGCCCCAAACTCACCTGGCCCTGTTCTGAGCAGCTTTCTCTCCCCACGCGAAAAAAAACTGCACTCCTGAAGGCAAGACCACAGCTGATGTGTCTGAGAATCACGGGTATGTGGTGGTGTAAGGAAGCATGGCAGGCTTCATGAAAAGAGCAAACGACTTAACACATCACCTCAATTTTCCATCAGCAGAAGGGTGACATTAAGAACCAAAGTACATTCACTAGGTGTCTTTGTTCAGGACCAAATTACCACAGACTGGGTGCCTCAAACAACAAACATATATTTCTCATGGTTCTGTAAGCTGGGAAGTCCAAGCCCAAGGTGCCAACAGATCCAGTATCCAGTGGGGGCCCACTTCTTGGCTTGCAGATGGCCAGCTTGCATCCTGACGTGGCAGAGCAGAGAAGGAAAAGCAAGGGCTCCCGTCTCTTCTCATAAGGGCGCTAATCCCATTCAGGAGGGTTCCGCCCTCATCACCTAATCACCTAATCACCTCCCAAAGGCCCCACATCCTAATACTATCACATGGACGCTTAGGATCTCAACATATGAATGGGGGAGGGGGGAGGATGGGGAAACAAACATTCCGTCCATAACACAGGAATATTATGAAGATCAAAATGAGATATTGCATTTGAAAGCAATGTGTAAAATATAAAGCATGAGACAGCCCTGTTTTCTCACTACTCATTTCATATAACTTCTTTTTTTTTTTTTTTTTTAAGATTTTTTATTTATTTATTTGACAGAGAGAGACACAGCGAAAGAGGGAACACAAGCAGGGGGAGGGTCAGAGGGAGAAGCAGGCTCCACGCAGAGCAGGGAGCCCGATGTGGGACTCGATCCCAGGACCCTGGGATCATGACCCGAGCCGAAGGCAGCCGCTCAACCGACTGAGCCACCCAGGCGCCCCTCATATAACTTCTTAACAAAACTCAAAACCTGTTATCTTGATTGTAGTAATGGTATCAAGGGCATAAACATATATTAGAACTTACGAAGTTGTATATTCTATTTTTTTTTAAGATTTTATTTGTTTGTTTAGAGGCATGGTGCATGCAGGAACGGGGAAGAGAGGCAGAGGGAGAGAGAAAATTCCAAGGAGGCTCCACGTCCAGCGTGTGGAGCCCAATGCAGGGCTCACGAGATCATGATCATGACCTGAGCTGTAACCAAGAGGCGGAGGCTTAACCGACTGAGCCACCCAGGTGCCCTGAAGTTGTATATTTTAAATATGTACAGTTCATTTTATATCAATTATACCTCAATGAAACTGTAAAAAAAAAATCTGTGTCGACCCAGCTTTCAGTAATGTCAGAAGAGCTTGTACAAACTAAGCCTTCAGCAGGTAATAACGATCAAATCCAGACAAAGTGTAATTTTCTTAAAAATGTATTTAAAGGTGGGGCGCCTGGGTGGCTCGGTTGGTTAAGCGACTGCCTTCGGCTCAGGTCATGATCCTGGAGTCCCTGGATCGAGTCCCGCATCAGGCTCCCTGCTCGGCAGGGAGTCTGCTTCTCCCTCTGCCCCTCCGCCCTCTCATGTGCTCTCTCTCTCTCTCATTCTCTCTCTCTCTCTCTCAAATAAATAAATAAAATCTTTAAAAAAAAAATGTATTTAAAGGTATGGGAGAGGGACCAAAAACAGGCTGAAACTGGACAGGAGTCGAGCTTTGAAAAACAGCTTCAGGAGGTAAAATTTGTGACCGCAGAGGCCTTTTACCTGAAGGCCCTCTCCAAATGGCATGCATTTGTGGCAGAAGGCCACAGACTTAACCGCTTCAGTTATCAGAGGAAAACTTGGTGGCTAGAAAACAGAAAGTTAGAGGTGAAATCCTGCAAGGGAGGCAACTGCAGATGGGATGAACCCATAAAATCTGTATATGAAATCCCCCCAGATTCTTGGCTGACTACCAGACTACACACAGACATGAGGGACCATGATGGGGGCGCGGGGGCGGGGGAGCATGGGGTTGGTGAAAAAGATCATCTGGAAACTGAAAGAAATAAATGAAGATGTCATGTGCCACCTAGTGCAAGGGACCGAGCTTAGAGTTTAAGTCCAGCCAAGTTAACAGTCTGTTAGAATAAGAATCCTATTGAAAGGAACTTATTAGCAGGATCCAGAGTCTCTATAACATATATTTAATAACACCCGAGGACTGATCCAAAATCACTAGACATGAAAAAACAGAACCCATTTTTGAGAAAAAAATAATTTTTTTAATATTTTATTTATTTATTTGATAGAGACACAGCATGAGAAGGAACACAAGCAGGGGGAGTGGGAGAGGAAGAAGCAGGCTTCCCGCTGAGCAGGGAGCCTGAAGCGGGGCTCGATCCCAGGACCCCGGGATCATGACCTGAGCCGAAGGCGGATGCTTAATGACTGGGCCACCCAGGCACCCCGAAAAAAATAATTTTTAAAGCAATTCAGAGATGATCCAGAAATTCAAATTAGCACATAAAGGGGGCACCTGGGTGGCTCAGTCAGTTGAGCATCCAACTCTTGATTTCAGCTCAGGTCATGATTTCAGGGTCCTAAGATGGATCCCTGCCCCTGCATCGGGCTCTAAGTGTGGAGCCTGCTTGAGATTCTTTCTCTCCCTCTGCCCCTCCCCACCTCCCTTGCACTTGCACTCTCTCGCTCTAAAAAAAATAAAAAAATTTTTTTAAATTAGCACACAAAGACTTTAGAGCAGCTATTATACGTATGTTTAAGAATTTTAATGAAAATATATACACAATGAATGCACAGATGGGGGAATCTCAGCCCTGAAATCAGAGGTTATTAAAAAGGAACCAAATGAGAATTAGAAGTAAAAAGTACAATAACTGGAATGGGATTAATAGCAGATTTGGAGACAGCAGAAGAGTCTCTGAACCTCAAGAAAGATTCAATATAATCTATCCAATCTGAAGAACAGAGGGGGGAAAAAAGATTGAAGAAAAATGAACAGAGCCTTCGAGACCTGTATGACAACATCAGTCAGTTCAACTTATATTTGGAGTCCCAGAAAAGAGAGGAAACAGAGAGAACGGGCAGGGAAAAAAAAAATGAGGCATTTTAAGAGGCCTACAATTTCTAGCTTTAGTAAAAACAAGCATAGATTCACAAAACTCAACAAAACCTAAGCAGAATAAATATTTAAAAAATTACATCCAGGCAAACTGCAGAAATACAAAGTTCAAATCTTGAAAACAGCCGGAGAAAGGTGACACATTACATCCATGAGAACAATAATACAAGTGAGTGTGTACTTCTCATCAGAAATCATGGAGGTCAAGAGACAATAGAACAGTATCTTTAACCTGCTGAACGAAAAACTGTTAAACCCAGAATTCGTTATGCAGCAAAACTCTCCTAAACCCCTAAAGGAAGTTCTCCAGCCTGAAGAAAAAGGACTGTGGGTGGTAACTCGAATCTACAGAAAGGTGTGAATGTTAATGAAAATAAAATGTATAAAGTGGTCTCTGACTTACAAATGGAGGGCTACAGGGCACCTGGGTGGCTCAGTCAGTTGAGCATTCGACTCTAGATTTTGGCTCAGGTCATGATCTCCGGGTCATGAGATCTAGCCCCACTCTGGGCTCCATGCTGAGCATGGAGCCTGCTTAGGATTCTCTCTCTCCCTCTCCCCCTCTCCCTCTCTCCCCCTGCTCATGCTCTCTCTCTCTCTCTAATATAAAATAATAATAATAAAATAAAAGCAGTTACTGGAAAATACACATTCCAGATCTTCAGACAAGCAAACTTTCCCTTCCTGGTTTATTTTTCTTAATCTTAATAGAAATAAATATACATTCCATATAAAACTCTGGTATTGATTTTAAAATGCTAGAACTCTCTCCAAAACATTTCAAAAGTTCTGACTCAATCAAAATGTTCCAAATTGCTGATTCTGTTCACATCACCTATGGGGTAGATTCAGCTGGAGGGCTCTGCTCAGATTTTCTTGATAAAAGCAAATGTCCACGTGTAGGCAGGAGGAAATAATGAACTAATTTTAGTAAGAATTTTAAGACATAAATAAAGGTAAATAGCTCGGCATGAACTGTATGCATGCTCCTGGAAGGAGCTGATAAAAATCATTAAAAATCATGTCCTGTTCCCTGCTTTTCTTTTTTCCAGCTGGGAGTCTAACAGGAATGTTTCTTTTTTTTTTTTTTTTTTTTTTCATTTTTTTATTCTTATGTTGATCCCCATACATTACAACATTAGTTTTAGATGAAGTGTTCCATGATTCATTGTTTGTGCACAACACCCAGTGCTCCATGCAGAACGTGCCCTCCTCAATACCCACCACCAGGCTAACCCATCCTCCCACTTCCCTCCCCTCTAGAACCCTGTTTGTTTTTCAGAGTCCATCGTCTCTCATGGTTCGTCTACCCCTCCGATTTCCCCCGCTTCATTCTTCCCCTCCCGCTACCTTCTTCTTCTTCTTCTTCTTCTTCTTCTTCTTTTTTCAGGAATGTTTCTTCTATCATCCGCATCAGTCTGTAGATCCTGCTCTATCTGACTTTCAAAGTACAGCTGAAATGCTCTCTCCTCAAATAAACTTGCTCTCTTCTCCCCAGGCAGAAGGGTTCCTTCCCTCTGTGGAACTCTTTCTGCATTTCAGGGCTTTCTACCTTGAATCATAGTCGTTTGTGTACAAGCTACAGGGAATCAGATTTGCAGGCGGGGTTTTCAGAATATAGAGTGTGAGAACCACCCAGGCAGTATGACACTAAATCAGAGCCCAGACACGGGAAGCTGGGAGTCAGGGGTGGGGCGGGGTGTGCCCAGGGAAGCAGGCTTTCTGGGACACTGGATGCCTGGAGACAGCAATCCTGGTCAGGGCCATCTGGCCACTGAGTCTGCCTTCTGCCCCAGGGACAGGGGGAGGGGATGCCATCTTGAGGATGCCGAGCTTGACTCAGGGACCAAGAGAGCCCCGTGCGGATGAACGTCTTATAACGTGTGAGGATGGGTGGCCGGGCCTCTCCTCTCGGGCAGAACTTTCTGTGCTCCAACGGAGACACGAGCAACAGTGCACCCCGTGGGGGACCCAGAGGCAAGGAAAAACCCAGGGGGCACATCTGGCATCTGCCCCTGCTCAGAGCTCCGTATCCGCGGAGCTTGGCCGTATGTGTGTGGCCCCAAGCACCGTCTCCCCGTCTACGCACAAAGCTCTTTCGGCTCCCTTCAGGTCAGAGCATACCACAGGTGCTCAATAAACACCTGCTAGATGAATTCCTTAAGTCCTGCTCTAAGGCACTGAAGGAAGCCAGTGCTGAGGGCCCTGGCATTCCCAGCACGCAGGGAGGCCAGGAAACCCGACTCGGCCCAAGCTAGCAGAAAACAACTGAAACACTCAGCTGTCTGCTCCCGGAATAATGCTATACTTGTGGGGTTTGTGGTTTCTGAAGCTGTCCTGATGCATGACTTACTAACAAATCAGGGAACCCCGAACCAAACTCCTTCCTCATCATCCCCCCGCTTTCCTGTCCCTTTATCCTCATTGCCCTTTCTGTGCATGACCCCCCTCCCCTCACCCTGGAGGCCTGAGTGTGATCTCAGACTCTTTGTACATCCAGCTACAGATCCTGCCATTTTGGCCCCTGGAGGGGAGGCTGTTATCTTCCAGAAGTGGCCAACAGCAGTATTTCCAGATCCACACGCTCTTCTAGAATCTTGCCACTCCCCATCAAGAGGTGGAGACTGTTTTCTCTCCTCTTGAACTGCCCTGATGACCACAATGTGCTGAAAACAATGGGACATGACATTGGAGTCTAGTTTAACATTCTAGTATTATTATTATTTTTCTTATTAAAAGTCAGCCACAGAAGCTCAGGGGCTTTTGTCTGTTTTATTCACATTGTATCCTCAATACCTAGGGCAGTGCTTGGTGCAGGGTAGGTACTCAATAGATAGATGATTTTTTTTTTTTTTTTTGAGACACAGAGAATGAGAGACAGAGAGCATGAGAGGGAGGAAGGTCAGAGGGAGAAGCAGACTCCCCGCCGAGCAGGGAGCCCGATGCGGGACTCGATCCAGGGACTCCAGGATCACGACCTGAGCCGAAGGCAGTCGCTTAACCGACTGAGCCACCCAGGCGCCCCAATAGATGAATTTTTAGACAACGTAACTACAATGCCTGCAGGTCAGGCAAGGGGAGGAGAGGGAGAGGACCGAACGCCCTTGTGCTTGAACTAGTTTCTGTTGGCAGTCTTTTCTCTTCGGCAACATAAGAGATTCTTCAGTGCTTGCTGCGTCCCGGCACTGTCTTTCCACCTAGTGTGCTCATTCTCTCTCTCTCTCGACACTCACCCTCATAATCCAGACACCAGGCTGTGAAGAATCCCAGGCCACGTGGTGAAGCCACACCTGGGTGTCCCTATAAGATCCTGGGCAAGAGCCAGCCATCAACCAGCCAGCCAGATGTGTGTGACTGAGGCTTCAGATGATTCTGTGGACAGATGGATGGGTGGACAGATAGACAGGAAGATACAGAAAGATGGAGAGAGCAAATATGGAAAAACGTGAATTGTGCACATGTTTAAAATTTTTCACTTAAAAGTTTTTTAGGAAATGAAAATAAAATAAATCTTCAATTACTTCCCAAGACGGAAATCCAAACTCCTAAGCGTGGCACACAAACTTCTTCATCTGGCTTCTGCTAAGCTCTGTTCCATGCCCGGATCCTCCCCAGATCCTCTCCAGAGCTCCAGACACACCTAAACATGTGCAGATCCCTGATGGGGCCAAGGTCCCGCAGGCTAATACCAGTGCTCTGGCATGACCTCCCCATAAAGGAACTCCCCCCAGTTTCTTTCTCTGCCATCCTATGAGGGTATCAACCCTGAGCTCAGAGGTCCCCTCTGGGAGGCCTCCCTGAGCCTGGAGATCCTACCAGGATCCCCCCAGCATCTGCAGCAGACCCCCAGAGCAGCCCTATGGCAATGGCTTACTTGCCACCATAGATCTCCTTCTTGAGTAAGAGCTCCACGAGGGCAGGGCTGGGCCTTACCCATCTATCTTATCAGTGCCTAGCACTGTGCCAGGACACAGCAAGCACTGAAGAATCTCTTATGTTGCCGAAGAGAAGAGACTGCCAGCAGAAACTAGTTCAAGCACAAGGGTGTTCGGTCCTCCTCTCCCTCTCCTCCCCTTGCCTGACCTGCAGGCATTGTAGTTACACCGTCTAAAAATTCATCTACTATCTATTGTGTACCTACCCTGCACCAAGCACTGCCCTAGGTATTGAGGATACAATGTGAATAAAACAGACAAAAGCCCCTGAGCTTCTGTGGCTTACTTTTAATAAGAAAAATCATACTACTACTAGAATGTTAAACTATTTAGTCACATCATTAGACTAAATACTCTCTTTCTCCATGATGCAGCGATACAGTTCACCTTATCAAAATACGCACAGCCCAAGAGTTGACGTCTATGGCCATACCATGACCCCAGGAGTGCAGGCCCACCGTCTTATTTCCCACTCACATGGCTGGGGATTCCAGGATCCGCATCCACAACCATTCCACCAAGCCTCCAGGATTTCAGAGGGCCCAAATACACTACCACCTCTGAGGATCAAGGAAACCACCAAATGACTGCCTGTTGCCCTCCCAGGTTCTCCTGGGATGGGCATGATGGTTTCCAGGGCCAGCAGCCAGCAGCTAGACAATGCGCTGTGTTGTGAGAGGGGGAAAAAAAAGGGCAATCATAATCATGACAGTGAAATCTACTCATTTGCTTTGCAGGGATACAAAACCCACACCCTACTCTAGCATCTGCTCTTTTCTTGGCCCCATCTCCTATCCCTGGTTTTTCTTTTCCTGCTACCAGTTTCCTATAATCCCACTTCTCACCTTTAGGATGCAACAACACCTTCATTTCAAACCAAATAGGAAGCTGCCAGGACATGTCAAAGCCACTCGATACAGCTTATCTCAGCAATCGGGTTATTCTGCTTATCAAAAAAAAATCATGAAGTGTAGTGCAATTTCAGGACTAAGGGACTTTGACTTATTTGGTAAACATTCATTAAGCTACTATTATGTGCAAGGCATTGCAGAAACTGGGAAATGGTGACACACTCACCCTTAGGTAACTTTCACTCTAGAGGGTTTGGTCCTTGTGGGGTCTTCAGTCCTTCTAAAGAGCAGTCCAAGATGGCATCTAGCCATTGCTTTGCGGAAAACCAAGATTCTTAGATAAGACTAGAGGCAGAGAAGGGTTATTTTAAGGCTCTTACAATACATTCCTAAACCTGGTTAACTTCGTCAATAGTTCTGATGAACACATACACCTTCATCTCCCTTTTTCACTTCTTTGCCCTCTTCCAAAATTCTTCTTCTACCATGTTTTCTTCTGTCCTATGTGGTTTTCTCTTACCTACTCCTCAGTCCCCTCCCCTTCCATAAAATCACTCTCACGTTAGCACACCCAGGTAGCCCCAAGGGCCAAAAAGAGTCGAGCAAAATATTGGATGGGTGGGCAGCGGATTAGGGGAGGGTGTATCCTTTCCTGAAAATAAATCTAAACCGTGTGGAAAATCAAAAACAGTCAAGGAAAACACTCTAGAAACTTTCGATCAACGTGTCCTAGCAAAAAAACTCCCATAACCTCACATTCTTCACACTATTGACTGTCTCCTTACAAATATGATCACAACTACTTAAATAAAAGCCATACCCAGCCCCACAACGGCGCTGGGAATGACTCACAACATATGCAGCTATACTTCCACATTCAACCACATCGCGTGTATTTCTAATACAGTTTCAAGCAATTCCCAGTTGTCTTTGGCAATGTCCCAGAACCTTTTTCAAATAAAGCAAAAGCAAATAGCACAAAAGCTTCAGAATCAAAAAAAAAAAAAAAAATCCTTTGGCACAACACAGCGAATTCCATTACAGTGGGATGCAAGTTTCCAAATTGTTCAAATAGATTAAAAACCCCGTCTGCATTTGTTTTACATTTCGCATTCTGCAAAACAGCTATAGGGCACAAACCACAGGGAACGGAGCAAAGTGCATGGCAATAAGAATGAGTAAATTCGCCTCCCCAAATTAGCAACTTGCAAGTAATTGGAAATCAAAAATTTCTAATGAGAATATTTCCGAGACACAAATTTTCTCTCTAAAAGAGTTGTTTCGTAGAGATAGATAACCCTTCTACTAAGTTTTTTTCACGAGTGTCGCCCCTCCTTCTAACTCACTAGGCCCCTCAAAAACACCAAATTCCCACAGGGGCTTCCTATGAATCATATATTTTTGCAATTCTGCCTTTATCCCATTTAGCAACAAAAGCGAAATAAGAAAAATGGATTAAACAGCACAGATTATATAGCTATAAAGCATAATGACATTTGTTTAATAAACTTTCATTAAAAAGCTCAGGACCATATGGTCCCAGACCTGTATCTCCTGGAGAGAAATTCACCATGTATTATTTTGGGGCCATTCTGACTTCCAAGTAGCCAGCCCTTTACAATATTAAAACACCAAGCACCCTGTTACTGTTCCATGCACGCAGGCACATAACCCACTCAAAATTCCAAATAAGCTAAATTTTAAATAAAGCTTCACGCTTCCAACAGAGTATATCCTTTGCTGATCTACTTCTTTGAAGGGGGAAGGGAACAAGAGCAACCCATGCATTGTTATGAAAATGGAAAATCTCATTCACTTTCATTGACTTATTCATTACATAAACTAACATTCGCTAGCAGGGCAAGATGTAAATAAAACTCAGCCATAATCCTCAAGGAGACTGTAGTCAAGTGGAAAAGAGAAACAATAAAAAAAACAATGACAAAAGTTTAGACAAGGTGTTATAAATTCAAGACAAAGGAAGGGGGGACTCTAGATGGGAAGAACTTGCCCTCCCCATACAGAAGGTCGAGGACAGCCTGGCTAGGGTAACGTCCCCTCTAAAAAGCAGACCAAACCAAGAAACCATTACATAAGGGTGCCTGGCTGGCTCAGTCAGTAGAGAATACAACTCTTGATCTCGGGGTTGTGAGTTCAAGCCCCATGATGGGCATAAAAAGTACTTAAAAAAATAAAAACTTTAAAAAAAGAAGAAGAAACCATTATGTAAAACCCAAGTAAGTCACTTCTACTTCCAACCAAGATGGAGTAACAGAGACCAAATTTACTCTCCCACCTGAAACCACCAAAATAGACAAAACGTATGAAAAAAAAAAAAGTTTTCAAGACACTGGACATCAGGCAACAAAGCTCAATGATCCCCAAAAGAGAGGGAAAAAAATGTGAGCCACTCCCTTGAGAGCTCCCCGACCACTTACTGGAAGAAGAGACCCAGGCAAAGGCCAGCAGCCTTCCTGAGTTGAAGGGATAGAGAAGAAGGTCCACGGAGACTGAGACAGCTAGGATTCACAGGGCAAAGCACTGGAGAGGGAATGCTGCAGAGAGAGAATTCCAGAGACCTGCAGAGGGGCCCCCTCCAGCATCTACTGAACCCTGATCAGTGCATTAGTGTGAAGAAAGGCTGGGGAAAGAACCACCCAGAAGGAAGACAGGTAACAGTGGCTGGGACTCACAGAGGGTCAGAACAGTGTCTGTTGCTATCAGGCAACGGATACATAGATGCAGTAATTTGAAACACAATTCAACAATAAATTTAAAAGATGGACAGCTGGAGGAAGTGCCTGGGAGGTTCAGTTGGTTAGGTGTCAGACTCCTGGTTTTGGCTCAGGTCATGATCTCAGGGTCCTGGGATTGAGCCTCGCGTGGTCAGGCTCCATGCTCAGTGGGGAGTCGCTTGTTTCCCTCTCTCTCTGCCCCTCCCCCTGCTCACATGTGTGCTCTCTCTCTCTCTCTCTCAAATAAATAAATCTTGAAGAAAAAAAAAATGATGACCAACTGGAATTTACTCCCACTTACAGAAACTGACCGGTTCCAAAATTCATATAGAAATATAAAGGACCTAAAACAGGTAAAAGAACTTTTAAAAAAGAAATACAATGTTAGAGGCCTAATACTATCCATTTTAAGACTTATTATAAAACTACAATAATCAGGCAGTGTGGTATTGTTGTGAATACAGACATGTACAGCAAAGAAGCAGAACAGGGAGTCCAGAAACAGACCTCCACATATGTGGTCAACTGATTTTTGACAAATGTACAAAGGCAGTTTGTGGGAGAAGGGCAGTCTTTCCAACAAATGATGCTAGAACAACTGGATATCCATATACAAAAAGAAAAGAAAAATACACCTCAATCCATAACTTGCACCATTTACAAAAATTAACTCAACGTGGATCATAGATCTAAATGTAAAACCAAAACTTAAAACATATAAAATAAAACATGGTAGAAACCCTTCGTGATGGGGCGCCTGGGTGGCTCAGTCGGTTGAGCGACTGCCTTCGGCTCAGGTCATGATCCTGGAGTCCCGGGATCGAGTCCCACGTTGGGCTCCCTGCTCGGCGGGGAGTCTGCTTCTCCCTCTGACCCTCCCCGCTCTCATGTACTCTCTCTCATTCTCTCTCTCTCTCTCTCTCTCAAATAAATAAATAAAATCTTTAAAAAAAAAAAAAAAGAAACCCTTCGTGACAATGGGTTAGGTGAAGACTTGTTAACTAAGATACCAAAAGCATGATTCATAAAAGAAGAAACGGGTAAACTGGATAAACTTCATGGAAATTTAAAGCCTATCTTCGAAACTCACTATTAAGAGAATGAAGACACAAGCCACAGACTGGGAGAAAATACTTGTCAATCACATATCTGATAAGACAACTGTATCAAGGGATACAAACTCAGGAATGAAAAATGAAAAAACATGTGCAAAGATTTGAACGGAAAAACATTAGTTATTAGGGAAATGGCAATTACAATTACAAAGAGGTACCACTACACACATTAAAATGGCTCGAATTTAACATACACCATTAGTGAGAATTTAAATGGAAATCGGGTTGATACTTTCTTAAAAATACTTTCTTAAGTATTTACCTACGATATAATCTAGCCAATCTGTGTCTAGTTATTTACCTAAGAAAAATAAAAGCCTATATCCTTACAAAGACTTATCTATGAATGTTCATGGCAGTCTTATTTGGAATAGACAAAATTTGGAAACAACCCAAATGCCCATCAACGAAAGAATGGATAAACAAACTGTGGACTACTCATATAATGGAATATACTCAGCAATAAAAAGGAATGAATTATTGATATACACCACAACATGGATGAGCCTCAAAACAATTATGCTGGGTGAAAGAAGTCAGCCAGAAAAGAATACGCACTACATTATCCCCTTTATGTAAAACTAGGGAACGATGCAAACCGATCTATCATGCCGGAAGGCATACCAGGCATTGTTTAGAGAAAGGCAGATGGGAGGGGTAGGAAATATTATTACAAAGGTGCGCATGGAAACTTTTGGGGGTGATGAATACGTACATTTGCTTGAATGTGGTGGTGGTTTCCCTGGTGCATGTATATTTCAAAACTTAACAAAGTATACCCTTTAAACGTGCAGTTGATTGTCTATTAAATTATATCTCGAGGCGCCTGGGTGGCTCAGTCGTTAAGCGTCTGCCTTCGGCTCAGGTCGTGATCCCAGGGTCCTGGGATCGAGCCCCACATCGGGCTCTCTGCTCAGCAGGGAGCCTGTTTCACCCTCTCCCACTCCGCCTGCTTATGTTCCCTCTCTCGCTGTGTCTCTCTGTCAAATAAATAAATAAAATCTTAAAAAAAAAAATTATATCTCGATAAAGCTGTTTTAAAAAAACTTCTAAAAAGTCCAAGTAAGTATAAAGAAATGGAGACTGCTGAACAAATCTGATGGGCATTTTCCCTCCCTTTTAGATGTATTTATTTTAGAGAGAGAGCGGGCAGAGGGAGAGAATCTCAGACTCCCCACTGAGTGCAGAGCCCAACGCAGGGCCTGATCTCATGACCCTGAGATCATGACCTGAGCTGAAACCAAGAGTCAGGCGCTCAACAGACTGAGCCACCCACCCGGAAGCCCCTCTCCATTTTATTCATGAGGAAATTCAGTTATTTGCCAGGTAAATAAAAAACTTTACTTTGATTCCATTCGGATGTTCTACGTTGAGCGCCCACAACCATTTGCAGAAGAAAAATCAACAGACGTGCACATTGAGCTTGAGCTATGAAGTCAGCACAACTCTGCAAAGGACAACTCTTCAGAAGGCAGAAACTTCATTGCCCTGAACATTTATCTGTGTTACGACTCCATGCTCAGAGGACCCCACAAGCAGGAGGTAAGGAGAGTTTCAGGTGGGCAAAGAGTGGCCTTCCCTGAAGTCTTTGCCCACCTCGTCAAGGAGGGCTGTGGGTCATGTCTGCAGGGACACTCACTCCCCATTCTCAGCCCCTCCACGCCAAGGCTCTAGCTTGGTCTGAACTCCTAAATTCCTCCTTCATTGTTTCACCTAAAAAAAATTAAATGGGCTTAATTTTAACATTCAAGTCAAGCCAAGCCAATTTCATTTGCAATGCAAATGATAACAGTTTTAAGGGTGAAAATGAAAACATATATTTGAAATAAACTAATCAGCAGCACCAGAACTCAAACCCAGATCAGAATCCAAGCTCGGGCTTGTCCCCACACCTCTGGGGTTCTCCCCATACCTCTGGGCTTCCCCAACACGGTGCCAGCCCAGCCTCATTCAACCCGTCTTTCCATTAGGCTTCCCTGTTATTTTTGCGCTTTGGTCCATCATTGTAAAGCGAATTATTTTTCAAGCTTTTCTGATTTTAAATATTCATCCTCTTGAAGTAGGTCAGTCTTTCACGAGCCTCGGCTTCTCTTTGAACGGATTCCCTTTTGCTCCATATCTCCCTTAATAGGAACGTGTAATGCATTCAAAGTGTGAAATCCAATTCCAGTTAATTTTACTGATTCCTTTCAGGGCCTCCTTATTTCTTATGCTAATTCATGTTTATTTCAAAAAGAGAAAACAAAACAGCCTTTTGGAGAGAATGCCTTCAAAATCTGTAAAGAGCCCCCGCATTTTTTAGTCAATTATAAATGAGCTATCCAATATTTAAATCACTCGCTGGAAATAAAGGCAGGTTTTAATCCATTTCAGAACACCGCAAATGGCCTTAGAGAACTTCTTCTTTGCAAGTGAATGTATGAGATGATGATAAAATACATACCTTGTCACACCCACACACTCACACTCACCTGGTTCCCCGGTTGATTAAAATGGTCCTCTCCGCTGTCCCCGTCTCCTCATTGAGTTTCACACTGGTGAAAATACACAAAGCAAGTCCCACGCAAGTCCCATACTTCTCTGTAAAAACTCCTCTGAATTTTGAAAGGGGACAAGGTTGTGCTGTGTTTCCCCCACGTTGTATGCCACCGAGCCTGGGAACAAACTGCCCCAGACCGTGGAAGAACTGTCTCATAAGGTCAGATCAGAATGGCCTGGGACCCATCGGCTCTTCCCCGAACCTTGAAAATACTGTTTCTGTTCCAAATCCACTGATTCTAAAGATCCCCGCTTTCCCCCTAGTAAGAGATTAATCCCATAGTAACAGATTCCTTGAGCAAAGATGGACTTCTAAAATGTGCCGAGTGTCACAAGCGAACTGATTTGGACTTCCTTCCAGAATCGTGACTGCCTGAACCCAACCCGGAGAAGGTAATCACTGCATCCTTTAAGATGTGCATCAACACATTAGGCCTGTCGCTGAAAGAGGTAATTCACTACCAGGCCTCTGTCTAACCCGAGTTCAGGGTTGGTGTTTCTGAAAGAAGTCATTTCCTCCTGAATCATTAATAATTCAGCATTTAAGTGGCAGCAATTCTCTCTTCATCATAAGTAAACATCAGGAAATTACCTTCTTCATCTCCTATATGAACTAAAAGAAATACTTCCAAGACTGGCTCTCTCCAAAAGAAAGAAACATGACTCCGTATTCCGGAATCCCTGTTTGGTTCATGAATGAGGGGGAAAGAGCCATAAAAGCTGGTCAGTGTCATTTTCTAAATCTGTTTCCTCCTTCTCTGTGTCAAATCAGTCAGTAAGAACAGTTTAGTCGGAATGGCTAAAATCAAAAGCACAAGAAATAACAAGTGTTGGTAAGGATGTGGAGAAAAAGGAGTCCTTGGGACCTCTGGCGGGAATGCAAACTGGTGAAGCCACTGTGGAAAACAGTATGGAGGTTCCTCAAAAGATTAAAAATAGAACTACCCTACAATCAAGCAATGACACTATTGGGTAATTACCCAAATAATACAAAGACTCTTATTCAAATGGAGACATGCACCCCTATGTTTACAGCAGCTTTACCTACAATAGCCAAATATGGAAATAGCCCAAGTGCCCATGACTGATGAATGGATGAAGAAGTAGTATAGATAGATGACAGAATATTACTCAGCCATCAAAAAGAATGAAATCTTGCCATTTGCAACAACATGGATGGAGCTAGAGAGTATAATGTTAAGTGAAATAAGTCAGAGAAAAACAAATACCATATGATTTCACTCGAATGTAGAGTTTAAGAAACAAAATGAATAAACAAAGAAAAGAAAAGAGGCAAACAAAAACCCAGACTCTTAAATAGAGAGAACAAACAGGTGGTTGCCAGAGGGGAGGGGTGGGGGGGGATGAATGAATCAGATAAAGGGAATTAAGCGTACACTTCATGTGATGAGCACTGAGAAATGTATAGAATTGTTGAATCACTATATTGTACACTTGAAACTAACATAACACTGTGTGTTAATTATGCTTGAATAAAAAATAGTAACAATAAAAAACACTTTATTGGCAGTGTCTTATTTATCATCTCTTCTCTAACAATCTCCTTGGCAAAGCCTCTTCCCCCTCTTAGGTCAAGCCCAGCTCCAGAATTGCACATCGAACTATCTCCTCAACATCTCCACCTGGATGTTTAATAAGCATCTCAAATCCAATGTATCCAAAGTTGGATGTTTCGTCTCCCCCCACACCTGCTCTCCCGCAAGTTTTGCCCATCTTAGTGAATGACAGCCCCGTTCTTCTAATTGGTTAGATTAAAACCACAGAGTCATCCTTAACTGCTCTCTTTCTCCCCGACCTTGTATCTAGTCCATCCATAGACGGACACCGTGCCATCTGCAAAATCTACCTGGGACATGACACGTCTCACCACCTCCACTATTCCAAACAGATCCAAGCCACCATTTCCATCTTCTCTTGCCTGGATTGCCACAATGACCTTCCCACTGCTTCCCCTCCTGCTTTCACCCTGTCCCCTACAACATCATTTCCACACAGCAGGGTGGTCTCTTGAAAAAATCTGAATTGGAGCATGTCGCTACTTTAAGCTCAAAACTCTCCTGGCATCACTCAGAACATCAGTGCATGTATCATCTCCTCCAGAAGCCTTCTCTGGAAGCTAGGTCTGGTGGAGTTCTCTCTCTCTTCTGTGCATCCCCAGTATCCTGGGCAAACCTCCATCAAGCACTAACTGCCACATCTGAGTTGCCTCTGTCCCCCAGTGGACTGTACCTTGAGGGCTCATTCCCTTAAAGCACGCAACACACAGCACATGCTCAATAAGCATCCATGAAATAAAGAAGCCCTGAACTTTGAGGGTCTTGCACTTGGTTTAACACTCTGCTGTCTCCATCTTTTTTTTTTTTTTTTAAGATTTTTATTTATTTATTTCAAAGAGAGAGAGAGCACAAGCAGGGGGAGCAGGAGAAGGTGTCACCACCTTGAAATGGTTCATGATTGTTGAACAAGGTACTCACATCTTCATTTTACCATGGGCTCCACAAATTATATAACTGGTCCCAGATGGACGGATGGCTCGATCCATGGATCAATGGATGGCCGGACAGATGGACTCAACTTAGGCACTGCAGTACTAAATGTCAGAATATAATGCCACAGCTTGCAGAGAAAAGACTCCAACAAAGAAATTTTGTAGTTAGCCAAGGCATATATCTACATAAAAGCAAAGGAAAAACACAAAACGAGATCTCTAAAAATCTATCATCCCCGCACATTTCCTTCAGAAATGTTACTGGTCTGTGAAAGACAGACAAAATCACGAATTCCAGTATGTGGGGGCGCCTGGGTGGCTCAATTGTGGCTCAATCGGCTAAGCGTCTGACTCTTGATTTCAGCTCAGGTCCTGATCTCAGGGTCCTGGGCTCGAGCCCCGCTTCGGACCCCACACAGTGCCGGGTTGGGGGGCGGGGGTTCTGCTTGAAGATTCTTCCTCTCCTGCTGCCCCTCCCCCTGCTCACGCGCTTTCTCTCTCTCTCTCTCAAATAAATAAATCTTTTTTACAAAAAGGGAAAAAAAAGACAAACAGAAAGATAAATGATGGAGACTAATATGATCATATAATTAATACAACATGGCATTGATTCAAGTATAGATACAACATCAGAGCAGAACAGACCTCTCAGAAACATCATCATCTTTTTCTATGTAACAATTGAGAGCACGACAAAAGAGAAACATCAGTCAGCATTATTCAACCAACACGGCTGAAATAACTAAAATAAGTGGGAAAGATCAAGTTAGAACTTCAACTCCCAAGTATAATTCCCAAGCATAATTCTCATGTGTATTTTTAGTTACATGCTAAAAATCCAACTTAATTTTTTAAATAAAGCCAGAAAAAATACATGTGGGTATTTTTTTAAACACCGAATCAGAGAACACTTCGTAAAATTCAATGTTCTTGGAAAATGTAAAGCCAATATATCCCATCCAAAAAAAATTATCAACATTAAAATGTAAGCCATGAGTTTGGAAAGCATATTTGTAATAAATACTGAAGACAAAGATAATCTCTTCACTACATTAAAAAAATGTATGTAAATCAACAATTCAATTAATTAACAGATAAACTGTTTTGAACAGATCAATCAGAGCTTAATATTTTAGCAAAATGCAAATAAATCATATTTGGAAAAATATTCAATCTCACTACCAATCAAGAGAATGTAAGCTAAAACAAGAAGGTATGATTGTTTATCAAATTAGCAAGGTTTTAGAAATTGTAACATCTCTTCACTGTGAAAGAAGATAAGGGAGTACAAGGACTGTCGGGTACTATTGTGAAAAACAAACTCATACAAACCTAATGGAAACCAGTTTGGCAAAATTTATCAAAAGTCTTTAAAAAGCCCATACCTTTTGGTCTACTGATTCCACATGACACTACTTCTATCTGATACTGGATATAAAGTTCTACATATAAAGATGTTCATCACACTATTATTTATAACAAAAATTAGGAGATCATAGAAAATATATATTTGGTCTCCAGTCCCAGCTCCTGGTACAGAGCTCCTCAAACTCTTGTAATTTCCTAAGTGATAACAGCAATAGGAGCATCTTTTGTTCTAGTGTGTCATCTTTGACACTCCAAAGACCTTGGACTCCAAAGGCTCCAAAAACCCTTGGACTTTCCTGGGTGATGAAGTAGCTCGTTCTCATGAGGTGACTCTAGGTGGGCTCCTGGATCAGAGCTAGTCATCAGAGAGATGGAGCCATGATTAAGAGCTTAGAATTTTCAGCCCCACGTCCCATTCTCTTGAGAAAGGAGAAGGGGTAAAAATAGAGTTAATGATTGATCATGCCTGTGTGATGAAGCCTCCCTAAAATCCCAAAAGCACGGGATCCGGAGAGCTTCTGGGCTGATAAACATGGAGGGGCTGGGAGAAAGGCAAGCTCCCACGGTCCCGTCCTACACATCTCTTCCATCTGGATATTCAACTTTACCATATCCTTTTATAACAACCCGTGGAAGTAAGTAAAATGTTTCTGTGTTCCATGAGGTGCTCTACAAAATTAACTAAACCTGAGGAGGGAGTCCTTGGAAACTCTGGCTTGTGACTGACATCTGAATTAGGGCAGGGACAGTTTTGTGGGATTGAGCCCTTAACCTGGGGCATCTGACGCTATCCCCAGGTAGACAGTATCAGAATTGAGTTGAATTATGGGACCCCCAGCTGGAGGCACAGAGAATTGCTAGGTGTGGGGAAACACCACATTTGGTGACCAGAAGTGTCAGAAATGAAGTGCTCTCTGTGAGTCATGAAGGAGACACACAGGAGAGACACAGGAGGGAAGAACTGGGTTTTCCCCTACAGAGGAAGGAAAAACTCTGAATTTTTTCCTGATGCAGCAATCCGTATTTCTGCCTAGAGGGAAGTGAGAGAGAGACTTAGGATAAAACCATTGCATGAAAATACTATATAACTAAAATTAATGTTGACGAGGTGTTTAATAACATGGGGAAATATTTATATAAAAATGTTAAGAGAAAGCACAGGACACAAACATTTATATGCAAGCATGATCTTAAAGATGCAGGAGTGTTTACAGGGAAGAAAGAAGATGCTCTTATCTTAATGCTGTAGAGCTATAACAATTTTATTTTCGAATTTCTATTGTTCCCTGTTTCCCGACTTATCACAGTGAACGTGCTAAGTTGATACCAGAGATGCTCTCTTTTTTTTAAAGATTTTTTATTTATTTGAGAGAGAATGAGAGAGAGAGAGCGCGCACATGAGAAGGGGGAGGGTCAGAGGGAGAAGCAGGCTCCCCGCCGAGCAGGGAGCCCGATGCGGGGCTCGATCCCGGGACTCCAGGATCATGACCTGAGCCGAAGGCAGTCGCTTAACCAACTGAGCCACCCAGGCGCTCCCAGAGATGCTCTCTTAACTGCCACGCAGACCGCCTAGCTGCCACCCTCCATCACCTCCGTAAAGCAGGAGATGCAGACAGACCGACAGACCCCGGCGCGCGGTCGCCAGGCTGGCAAGTACCCCTCGATCTCGCGGGCCACCTGCCTCTGCTCTCTGCAGTTGAGTTGTGTACCTGCCAACAGTCCCTTGTGTTTTTCCCAAACCTCTTCATACCAGCTGTGCTTGTTACTGTAATTATGTAATTCTATTGAATTACATAAATGGATGACATTATGAGTGAGAAAAAAAAAAGAGGGTGACTGTCTCAGTGAAAACCAAGTTGAACGCTTTAGAAAGACTCAAGGGGGGGTGAGAGGGAGAAAACCACGAGCGGGCAAGGAATGCCATTAGATGCGGGCAAGACAACCACACAAGATTAGGAAAAAGAAATGCATCAACTCTAGAAGGTTTCTGCACGCTGCAGAAATGTGCCGTCTTAGAGTCTAAACTATCACGTCCACACAGACCCCCATCACTTTCAGGAACTTGGAGATGACAAGTGGCTTTCTTCAAGAAAGGCACCTTGCTGCTAAGGGGTAAGAAGCATTGCCAGGGATGAAGAACCCTGGGGACCACGGCGCTGGTGGCCATTCTCAGAGCAGAGCCTGGAGGTGGAGCCACCTTCCTGGAGCCAATTCCCAGGTCCTGGGCAGGATGTGGGGCCGCACCAGGAAGAGGGAGCAGAAAGGGATGGGGGAGCCGGGAGTCCTCAGGAGGCCGCTATGGGCAGCAACTGCATCTGAGAACAAAGACGGAAGGTGTAGCACCTTGTAAAACCAGAAGATCAATACTACAGTAAACTGATTTAGCAAACACCAGACGACAAGCAGGTTTTACATAAAAAGGTAAAACTGTACTCCCAGCAAACAGAAGGAAATCTATTCACCCAGATCCAGCTTATCCAAACCAAAGACACCCGGATGGCGTGAGATGTGGGCATGGTGCGGGCAGAATGGGGGCACACCGCGAGCCCCAAAAGGGGGGGGGCCACCTGCTGGGGTCACAGCAACACCCGCTGATCACGAGGGTAGATCTCACGCTCAGTGTTCTTGCAATGAGAAAAAGAAAAGATCAGTTTTGAAGGTACATTTCTGCATCTTGAAATTAAGAGGCAAATCCTGGCAAAACGTTAATTGTGTTGGGAAGTTTTAAAAAAAAAAAATCTACTAGAAGCCAGGAATGTATCTAACATCCCACGTGAATAAACTCATCCAAGCTTCCCAAAAGCCCTGTGGAATCAATGTTTTTAGAGATGTAGATATTGAAACGAGGGGTGCTATCTGCCCTCCGCGAAGCGGGCTGAGGCCAGTATGAAGGCAGGGAAAGCTTTTGACTCCAGAGATAAAGAAAGAAGCACTTCAAAGCACAGGTGGCCACCACCCTCCCTGGCTCCCAGCTGCTCATCAGAATCATGCACGGAGCTTTTGAAAAAGAAGGATTTCCAAAGCCAAGTCCATCCAAGACTGGTATCTGCAAAATGTGAACCTCCAGGTGGAGGGATCTCGGAACTGGGACTTTTCCCCAAAGTTTCCCAAGTTTCCCAAGTTCCTTTATCAGTATGAAGCTCTGGCCTCTTGATTAAGTGACAAAGCCGTAGGCACTGTGTGTCCAAGTTAGGACCGAAATACAGTGTTCTCACCCTGGGAAAAGTGAGATGTCGATTTGTTTCTTCCTTACAAAACCGCAGTCCAGACAAGCCCCCTACTTCCCAGTCTACTTCACTAGAAGAAATGAAGCTTACAGTATTTATTTCAACTTCTGGGGAATAAGGTGTTCTGTGGGTTTGCAGTGTGTGTCTTCTTTGTAGAAGAACGCTCCAGGCTCCCCCCACCCCACCCCACCGCAAGCAGAAGGTCATTTGTCTCCTGCAGAAACAAGCTCTGTTGAATGTATTCTTGTACCTCCTCAAAGACCTGAAACAGTGGGATGTCGGGAACTTGGGTGTCCATGAGTCTGGACACGATGCTCAAGATGAGCGAAGGGCCGCCCTCGCGGGAGGGGCAGGCCCGCCACGCCCCCCTCTCCCACCAAAGCACAGAGTGGTGCCAAGCGGTCCAGGCTGAGTCGGGAACTCGGCTACGAGATGCTGAAATTCGTGGCCAACCTGACCCCCTCTGCAACCATTAGGCTGCTCTCCACAGTCAATCGGTGGCCTATAAACCCAAGGCTTAGAAAAAAGTTTCATGACCCACTATTCCATCCATATAAAGTCTTCAGCACAGTGCTGGGTACTTTAAGCGCACACGCAACGTTAGCTCCTATTACATGTATTCCTGTTAGCACCATGGTCTTCATCATGACCAGGAATCCCCGACTTCTTGTGGGTCGGAAGGAAAAAAAACACTTTATTGAACACAAGGGTGCTGGCCCGGCGTTCCAGTTATTTATTGCTGTATAACAAACCAACCCAAAAAGTTACTGGCTTAAAACCAAACTATATTTATTTTGCTCATGAATCTGCAATTTGGGCAGAGTTTGGGGGTGGGGACCGCTACTCTCCGCTCTGCTTGGCATCTGCTGGGGAGGCTTGAAGGCCAAAGTGGTGTGGGGTAGGGTGGAATAGGTGGGATAGGATAGGTGGGGTAGGATAAGTGGGGTGGGGGATAGGTAGAGAGGGTGGATTGGGGGTAGGTGGGGAGGGGATAAATAGAGAGTAGAGAGGATGGGGAGGGGGGATAGGTGGGGAGGGGATAAATAGAGAGGGAGGATGGGTGGGGAGGGGGATAGGTGGGGTGGGGGATAGGTAGAGGGGGGAATGGGTGGGGAGGGGGGATAGGTGGAATGGCGGATGAGTGGAATGGGGGAGAGGTGGGGAGGGAGACAGGGAAAGGGAGATGGGTAGGGTGGGGGGCAGGTGGGGACAGGGAACGGGTGGGTAGGGGTGGATGCATAGGAGGGTTAGGTGGGAGGGAATAGGTGGGGTGGGGGGGATCAGCAGGGAAGGGTGGTGTGGGTGGGGTAGATTGCAGCTCACTCATTCACATGTCTGGCACCTGCCCTGGGAAGACAAAAGCAGCTGGGAGCTGGACCCTCTAAGATTCTTCCCCCCCACCCCCTGCTCCTTCCCCCTCTCCCTCTCTCTCTCCTAGCACAGTGGCTTCAGAACAGCCTGATTTCTGACTTGTGGCTCAAGGTTTCAAAGATGCACATCCCCAGAGTGCCTGGTAGACACTCTATCATCCTTTAGACCCAGCCTCCGAAGTCCTGCAACATCGCTTCCACTGAATTCTAGCCTTAGAAGGCAGTCACTCCTTTCTCATTCCTTTTTTATTTTATTTTATTTATTTATTTGACAGAGAGAGACAGAGAGCACAAGCAGGGAAGCAGGCTCCCCGCTGAGCACAGACTCCCCCCCAACCCGCCACTTGGACCCTGGGATCACGACCTGAGCCAAAGGCAGCCGCTAACCCATTGAGCCACCCAGGTGCCTCTTTTCTCATTCTTTTAGACTGAACTTTTAATTGCTGCCCAAAAATGCATATCCAACCAATGCCAACTGGCCACCGTTTACATGGAAAGGCACTTTTGAATCACCGATCTGATGCATAAAATTACAGAACTTGAACACACTTTAGATCCCATCTAGATTTTGCTGGGGAGAAAAGCAGTCCCAGAGGGGCTGTCTTAGTCCAGGGAGCCACGGTGGCTCTGTCCATCACTGCTACTGTATTCACAAGATCTTTCCCCAACATTCTCCTATTTACAGGCACTCCTCCAGGTATTCTACAAATGCCATCTTGTCCAGTCTTTATCATACTTATAGGAGCAACTGCTGTTTTCCAGATGGGTAAACTGAGGCTCGGCAACACTGAATGGCCCCAAACGCACGGTTCGGCTTGGCTTTGTTACATAGCCAAAAGGAAGTTTGGAAAAAATCTATCGACCTCAAAAGCCCATGCTCAGTCCACTGCGTGGTACCCCCTGGAGATCAGCTGGTTGGGGAAGTAAAGAACAGGGGGGCCAGGGGGGCAGGGTTGCACAGCTGGCTCTTGTCCAGAACTCGGCAGCATCGAACTTTCTCTGCTGAAGATGAAGCTTTCAAGAGAACCGTCCCTGAGAGGCTACCAGGAACCTACACTCTAACAAAACTGTGCACCACCAAGGTGAGATCCTTTCTTGTGGGGAAGCAGAAGGACAGATGTGGGTTCCCAGAGCCCTGACGAGGAAGCTGGAACACCACCCAGCTGCCAGGCTGCGGGGACCACAAGTCCAGGCTGCCCTCTGAGAGAGGAAGAAGAGGAAGAGAACACTCGCACCGTCTACTCCTCCCCAAGGCTCTAGTACAGGAGCCGCTGAGGAGCAATAAAAAACTTTCTCAAACCACCCACTTAGTAACTACTCTTTGGCTTTTGTTTGCTCCCCAAACTGCTCTGTGCAAGTAAACACAGCCCAAGCGTTCTTTCTTGTCTCTTCCTGAGTGTTCACCTTCAGCTAATGAAGGAAGACACGAAGCTCTTGAAAAGATATTTCATAGGATTTGTGTATTTTAATTTAAGTTGCAGCCCCTTTCTTCAAACCTTCTGCAATCAGTTCAATTGCAGGAAGATGGGTAGGCAGAAAAAAAAGAATTGAAGTGGATTTTAGAACAACTTGGCAAATTAGCAAAGTTTGTAACGTCATTAAAGAGCTCTTAAATATTCTTCCCTGAACTCCATTTTTATCTTGTAAATGCATTTCAGTAATTGCTCTAAAGGAAATTGTGAAACTTTGGCACAAACATAAATGTTTGCATGATTTAAAATGCAGTGGCAGCAAAGATCATGATTTTTTAAATTGCTAATTCTTAAGCTAACCTTTTCAGTTTGTCTCATCTTGAAAAATGCCAGTTCCTATCAGCAGAAGCTGTAATAAAGACAATGCATATATTATTTAGTTCTTTATAATTGCAAACAACTTAGCCATATTTCAATACTTATCCCTCAGTTCCAACATGGAGCATAAGTAGGGGATGATTACAATCACTCCATCACTGTAAATAGAACACCAGGACACTGAGCAACAAGACTCTTTCTTAAAACCAACAGATCAGACAGAGAAGCTAGTCCAGAACCAGATGTATTTCAGTCCGACCACCTTACCCCAACCTACTTATTGCTCAGCTCCATCAGTACTTGTTGATCATATTAATCAAGGGCTGACACCCAGAGTAGAAAGGCCGGTCTGTCACTTAGGGAGACTAGTCTAATTGAATTAGTTAGGATAATTAACCCTAGTCACTCTAACAGAGAAGCTCCAAGATCTCAATGGCTTAACACAACCATCCAAAGACACAGGCAAAGAGAGAAAACATGGAGGGGATTTGGGGGACCAAACCTGACAGTGACAAACATCGCTTCCACCCACCTTCTATCCAGAACTCAGTCACATGGCCCCCACTTAACTGCAGGCAAGGCTGAAGATTAGCTCTGTGCTCAAGAGGGAAGGGCAATTCTTTGGTGAACATCAGTGTTAGCTCTGCCACCCCAACTAGAGACAAGGATGGTTCTAGGCTGCCTGATACCGACCTCCCTAATGCAGACCCTGATCTGGTATAAACAGTACCATCAGAAAGACTTGTCCCTGCCTCCCAGGAACTCCAAACTAGAGTTCTACACCACATACTCAAACTCAAGTCTCTCGCACAGGTCAGGACGGTGAACAGGAATGAGTAGGGCATGCTGGAGCCAAAAGGCTTACCTTCTGGAATATCAGCTTGTGGCGTCGGCTTCCCAGAAGCAGGTGCCTCTACAAACATCCAAAGCCCCACACATCCTTCTGGGCCTGCCCTCAGCTGTATGGCGTGGCTCCTACTCAAGGCTTGGTTTCCATTAAAAAATGACCCTCAAAGGGGCGCTTGGGTGGCTCAGATGGTTAAGCATCTGCCTTCGGCTCAGGTCACGATTCCAGGGTCCTGGGATCGAGCCCCACATCGGGCTCCTGGCTCAGCAGGGAGCCTGCTTCTCCTTCTCCCTCTGCCTCTCTCCCTGCTCATGCTCTCTCTCTGTATCTCTGAGTCTCAAATGAATAAATAAAATCTTTAAAAAAAAAATGACCCTCACAAAATTACACTGATCTTGCCCAATTAAAGCCACCGCGAATACCAATAAATTGGAGACTGGACTGTAGAGAAGGCACAAGGCAGAAGCCAAGAACAAAGTTTGCCTCAGACCTGCTGAGAGTTGCCCAAAGAAGAAATTAACAATGTGCACTTGTCAGCACTCCCGTTGTGCTAATTTCCTTGCAAATATAAGCAAAGCCTTTTAATTAACTTAATATCAATTTCACTTTTCTCACATTTTGTTCTAATTATGGGCTGGATTTAAAGCTCTCGCAGCATCATTTAGAGCCCTGGAATTAACAGCTTTACAACTTTACACACTAGTAACTGCTGAACCTGAAGGAAGTAAGGTTCCCTGCCACCATCCGTCACCGAACCCCCATGCCTGCCCCTCTACAATCCCCAGGCCAGCCACCAATGCTGATCAGGACTGGGTGGCCCACCCAGGAGGCGGTGAGCGCCAATCTCACAAAGGGAGACACAGAGAGGCAGCAGGTGGGTGTCTCTGGACAACTTACTTGCTTCTCTGAGTTTCAGCTTCCTCATATGTAAAATGGGCATAATAGTATTATGTAGGCCGGATGCAGAATTCAGGAGCACAAAACCCTTGGTGTGTATTAAGTGCTCAATAAAACCATGGTGCAGGGTAAACTACTGTATACATATATACGCACATACCACATATTGCATTTCACCAAATCTAAGATGCCCCCGACTATAAGTTGTACCATTTTTATGGGGAAAAAATGCTACCAGTTAAACTATGACACATCACCAACCCTAAAATGAATGTTTCAGAGACACAAAAATGGCCATTGACAAAATATGGCTACAGTTTCAATCCGTGAGAGGTCTTCAAGGCAAATCTCAGTTAATCAAAATGCCCCAGGACTTGAGTATTCTAGTTAATTGATTTCTAGTTAGCAAAGAGTCTTGCTTCATTTTAATAGTCACTGAAAATGCATTGGGGGTGTGGAGGGGATAGCAGGCACCGTGGATTCGTAATGTAAATGCCTTTCCCTCTTTGGGCTTCTGCCTCAGCCATACTGTCTGCAGAAAGCAACTGTTCTCTTGAAGCAAGGCTGGTCATGTGACCATTTTCCAGACCACATGTGGCTCATGCCAGAGACACTTCTGGAAAAGATTTTCTTTCCAGATTAGAGATTAGGAGATGTGACCACTTCCTTCTTTGTACAAAGATGCAATGACTGGAACCACAGCAGCCATCTTGTAACCATGAAGACCAAGAGAATTATAATGTCATAAAATTATGTCATCATAATGACCTCATGATGCCAAACCCAAGCTAGCTACCACTACTTCTGGGCATGTCATAAGAGAACCAGTTACTTGATGAATTAATTCCTAAATGACACAGAGAAGGATTTTTAGAAATTAATAAAATGTATTCTCTTGCAAACTCTTGGCTCTGACCATGTAAACAATTCATTATAATGTAAGGCAGAGATGAACAAGGGCTAAAAGCAGACCCATGCAAAGTACCATAAGAGCCCAGAAGACAGGACAAGTAATTCTGACAAGGTGGCAGGGAAGGTTTCAGGGATTAAAGGGATTCTGAATGGTTGTTGGAGAATGCATGAGGTTTTAACAGTGGGGGCGGGGGAGAAGGATGTTACTCATAATCTGAGAGTTAAAGGACCATAAAGTCATGTAGCTCTCAGTAATACACACATAAACTTTGGTCCCTAGAAAGAGGGTAGAACTAGAACCCCAGTCCCCTGTTAGTTCAGTGCTCTTTCTACAGCACCTAACAAGGCATGTATAACCATTAAACACCCCTCAGTAAACACTAATCACACAATTAGCCATTGCGTCTGAGGCTAGGATGGAAGGAGGCTCTTGTGGAACCTTGCTCCCTATTAACTGTCAGCACGCTCATGTGTTGGTGTCTGGATGTGGCCGCCTGTAATTATGGCAGTAGTTTATTACTCATGCATGGCAAGGCTGAGGCTCTGCAGTTAGCAATGACAGGGACATTATTAAAAGGGAAAACTTCTCTATCAGTGGCTAAGCCAATTGTCATCCTTGTGTCAGAATAGTCTCAAGACCTATGAGGAGCAATAACTAAGGCAGAAGAAGGTCTTTCAACCAAATGAGTCCTGCATTTTTTTCAAGGGCTGCAGGCATCAGGAAAGGAGGGAAGGAAGGAGGGAGGGAGACCCCCCTCCTGCTGAGGGGTAGCTCCTGTCGCCCCCCAGGCAAAGGCCATCCCATGGAGAGTTGGCTCTCCCAGATGTCCAGGTTCCATCTTCTGCTTCAGCGGCCATTGCGGAAGCAGGTTCTGCCCTGCAACACAGCACTCCAGCTGAATCCAGAAGGGGTAGCAGGACCCAGATGCTGGGTGGTGGCCTCAGGAGGCAGACCCTGGGGAGTCTCAGCTGGGCCAAAGCCTGCGTGTGGTGGGCTGCTACAGAGGCCGCTGGGGTAGAAGGGGCTTCTGTGTCACCTGAGAGCAGAGGGGCAGTGGGAGCCTCAACCCCTCATCCTCACCGTGGCCCCCCACGGAGTCCCCCAGCCCCCAGGCCACCGGGCACCCTCTTTGGCTGGGGAACAGAAAGGGAGACCTGTGGTAAGTACTGGACAAGCGGGGTGCCCAGCTAAGACTGCACAGGGTGCATGCATCCTAAGGGCGCCACCCCTTGCCATGGTGGGACTTTTCCTCGGGAATAAGCTGCCCCAGGATCAGGGAGACAACAGGTAAATGCAACAGAGGACACAGAGAGGAGGACCCTGGAGGAGCCAGCAGAATTCCCGATGGGAGCGGCTGTCCAGGCTGGATTGGGAAGGACAAAGCCCCAGGGAGCCAGAGAAGGCTGGGGGGCAAGGGGGCGTGGCTGGGAGGGCCGCAATGAGGTTGAGAGCAGCAGGGGAGGGCTTGGGAGAGCAGCAGGGGAGGGCTTGGGAGAGCAGCAGGGGAGGGCTCGGGAGAGCAAGCTCAAGTGGAGTGTGCAGGGCAGAGCTCGAGGGCGGACTCAGATTTTCCAGAGGGAGTCATTCCAGGTGCTGATTCTTAGCCCAGGCGGTGGCCAGGGATGAGGTTCCAAAGTGAGGTGCGCTGCGATCTTTGAAGCTGGAGGGCCGGATGCATCTTGTGGCAGAGGCACAGCTGGGCGGGGGACGCCAGCACCTATGTCCGCCACTGGCTGGATTTTAACCCACTCCCCCACCCGCGTGTGCCTACACTGAACCATGACCTGACATCAATTCCCTCATGTCACCGTGGTGCCCTGATCCCCCAGGGCGCCCCCCCCCCAAAATGTCTGCAGAACTGAGTCCAAACCTGGGACTCGAAGCAGTTCTCCACCTGCTCCTCCAGACCGGCCCCGCCTCACCAGCCAGCTCCCCGCACACATTTCTGCCCCGTCTCCGCTGCTCCCCATGCCGGCCACCCTGCGGATTCCCAGTCCTGGGCGCGGACCATCGTCTGCGACTCGCTTCCACATCAGTTCCCCGGGGGGTTCTGACCCCCTGTGTCCTGCAGTGCATATGTCAAAACTTCTGAGTCTCGGGTTCAAGTTCAACACTCGCTGGCTAAACACCTCCCGCCTGCCAGTCCAGGCCTCAGCCCTTCCACACTCACGCTACTAACCCTTCCGCGTCTGCACCTGTTAAAACCACCGACGCACCTTTCCAACGAGACCACAGATGTCTGCCCCCGGCCGTATCCCGGCCCTCAGCCCACGGCCGGCAGTGCTCAGAACACACGTGAGCTTCTGTCTCGGGATCTGACGTGTAGAGGCTCATTACTATTCCTCTGCCTCACAAGCATCACTCAAAGGCATCATCTTTGTAAGTCCAGTGGGAGAGGGAGAGGGAGAAAGGAGAAGGAAGAAGGAAACAGCATTCGGCCTCAGACAAACACAGGAAGAGAGAAGGATCTCCATTAATTCAGAGTCCAAGCAAGTTAGAAGGAAAAGGACCTCCTCTTACCCCTTTGGAGATTCACATCGCAGACAACAATGACCACGCTCCGCCACAAAGCATGGCTAGCTGCTCGTGCTCTCGTGCCAGAAATATCTGCTAAGCACCTGCTATGGGCCAGGTCAGCTCCCAGTGTCCGGGATGGGATAGAGGGCAGGCCGGCAGGGTCCCTTCCTTCCGGACACCTGCGCCTTCTCCCAGCTGCCACACGCTGGGCCCCGGGGCTTGGCCTGTCCTCTCTGAGTCCCATTTCATCCTGCCTTACAACAACCCCATTTCTCAGTCGAGAGGTGAAGTGCTTTGCCCAAGGTCGCAGAGCTAGTAAGTGCCAGAATCGGTCATCCAATCCAGTCTGCCTGACGCTTGAGTGAACAAACTTTTTTTTCCCCAATTGTATATTCTTAGAAGAGACTTGCAGGTTATCTGATCTCAGATTTTTTTCGTCTGCCATGCGCCTTACCGTGCCCATGCCCCTTCCTCCCGTTGCCTCCACACTGCGGAGTGTGGTCATTGTTGTCTGCGATGTGAATCTCCAAAGGGGTAAGAGGAGGTCCTTTTCCTTCTGGCTCTAATTACCGAGCCTTCTTCCTGTCCGCAAAGGACACTCCCGATTTGGCAACAGCAAAGGTCAGGGGGTTGGATTTCTTCCTCGAGAATGACATGGTGGCCTCTTCTCTGCCACCTCTGGGCTGGGCAGGTGACAGCTGACCCCGCCAGCAGGGTGCCTGTCCCACACGCTGCCTCTCTGCAGGAGGGGTGGCTGCAGAGGTGGAGATTTGGTGGTCCATTGGAGGGAAAGGAAGCGAGCCTCCCTCCAGCACCCAGACCCTGGCTCCGCTGATGCAGCCTGGACCCCTGCCTGACACAGAAACCTGCATGCAGCCCATGAAGGCTCGAACTGCCCTGGCCTCCTTCTGATGCGCATTGCAGCGACTGATTTTAATACAAACGTTTGCCCTCTCCTCCTCCCCCCTGCCCTCCTTCCCCTAGCCAGTGCTGGTCCCAGGCACACGGCCATATCCTGGCAGCAGAAAGCGAACAGCTCCAGGCCGGCCCCAGCATCCATGTAGACGTGCCTTCAAAATGCCATCCCTCTCTTCCTGACTCCACCTGGAGGCCTCCGAGAGCAAATCTCCACCTCTGTCCGGCCGTCCTTGGGTGGCAGGCTGGGTGGGCTGTGCGGGCGCTGCTGGGAACCTGTTGGTTTTCTGCAGCTCAGACCCCAGCTCCGTCTGTCTCTGCGGCTTGGAGGAAGGACTCGGATAGGTAATTTTGACTTCTCTCTGTTCCTACAAAGATTTTCAATTTCTTCAAGCCACCCTGCTTCCACTCAATACCCTTCTGAAATCTAAATTTGGAAGCTAACCTGAATCGATTGCATTTCCTCTGTTTTTTTTTTTTTTTTTAAGATTTTACTTATTTATTTGACAGAGAGAGACACAGTGAGAGAGGGATCACAAGCAGGGGGAGTGGGAGAAGGAGAAGCAAGCTTTCCGCTGAGCAGGGAGCCCCGATGTGGGGCTCAATCCCAGGACCCGGGGATCATGACCTGAACTGAAGGCAAGAGCCCAACGACTGAGCCACCCGGGCGCCCCAATTGCATTTCCTCTTACGACAGAGCTGCCCTGGGCTTCCTGGAGCAGCAGAGTGCGCCCTTCCGACGTGCGGCACAGGGGCTCGATCCCCCACTTCCATCCTCCAGGCATCATCCACAGAGATCCTGGGGCTGGCGTGGGGCAGGTCTAACAGGGAAACACCGTCTTCACCCTGACTTTCTCCCACCCTGCCTGGGGGAAGTACCGAGTCTTCAGAAAATCTTGGCACTTCCCTTCCCTGGTTATGTCATCCTGGCGAAGTCACACAGTGTCTCTGTTTCTCACCTTTCTCTCAGCTCTAAAATGAGAGAAATGAATAATTTCCTCAGAAGGTGACAGAAAGTCACAAGTCATGTGCAGAGTTCCATGAGAATTCTAACGAGAAATCCGTCTGTCCCTAGGTCCGTTGTTCCTAATGCCCACACTGAACCACCAAGCCGCCGTTTCACAAAATATTTTAACACAGCATTATTTTCTCTTGTGTAACTCTTTGAGAGTTTCCACATTTTCTACAATAAATATGAATGAATTTTTTCCTACCAAAAAAAGGAATATAAAACCATATTCATATTATTAAAAAATCGCACATTCAAAGAAAATATATACTGAAATGCATTATTCCCCATGTTGGACGACTGCTTCCCTTCCGAGTTCCTCCGAAGGATCTGGAGCCCTTCTGTCAGGAGAATGAAGGACCAGAGCCGCCTCAAGATACACAGGCAAGATGGTGGAGACAAGATGGCTTCCTCACACTCAGTCTCCCCAGCTCAGTCTTTCTAGCTCCCTCCCCCTCACCACATCCATGCAGCCCGACCCAGCCATGACAGTGTCGAGACTATTTCCTCTGTGTCTATCATTTACCTCCTAAAACCAGCTCCCATCCAATTAATCAACCACATTCTGTACAAGGTGCTGTGGATGATGCCTGAAGGATGGAAGTGGTATTAAAAAGTCCAAAATACTGGCTCAAGCCCTTAAAAAGCCTACCATCCAGCTCTGGACTCAAAGGCAAACCCACGGAGGCACAGGAATATAAGCCATGAGTGCAAAGAGTCGCTGACAAGAAAGCTTCAAGTACCTGGGAGCAGGAAGAGCTCAGACACGTGGCTGGCACAGCCCCACTCCCACCCCCAGGGCGAAGACCTTGAGCCAAACTTTAAAGTAGGGAGGAATACAGAAAGGGAGCAGGGACAGCAAACCCAGACAACTTCTCAAAGGCTGGGGCTGAACTGTGGAGGCTACAATCCGAAGGCAAATGCTGGGCATTCCTGCGAGCAGATGGGTCTGGCGGGAGGAGGCAGAAGGCACTGGGCAAGATGGCAACCTGGGAGATGCTGGTCGCAGCTGGTTATGGCCCGCCCTGGCCATCAGCCTCCAGGCTTGACCGTGATTCCTTAGGAAAGAGAAAGCCACTAGAAGCTGGGCCCTTGGGGAGTGGTGCTTCCCACGCCGACAGCAGGAGCCACGCATAATCAATGGAATGCCAGCGTGAGAGACCAGGCCCGGGGCACGGGGCAGAGCGTACTGCCCAACAGCCAGGGTCAGCAGTGGGGGCCTTGCCAAAAGAATGGGAAAGCAGGTGCCAGACAGAGTCTGGAGGGGAAAAAAACTAACTCATCTCCATGTGCTTTCCCTGCCATATCAGCATCTCCACTTTCTCTTTAAAGTATCCTTCACGGCCTATAGTAAGAAAAATGCGACAGTAACAACGACCTGTAACTGTTTTTCCAAAGGCAGGATTCGGGATGTGGGCACTGAGAATCTTAGCAGAGAGGCTGATTCTAAGGAAGCCTGGGGCCTTGCTCCTACGGTATGCCCAGTGCCAGGCTCTCACAGGCCCGCCATTAATTCCTGAGGAATAAAGAATGCCAAGGTCAAGGTTTCTTTATCCTTCAGAAGCAAGGGATAGAGAGAGGCTGCAGAGCAAGTGGACACTGGAATCCAGGCCCCAGGAGCCCTCGCCACCCTCGGCCACCCTCCCCCTGCAGCAGGCGGCCCCAGCGGGCCTACTGCATCAACAGGTGGGACGCACAATGCCCAAGGCAAGCACAGGCATGGCGCACTGGCAGGTGGGGTGGAGAGGAGTGTCCTCTCCATTTCCTGACTCCTCCCTGACCTCTTCCGCCGGGCTTGCCATCACTCCAAATTACACTCAGCAGCCAGGAAGATAGCACCCACCTAGTCGCAGCTAGAATTCCTGGCTTGCCCGGGAAAAGCTCTCAAGCCAGTCTTCCTACCAGCTCCACCTCAGAGGCAGCAAGTCAAGAAAGCTCCATCTTCCCACCCCACAGTGCCCAACCCAACCCTCCCCCAGTGCCAGACACATCCCTCATCCCCCAGGGAATTGCTTACATCACAGGAGAGCACACATGCAAAGAAACCCAACACCTCTCCCCTTCCCCCATGTGAAGCAGGCTTTTGGCTTCTCAGAAGTCCCCACCCTACCCCAACCAGCTGGCACTGAAAGGCGAATGGATTTTCCTCTTTGCTTGCTCAGTGTAGGCAGTGGGCCACGGTGCAGGCCACAGCTAGGCCAGGCACAAAGTCTCAGGTCCCCACCCCAGATCTACTGCATCAGAGACTCTGGGGCTGAGGTCCAGAAGCCTGTGACTTAACAGGCCCTCCATCTGACTCTGACACATGCCAAAGATTGAGGCAGACTGGTGCCGCAGCTAAGAACCTCAATTCCGGAACAGACCATCCAAGTTCAATTCCCAGCTCCACTCCTCAGCGGGCAGTATCAGCACCTATCTCCTGGGGTTGCTATAAAGACTAAATGAGTCCCTGCATGTCTGCGCACTTAGTAAATACCATTCACATTTTATTGCTCCTCTTTGGAGCATGTGGGACTGTGGCACGACTTGTGTCCCTACGTGCAGCCTTACAGTGAGACCCAGGCTATCTTGCACTCTCTCTTTTGGGTCCTATGGCTGGGTCTTTGGCAGGTATCTGGGTAGAATCAAAGGCCCACCCCATAAGCTTCTAACTTGGCTGGAAACAAACTGGGGATTGCAACTGCCCAGGGCAGATACAAGTTCAAAGCATCCCCTGGACACTTGTGACATGACATCAAGAAGACCAAGGCGATATTTCAGAGGGTGCTCGGAGATCTGACCACATCCCACCTAGTAGGACCCAGCAGGGATCACTGGGGAGCAAAAATTATACCAATTATTATTATTGTTATCATTATCTTTACGCTTATTTGTAGTTCTGGAATTATCATGAGAACACCAGTTAGAAGCTCAGGAAGGGAGGTGGCAGCCTTGGATCTGCCTTGGATGCCAGCCCTATGGACTCCCACTAGCTGCTTGTACTCAAGTAGGTGATTCGCACTCTGACCTTGGGGACAGCAAGTGTCCAATGACCCATCAGTCCCTGGGCCAGATGTGACCAGGGCACATCAAAAGTCCCCCCTTCTCCAGAAGCACTGAGGAGAACGTTTTACTTGGGACAGATTCTGACAACTGCCATTAATTGGATGGCACGCCTGGCTTTGCTGCACTCTGAAACGCTGCTTCCCCAACCCACCAGGAACTGTAACAATCGCCCTCAGGCAGCTCTCCGGCGAGAAACCGGGTGTGTTTTTAATAGCAGCCTCCACGGAGGCAGCAGGAAGGGAGGAGTCCTCATTATTAGCTGTGCAGCCCGCCTCCCGGAGAGATGACATAGTCATCCAACTTACTACCGAAGCGCATGAGCTCCAGACCTGAGGCCTTGACTTTGCAGACAGTTAAGCCCGCCAGTGTCCCTCCCCGTCTGACCCCACCAAACGCTAAGCTGCACGAACTATTTCCTCCAAGTCGGCCGGCCTGAGCCTCCAGTCCCATTTGGCCGCGCGACTAGTTTCTGCACTCGGGCTCGAGTCGCCAGGTGGGAACGGGGAGCCAGCTGGGCTGACATGTTTCCACAATAAAAGCAAACTTACAGCTGGGGCACAGAAGAAGCAGGTAATTCTTTCCAGCAGCCCCGGCCTCCTGGCCAAGACAGGGCAGAAAGGGTAAGCGGGAGCCTGCGGGAGCCAGGAAGTACCGGCTCCCCCCACCCCTCCCCGGCACCGCGCGCAGGGCCCCAGGGGTTTCCCGGGGCCCGGCCCGCCCGCTCAGAGCCCCGTGGGCGCCGGCGCGTGTCCTTACCATTCAGTTGCCGATAGACGATGTCCTCGAGCAGCGAGAGGCGCTTCAGGACCGCATCCTGGATGGGGCTGGCGCTGTGCGCGCTAAGGTTGGCCGCCTCGGCGCGCGGCCGAATCTCGTGGAAGGCGTCCCCGCTGCGCACCGAGATGGGCCGGCACTTGGCCAGGAAGAGCACGAAGCCGGCCACCGCGATCAAGTTCAACACCAGCAGCACTTTGACTCTTCTCAGTGAAGCCATCAAACACGCCCGGCCGGCCCTCGCCCCGGACCCGCGCCCCCTCGGGCTCCGGCGAGGCGCGGGGCAGCCGGGGGCCGTGCGAGCCTCACACTCCGAACGGCCGGCGGGGAGCCCAGAGGCTCCCGGCCCCGCAGCGCGGATGCGCCGGCAGCGGGGACGGCTGGGAGGACGGCGCGGTCAGGGGGGAGAGCGAAATCGCTCACATGGAAGCTCTCGGTGTGCAGAAGTGCTCCCAGAGACGCCTGCTCAGTTCACGGCGCGCGGCCCTTTCCAGGCGCCTCCGCTTCTCGGCGAAGGGCCGGGGGCCGTGGTCTCTCCGCGGCACCAGCAAGTGGCTCGCCGCTGGACCTCGGGGTCGCCGGGAGCGGGGCTGCCCCGGCGCCGCGGCGGGAGCGGCGCGCAGGTGCCGGGCTCAGGGTTTGCCGCCCGCCCGCGGGAGAGCGCGCCGCGCCTCGGGCCGCACGGCCACCACCCTCGTCCGCAGGCGGCCGTCGCGGCGCGCGGCCCGCGGTCTTCAGCCCAGGACCCGCTCCCCGGGGCGGGCGCCTTTGTTCCGCTCACCGACCCGCTCCATCACGCCCGGCAGAGGGAAAGCCCGCGCCCGGCGCCCGCATCCTCGCGGCTCCGCAGTCACGCTCAAGTCTCAATTACTCTCAAAGTGGGGGCAGCACTGGGGGGCGGGCCGAGGGGCAGAGCGCGCCGTCCTCTCCGCCCCTCGCGCCGGGGACACCCCACCCCGCCACCAAACTCACCGGCGCGCACAGCGCCGCGGGCGCCCGGCCACGTTCCAAGCCCCAGCCCCACGCAGTGAGCCTTCGGGGCCTGCCGGTCACAATGGCCTCGCTCCGAGCTGGCGCGTCGCGAGGCTGGCCGGAAGGAGGAGTCGGACCTCAAAAGTCACAGCAGTTCTCTACCCCCTCCTAAAGCGTCGCGGGGAGCGCGGCGGCGCCCCCTCGCTCGCCAGAACGGGCAGCGCCGCTCGTCCCGCGCGCCACGGAGCCGAACGCCGAGTCTCCTAATTGGCGGACGCCGCGATACTGCCGCTGCGGCACCGAGAGCCCACACGGCCCTGGCCCCGGCTTGGAGAGCCCCGGAGGGGACGCGCAGGTGGCGGCGGAGGGCGGGGCGCGGCCCGAGGGGACCGGCTGCGGCGCCAGCTCCTCCGCCGCCGCCCCTGGCCACCACTCTCCCCGCGAGCCTGGCGGCCGCCGCCCCCCGCCAGCTCCCAGGCGCACAGCTCCCCGGCTCGCCGGCTCGTGCGCGCGCACCCGGAAAGGGTGGGGGCGCCTGGAGAGTAGGGACCGCGCGGGATGGGGGCAGTCAAGTCATGTTGGCTGCTGCCGGCGCCGGAGGGACCCTCTGGTTCTCAGCACTCCCCGAGCTGGCGGGTTCGTTCCGTCCTGGGAGGCGATGAAGACATCCCTTTCTGTGTGCTCGCAGCTCGGCTTTGCGTGGCCGGGAATGGCTAGAGGGAAAATCTGGCCTGGAGACCCGGATTCTGTTACTTTGGGAGCCAGGCCGCGCGTTAGTGGGCTGGGGGGGGGGGGGGGGGGTCTCTTCGTGTGAAAATTCTAACCGTCCAAGTCACAGTGTTTGTGCCCACCCACATTTTGTCATAAGAAGCATATTCTGGCTACTGGATTTCCGCGACCTCTTTCTCTTTCCAAAGGCAGGCGCTTGAAGGGCTGGAATTCAAAGACCCTTCTTGATCCACTTAATTCCTTGGGCCTAAAAAAGAACCCAGACTGCCAACTAATAAAGATCGGGCCCATAAAGGCCAATGAATCTGGTGGTTTCCACCTCACCGTTTCGATCTCACTGAAGTTTTTCTTTTTACTCTTGGGTTTTGGGGGTTTGGGCTTTTCTTGCTTATTTATTATTTTAACTCGATTTTTTAACAGAAAAGTGCATAAAAAATATAACAATTTTTAAATTTTTTATTCCCTTGGAACTCGGTGCCTGGGTTCAATCGGATCTTCCTGGGTTTTTTTTTTTTTCCTTATATCGCCTACAAAAAGTGAATACAAAAAGAGTTAAATGAAAAAGCCACATATAAAAAGCCCCAAGGGACCATTTCTAGCCACACGTGTTGGGCAAGAAAGGAGCCAAGGGCCTAGAAACCTGAGTTATTGGGTAGCTGTGACATGACAGGCACCAGGGCCGTCAAGGTCCCCACAATATCTCACCGAGGACCCAGATGGAAGCTAGCACAATCAGTGGAAACTTATGCAAAAATCATTTTCCAACATTTACTCAGCGGCAAGACTGAAGCCAGGGAGGCTGAGACACAGGGCTAGGGCCCCCCAGTAATGAGTGGCTGTAAACGCAGGTGGGTCTGACTCCCAAACATGTGCCTATGTGGGAGTAGGAGACAGGAAGCAAAGTAGAGGGAACACCCTCTGAGCAACAGAGATGTTTCCACGTAAGATGCAACTTCAGAGAGATTTCTTTTTTCCCTCCGAAGCAGCAGAGGTCCCTGACCCCAATTAACTGATGATCTTATCATGCTTCTTTTTTTTTTTTTTTTAAGATTTTATTCATTTATTTGAGAGAGAATTAGATAGAGCATGAGAGGGGGGAGGGTCAGAAGGAGAAGCAGGCTCCCTGCTGAGCAGGGAGCCTGATGCGGGACTCGATCCCGGGACTCCAGGATCATGACCTGAGCCGAAGGCAGTCGCTTAACCAACTGAGCCACCCAGGCGCCCCCTTATCATGCTTCTTATAGGCTTTTCTCCTCCCCTTCCACAAGCATCCTGGAAAACTTCTACATTCCTAAATGACATCTGACACGCTGAAGTCCATGAGTGACCCACTGTCAGGCTCACATCCTGAGCCCTATCATCACAGAGAAGTGATCCACTCCCACAATCCTGCACGAAAATTTCCCACTCACATTTCCAAACAAACGTATTCTCCAGCCACCAGCAACCCCTGTCTCCCTCCCAAGTATCCAAGCCCTTCCATCCCCTCTTTTTTTTAAATAGACTTATTCTTTTATTTTTTAAAAATGAACACATATACACATTCATATACTCCCCCTCTTCATTCTTTATACATTTTTTCTATTTTCATAAAACAAGACATCCAGGAGAACACTCCCTGACTCTATGTAGAGGGTCCCCATTTCATTTTACCATGCACTGCAGCTTTAATCATTATCAAGTACCCTTTTATCTCATAATGCTTTCTGATCTGAATTCTACCTTTATGAAATGCCAAGACTGACACTCCTACTTTCTTTTCTATTTGATTGATTGATTGATTGATTATTTATTATGTTAATCACCATACATTACATCCCCTTCCATCCCCTCTTGAGTTCCATTCCTATCCTTCCTGGTTACTCTTGAGTTCTGATTACTTGTTTATTTCAAACACTTTCCCAGTAGTGGCCACAGTTCCCACACTGTGCATATGCTCCCACTCTCCCCAGCCCAGCCATCTCTACCTCTGAATTAATCTCACCATCTTCTTTCTTGCACCCACGCCTCCAAGCAAGAGAGTGCGCCATCACCCAAAGCTTGGAGATGTTACCAGTTGGTGGTATCTAACTTGAACTGGATCCTTAATTCTTAATTCCATGATCCTAACCAGCTCCGCCCCCCGAGAGGTGCCCAGGGTAGACTTCAGAAGTCCATAAACACCCCTCAATCCAATACAAAATGTATATGTGTGTGTCACATGGGCATTTTTCTGAGGGGGAAGACCCCCAACCTCCATCAGATTCTCAATGGTGGTCAGAGACACCAAAAATTTAAAAACCTGCCTGGAATATGTTGGATATGCAAAAACATAATCAAGTCAATATTTATTGTATGCCAATAAAAATCAGTGGCTCAAGGCACACCAGGTTGGTAGAACTCTCTAGTTGTTTGCATATGTTGATGGAAGAAAGAAGACTCTGGACAAAGGCCAGCAGCTTGTACGGATGAAGGTTGAACTAATATGAAGGAACTGAATTGAACAGGTTCTGCCTGCTGAGGAAATCATCAGGCCTGGAAGGAACACACTTAGCCATTTAAACCACATACACAGAGACAGAAGGACCCACTTACAGTCCTGGAACCAGAGGCGCCCAGAGGGGTGGGTGAGCTCCCTCAATCAATGACTGCCATCCGTCTACACACCACTTGCCCCAATCCAGCTTGTAAAACCAACAAAACAACACCTCCGAGCCTCTGCGACCTGCTCACCAGGAGATCCTGGCTCTAGTCCACCTGTTACCAAGAAGCAAATCAGTTCTTGACTTTTGGAGGGCTCGAAAAATCTTTCCCAATCATAAAACTCAGTTAAACTACAGATACTTTTAAAAAGAGGTTTATCGGCGGGGCGCCTGGGTGGCTCAGTCGTTAAGCGTCTGCCTTCGGCTCAGGTCATGATCCTGGGGTCCTGGGATCGAGCCCCGCATCAGGCTCCCTGCTCCGCGGGAAGCCTGCTTCTCCCTCTCCCACTCCCCCTGCTTGTGTTCCCTCTCTCTGTCAAATAAATAAATAAATAAATCTTTAAAAAAAAAAAAAAGGTTTATCGGCATGTTTGTTGGTTTGTTTAGCCAACTGAAAGGAGGGTGATAGATGTATTTCTGTCCACCGTTCACGAAGGATTTCAATTCCACATACGTTTTTCACTCATCCACCGAGGCTCACATGATGCGCAACGCTGACTTCGTTGTGTCACCTTTCCTTGCCTGTTAAAAATCTCTCACATCTCACCCTGGTCTGTCACAGAAGCTAGAAAGAGTTAGAGGTTCATCAGGAAGAACAGGGGCTCATCTCTCTACAGAGGTTTTGCCAAGCTACTTACTTTTGCTGGAAGCAAGGGGTGGAGCCATCATTTTTCCCATAAAACCCTGAGCAACAGAAACTGGGGGTTTTATTTGATTTCTTAATAAGATAGAATTGACATATATCATTATATTAGTTTCAGGTGTGCAACATAATGATTTGCTATTTGTGTATGTTGTGAAACAATCAGCACAGTCTGTCACCTGTCACCATACAGAGTGACAGGTACTTTTTCATGTGATGAGAACTTTTACGATCTTCTCTCTCGGCAACTTTCGAATATACAATACAGTATTAACTACAGTCAACAGTCAACATGATGTACATTTACATCCCCGATGATTTATTTACTTTATAACTGGCAGTGGGTACCTTTGGACCCCCTTCACCCATTTTGCCAATGTATCGCCTATCCCCCTGCCCCTGGCAACCACCAACCAGTCAGGAGTATGTGGGCTTCCAACATGGGCACACGAGGCAACCACTGGGGTACAGGAAGAAAGTATTCAACTGCTATCCAAAATCAGAAAGAAATCAAAAGCTACTGATATTTAATATATGCAGAGAGTCACACATGTACATAATTTCTAAAGAACCGCACATATAATGGGCATACACGTCTCACATCTTTTCCTGGTAGGGGCCACCATTAAAAAGCAATGGTTGTCTATTGGCCAACTTGCATGGAAACCCTGGGGTTACATTTTCACTAAAATGCTTCCTTTCTATTAGAAGTTGGATTCCTCCTAAAACTCAAAGACCATTTTAAGGCCCAGCTTAGCCTCCCAGCCCTCTGAGAAGCTCTATCAGAGAACTCCGGACGCCTTTCTATTGACAAATTATCCACAGATTTATCTACCAATCTACAAAGTACCTGCCTATTCACTGATTTCTTCAGTAATTGAACATTTCTCAAGTACTTATCATGGACTGTTGTGTGCCGGGAATTGTGGGGTTTATTGTCTAGGAGGAGAGGTAAGTCACAAATAAATTATAACACCAAAATTATTGAGTTGCACTTAGGAGAAATAACCCCGCCTAACCATGGGGATCCGGTGTCCCGGGCCTGTTTGTTCACAGAGTCACAGGGCTTCAGAAGGCGAAGGGCAACTAGCTACTCTGGGGACTCCCCTTCCCTCCTCCCTGCCCCTAGGCTCCTTCTTATTTTTGCTCAGGGACCCCAAACCCCTCCCAAAGACAGCTCCATCGAAAATGCCAAGGTCTGGAAATGCTCTTCTCAAATGTACATGGACCTCACTCTGGTGCTTTGTATGCCCAAGCTTCTATTTTATTTATATCTGCAACTTTTTTTTTACTATGGCTGACACACAATGTTACATTTGTGTCAGGAGCACAGCATGGTGATTGGATAAGTTTCCACATTATTATGTTCACCACAAGCGTAACTATGGTCTGTCTCCATACCATGCTTTTATAATACCATTGACTATATTCCTTAGGCCATTTTATGCCTTTTATTCCCATGACTTACCCATTCCATAACTGGAAGTCTGTATCTCCCACTCCCCTTGACCCATTTTGCCCACCCCTTCTGGCAACCATTGGTTTGTTCTCGGTATTTATAGGTCTGATTCTGCTTTTTGTTTGTTTATTCATTAGGGGTTTCTTTTTGATTCCACAGATGAGTGAAATCATATGATATTTGTCTTTCTCAGTCTGACTCATTTCATTGAGTCATAGGTCCATCCGAGTTGTTGCAAATGGCAAGCTCCCATCCTTTACACAGCTGCATAGTATTCCACCATGTACCACGTCTTCTTTATCCATGCATCTGTAAATTTGGACACAGGTTGCTTCTGTATCTTGGCTGTTATAAATAATGCTGCAATACACATAGAAGTGCATATAGTTTTTCAAATTAGTGTTTTCATTTTCTTTGGTTAAATATCCAGTAGTGGAATTATTGGATCATAGGGTATTTCTATTTTTTTGAGGAACCACCATACTGTATATGCAACTTTTCCCAATTTAATGAATACTTATAACAACCAAAAGATTGTCTGTCATTGGTTCTAAGTGAAAAGAAGAGAGAAAGTGTGAATAAGGAACTCAAAAGCAACTTTTCACTGTCTGTCCATCGCCTGTTGTTACTGTGAATAAAAAGCCCTTCTTGGACCCTTCTTGCTTTGGCTTTGGGGTGAGCATGAGTGTGTGGAGGAGAGGCCGAGAGACTAGGCTTTCCCCACCAGGGGCCCCACAGATGTTGTGTGATGTGGTTGCTGCTCGGCGGGGCTCTGGCCTGAGTGGACGAGGCAGCTCGGAAAGGAAGTAGATGGCCAGGGGCTCAAACCATCCGTGAGAGGGACAGCAATGAAGTCCCTCCACCCCGCAGTGCCCCGACCCACTCCCTGATCCCGCTCAAACCTACACCAGCTCTAGTCCTACCTGCTTAGTCCTGCTCCAGTTAACAAGAGCAGCTGTGGGTGCCCAGGGTCAGAAGCAGGTGAGCTAAAGGTATTTGTTAAGCCACTAATCCCCATGCTCTTTTTCAAGGACTAGAATTCTGTTTCTGGGTGTTTTCTACACATTTTCCTTTGTTCACAACTTGATACCTGCAAACCTATGCACCGGAGTCATAGGAAATGTGTCTTCATATACCCCACGATGCCTTTCTCATTACATATTTACTGACCAATACAGCCCAGCAGATTTTCTATCATGAGTGGTAGGCTGGCCTCAAGATTAGCTCTGCTGGATCGTTTCCTGCAGCCTCAGGAGGTGGCCTTTGAAACTACAGCTTCCTGGGCTAGCTTGCTGAATGCAACAGCTCATTTGGAGAAAATTCCCAGAAAAGCAATCACGTGCAACAGCCCCAAATACTCTGCAAGAATTCCAAGAAAGAACAAGGCTACCGGAATTCTCACGGTGCAGGTGGAATTTCCGGGATGCATTGAAGTTGGTGGGATTTTGTCTTGGCTAGCTTTACCTTGCTTCATGGCCAAGGACATGTAAACTGATTGTCCCCCAAGTTCGCCAGGCTCCTGGGTCACCTTTTCCTTTACGATCCTCCATCATAGTTGCTGCAAGAAGGCTAATGTCCTCCCCCCAGTACTTCTAAGGGTAAGATTCTCTGGGGTTGCTCACCTTTGCCTGGCTGTCCTTGTCACCTCGTGCTCAAAACCCTTGGATTTCCAGTCAATATTTTTCCATGTCTCCATGCTCCTGCTTCACTATTTCTTCCAAACCAAGGGATACAGGGACCTGTATCCACAAACTTAAAGGCTTAAAACAACACAAGTTGGTCTTCCAGTTCTGTAGATCAGAAGTCCAACACAGATCTCACTGAGCTTAGATCAAGGTGTCTGACAGGCTGCATTGCTTTCTGGGGCCTCTGGGGAAGAATACATTTCCTCGCATTTTTCAGGCTTCTGGAGGCTGCCTGCACCCCTTGTCTCATGGTCCCCCTTCCTCCATCTTCAAGCCAATTGGTTCAGTCTGAATTCTTACCACCATCTCTGGCTCTCTGACGGCAGCCAGAAAAGATTCTCTATCTACAATGACTCATAGGATTAGATTGGACCCACCTGGAAAATCCAGGCTAATTTCCCATTTCAGGGTCTTCAATCTTAACCATGTCTGCAAAGTCCCTTTGCAACGAACATCAATATATTCATGGGTTCAGGGGATTAGGGTGATAACATCTTTGTGGGTTTTGAGGGGGGTGAATTATTCTGCCCATCACAGTCCCATCCGTCATGCCCCAGGCACCTCCAACTCAAGGGCAATTGTATATAACAGAGTATATAACACAGAAGTTTACTTTTCCCAAAAGTAAAGCTCAGTGTTAAGTGGCAGGGGGCCTAAAACTCATTGGCCCTTCTCTTAACCCCTATCTTGCTCCTTGGCCTCGGCCCTAAGAGGAATCCCGCCACCAACCCCAAGAGCAGTATTTCCCAAACTTCAATCATTTGCATTCAGAGTCGGCTAGCTGTCCATCCAAACCGGGGGCCCAGCTACACGGCTCTTTCCAGTCTCATGGGAGTAAGTTTTAGCCAACAGATTGTGAGCTGCAGTGGGGTGGCCCCTTGTGGGCCAGAGACTTGAAGATAGCTGCCAGCCTTCCTTCCCCTTTCCTGGGTGCGAGACCCCAAAGGTGGTAACAGGCCCGTTAGTACCATGAAGGTGATGAGGGAACTCACAAGGCAGGTAGAGCCTCCAGACGAAAGGACCCTGGGGCTCTGAAACACCACATGGTGCAAAACCACCTGCTTGCTGGAAATGTCTGTCCTCCACTGTGAAGAAAATAATAAATTTCTTGTACTTTAAGACGCTGAATTGGGGGGTTGTGTTCATTACAGTCACCCTAACCTTCCGTACTGTGGATAGATTCGCCAATGTTTTCATGTTTAAGTACCAACCGTATCATTATGTAGAGAACTTCTTTATTTAAACAAACCCACTTCTCTTTTCAAGTAGCTACATTTGAAACAGTAAGATCCACGAAATAATAAGGGGAATTTTACCAGATGCTTACTATGTGTCATGCTTTCAACACATGTGTTTTGACTTATTTAATGTGCCACTTATGTAACTTATTGATCTTTCACATGCACTAACTGGGTTTGAATCCTCATAAGAACTCTATGCGGAAGGTGCTATTGTTATCGTGCCCATTTAACAAACAAGGAAACCAGACTTCGTGCCCATTTAACAAACAAGGAAACCGAGGCACAGAGTTCCAACAGCTGATAAGTAGAAGAGCCAGGATTTGAACCCAAGCAGTCTAACTTGAGAGTTCATGCTTTGAACCATTACAAGCTGCCGCCTTTTTTCATAGCCCTGTTTTGTAAGCTGTATGTGCCCGTGATGCCCTTTAAGTGATTTAACTTTTTCACAAAATACGCCCATCCATAGACCACCTCATTTTTCTCAGGTTTCATCAGGTGATAAAAGCACCTGAAATCTACACTTTTAGCAAATTTCCCATATTCTATATTGGCACTCCACTTTAGCAAACCCTGCCCCAGGGCTAAGCCTTAACTACTTTTCATCTTTACTACACACCCGTCTGGGTAGATCTCAAAACCCCACAACTGGGAGGGGAGAGGCGTGTCAGAGAAGTCAGGGACAGAGCAGAAGCCTCCTTTCTCTCACTGCAGTCGGCCCCAGAGCATGTGCTATTAACCTGCATTTTCAGAATGTCACTGCAAAATTTGCGAATGACATTTTTTCTTATTGATCTTTTTGCCTAGGAGGACAAGGAGGTGGAGGTCCCTCAAAGAGGAAAAGGAAAAAGGCAAGGCAGAACAAAGAATGAAAATCAAGAATGATGTAACCCGATCCCGGCATCTTGTGGATTTGGGGAAAATGTATGTGTACAATTGCATCATGGCAATCAATAAGCCCATCCACGCACATTAATAAATGAGATGAATGAATAAATTATACCAATGTGCTATTTTCTTCCTACCCAGAAGATGGCTCATACCTTTGCTGGGTGAAGGAAATAAGATTGCCCAACCTCTTCATCCCAGAACTGGAGAGACTCTAAACAACTTTCCCCCTCTCCTCATTTTTCTGGTATTTTCAGCCTTAAATGGATCTAGAGAAACCACGGTGATATCTTCACATGGATTGTTTCAGGGAAGGTCAAAGTTCAGGGCTCTCTCACCAAACTAGCCCTTGGCACGTCTGTCTGAGAAGTACCCTCCTGTGTGCACGTGCCCTTAGGTGTGGGCAAAATCTTTCCTAATTCCCTAGATTGTGTGAGTTACTCCTTTGTATTCTCAAAGCTTCCTCAACACTCACCTCAATGATCGTATCACATTGTAATTACTCGTTCACATGTCTCTCACCAAATGGACTGTGAGAGACAATGTCAGAAACATGCTGTCTGTCTCGGACACTTCACATGCAGAAGCTTCACAAGGAATATCAGCCGAGTGAGGGAGTGAATTAATGACCTGAAGAAATAAACGAACAGCCTCTGGTCTGAATGGGTCATGCAGGTGCCCCCCAGGGGCCGCGGTGGGCGTCCTTCAGCCTAAAATCTGGAGTATTTCCACTGTGATTTGATTTGTATTTGTGGTTACACATCCAGCCTTTTATTCTTGTAGAAAGGAAGAAATGAGATATTTGAATCTGATAGGAGGTGAAAGCCTGTTTGTGTCCAATACACAGGAGAATTTCTTTGCAGTTATCCGTAAAGCCAACATCAGAGCATCTGCCCTGAGCCTTCCAGCCCCATAATAGCATCCCTAAGCTTAGAATATTCATGTCTCGATGCAGGCCTATCAAGGCAGGTTAGCTGACATTCTCTGAGCTCAGAAAACCCTGATTTCCCATTATCGTCTGTCACTTACAAGTAACTTGGTTTTACTCTTAGCATGATAGATGTGATTTTATGTAGAACTACCTGCCTGCCGTCTGTCCTTCAATCTTCACCAGCCAGCCCACTATTTTAGTTGCAGGAAGACAGCTATGTGCACGCTACTATGGTGGGGAAATTCTGCTGGGAAAAAATTCTTCTCAGAGAAACACCAAAAATTGATTTTGACACAGCTGATTTGCCTTCCTCCTGTGAGTTCTGGTTACTGCCCCCCCCCCCCCCCCCCCCGCCACAGGCATATTCCTCAGCCCACTCAGAAGTCTTAGCAATATTTTTGGTTGTGCTCATTGGTTTGGGTTTAGAGTTGTGCTTTCCCCTTTTTAAAAAAAATCAATTTTATTGAGGTGTGAATTACATATAACCAAAGGTGTCAGTTTTAAATGTACATTTCAGTGAGTTTTAACAAATACATTCACTCCTGTAACAATCGTCACTTTCAAGATAAAGAACATTTTCTTTTATTTAGTCAGTGACCTATTTACTTTTTATTTTTTAATAAAAATTGTATATATTTAGGTGTACAATGTGATCTAATATACATATACATAGTGAACTGATTACTACAGCTAATTAACATATCTTCAAGCTAATTAACATATCTTCTCACATCGTTACCTTTTTGTGTGATAAAAGCACCTGAAATCTACACTTTTAGCAAATTTCCCATATTCTATACAGTATTGTTGATTACAGTCATTATGCTGTACATTGGATCTCTAGACTTATTCATCCTACATAACTGTAACTTTGTATCCTTGGACCAATATCTCCCTGTTTTCCCCATCTCCCCCCCTCTATTGACTACTATTTTTATCTCTGCTTCTATGTACTTCACTTTTTTGGATTGCACCAGTAAGTGAGATCATGCAGTTATTTCTACTTCTGTGTCTGACTGTTTCATTTAGCCTAACGTTCTCCAGGTTTATCCATGTTGTCGCAAATATCAGGATCCCCTTACAAGATAGAAAATATCTTCATCACCCCCCAAAAGTTCCCTCATGTGCCTCTGTGGTCAATTTCTCCAGCCCCAGGAAGACACTCATTTGTTTTCTTTATAAAAAAAAAAAAAATTAAACAATACATACTTTGTTTTTGGCCTGACTGGCTTCTTTCACATAGAATAATTATTTTGAGATTCATTCATATTATAGCATGTGTCAATAATTCATTCCTTTTTTCTTGCTAAGTAATATTCCATTGTATGGAGATATTCCAATTTATTTATCTAGTCATCTGTTGATGGAAATCGGGTTGTTTCCAGTTTTTGCTAGTATGAATGAAACTGCTATGAACATTCATCCAGTCTTTGTGTGGACATATGTTTTTATTTCTCTTGGGTAACTACCTAGGAGGAGAATCACTGGCAAATATGGTAAATGTATGTTTAACTTCATCAGAAACAGCAAAACTGACTTCAAGAGGGGCTGTACCATTTTAAGTCCCCATCAACAACATACGAGAGATTCAGTTCTTCTACATCCTCACCAATGCTTTTGTATGGTAAGCCTTTTTCCTCTTAGCCATTTTAGTGGGTATGAAACGGTATCTCATTGCAATTTTAAATTGCATCATGACAAATGACGATAAACATCTATCTTTTCATATGCTTGTAGGTCATCCATAAATCTTCCTTCATGAAATATTTGTTCAAGTCTTTTTCCTATTTTTTTTAATGGATTGTGTACTATTTTATTGAGTTGTAAGAGTTCTTTATATGTTCTAGACACAAATCCCACTCTTCTATATGTTTGGCAATAGGGAGTGACTTGCCCTATCCTAGTTATAAGAGCTACTTATCCTAATTACTGGAAGCTTTTTGTCCACAGTAGTTATGTGAACTAGCCTGGGCTTCTGGATGTAGCTGACATCTGCTGCATTAGTTAGGGCTCTGGGCTTTGTTTCTGGGGGGAAAGAGGTATAGTCTAGAACCTTCTCATTCTTTTAAATCTGACTTCTGAACATAGTAGGCAGGAAGGAAGAAAGGGAAGGTAGAAATAAAGAAAAGGATATTCTAGGGAGTTATTAGCTACCTACAACCCCCACTGGGTTCTGGGCAAGGCTATTACAGTCACTCAAGTTAACAAATTAAACATTCTTTGACTCGGACCAACTTTCTGCCTTATGGGTTCTACCAAGTCCAGAAAATGGAATGTCTGTCCTGGCGCCCACTGATTCCTGGGAGGAGAGACCAGGGATCATTCTTCCATAATGATCCCTCCAGGTTCCTCTAACTCCTTTTAACTAAATAACGCGACCAACAATTGAAGGTAGAAAACAGAAGTGGAAAGAGTCCACAAGTTGCAGGTCTGTTGTTGGGTTGCCTCGTGTTTATCAAGAGGAACAGCCTTAGTGCCCAATAAATTAGGGTTTCCAACCCAGAGCCACGAAAGGAGGGATGTCTTTCTTTTTTCATAGCACCTGGCCAAGCCTCATTGTACTCCACAGAGCTATAAAGAAGACTGGGCATGGGGCAGCTGGGTGGCTCAGTCGTTAGGCTGAGTTCATGCCTTCGGCTCAGTTCATGGTTCCAGGGTCCTGGGATCAAGCCCCGCGTCGGGCTCCCTGCTCAGCGGGAGACCTGCTTCTCCCTCTCCCACTCCCCCTGCTTGTGTTCCCTCTCTTGCTCTGTCTCTCTCTGTCAAATAAATAAAATCTTTTAAAAAAGAAGGCTGGGCTGTAGTAACTTCACCCTCCAAGAAAAGGATTAACATATTTGGAGACCTCAAGTTTATTCAAATCAAACTAATCCCCTAGATCAAATGGGAAAGGAGAAGGAGAGGTAGTGTGGGGAGAGAATGGGGACTTTAGGATGACTGGAGGCCACAAAGAGGAAGAAGGTGGATGGGACAGGTTTTAAGTTGAGTTTTGCTGGCCATTTGCAGCTTTTTGTTCCAGCACTGGCCCCAGGTACAAATGTAGGAAATGGGGATGGGCAGATAAGGAGGTCCTGATGTAGGGAAGTGCCGGGGCATCATGGGAAGATGATGTCTATTCAACATCACCATATTACATGTCAGTAGCCACCTGGTTCCAAATCATTAAATCCAAAGAGCTCAGCTTGCCTGCAGCAGGACTCTCTCACCAACCCTGCTACAAACCCCACTGCTCCTCTTGCAAAATGTTTCTGTGTTGCAGAGCTCAAGAGTCAGGGAGAGGAAGTCACAGAGGAAACAGTACATTGTCTATCTAATACCTTTCTATAGAATTCCTGTTAGGTACCTGTCTTCCAGAGTCCTTGGCCTCATTCTAAAACTCTGCAGATCACAATAGCTAACTCATTGTCTCATGATATGTTCCAGAAACTCTCAGGAGAGGGCTTACCATTTTACACACCAGAAAGCTGAGGCTCAGAGAGGTTATGTGCTTTGCCCAAGGTCACCCAGTAAGTGGAAGAATCTGGATCTGAACACAGGTCTGAAGTTAAGAGACCAAGAAATTAACCTGCCTTATTCCAGAAGTAGACTAACAAAGAAGCAAAAAGACTTGAACCTCCACCAGTTTTTGCCATTAAGCAGAAGGGAAGGAACAACATGGAAATCAAGGTCTCTAGGAATGCGCAGTTAACCTAATTCTGGTTCCCCAATTTGAGAAATTCCTCAAGTGTCTCTGCTTCAAATTGAATAATTTTCCAATTTCTTTCTCAAGGTAATTTTTTAAACTACTGATTTTTATGGGCTTGAGCATGTGAAAAGCCGACTACTGTATGTCTTTTTAATTAGATCCTTTACATGATAATTAAAATCTCTCTTTGCATCATAGCTATTCTTAAACTCGGCTGTAATGTTCCTCTGGCTGGAAGTTAGCTGACCATCTGGAAGCAATAAAATATCTTAACCTTAAAATGCAAACTATCAGTTAGATATACCACAAATTAGACCTACTCGTCATTGCTTTAATGGGTAAATGCCAGGCTCCATCCTTCATTCTGTCTAATCAGGAAACTGCAGGATCTCACGGTTGGAACAGGGATTTTGAAAGTCAAATAGTCCTTCTTCCTTTGTATTTTCAGAACAAATCCTGACCAGGCCATCCCTTGAATGGCCCCGGGGGATACAGGCATACAGCCCACCAGAAAGAAGTTGTGAGGCTGTTTTTAGAAGATTCTTCCAAAGTTCATTCATTATTTGGGGCTGGAGACCAAGACTGGCCTTGGTGGTCTAAGGGGGAAATAAATTCTGACTAGAAGCTTGGGAAGGGTTGGTATGCAGAGGGGATGTAAGCAGGAACCAGCAAGAGAATGAATTATGAAAGAGAGGATCATAAGCCCTGAAGGGAGGCTGTTGGCTTGGGGAAGCTGTAGATGGGATCATCAGAAGGAGGCATTCCATATGATTGGCAAGGGGAGCATATTTCACCTTCTCTGATTGGTCCTAAATCGAAATGGGGACAAAAATTAAGGAAGCTGTCAGGTTTTCATCAAATCCTGGTCATTTGGGGCCAGTTGTTACTGTTTGTTATCATTTAGCTTCCTGGGCCAGTTGCTGCAAGTTAGCTGTCTGACCTCCAGTCTAAGAGATAGAAGCTTGATTCTTGGACTGGCCACTGTGCATAATTGGGTTGGTTTCCTGGGCCGGTTGCTATAGATTGTGGGTCATAGCTCTATTTTTATATATGGTTTGACCATTGACTATTTGCGTACTCAGACTCTCACCCTTTATTTTAATACTATATATGTTTTAAACTGCACAACATATTATTATTTTACCATACGCAATAAAATTATTCATTTAGCATTTATAAGACAACATAGCCTGTTGGTTAACATGAATTTTGGTGGAGGGGGTGGTGCCTGGGTGGCTCAGTCGGTTAAGCATCTGCCTTCAGCTCAGGTCATGATCCCAGGGGTCTGGGATGGAGTCCCACATGGGGCTCCCTGCTCAGTGGGGAGTCTGCTTCTCCCTCTCCCTTTGCCCCTCCCCATCACTCATGCATGCTTTCTCTCTCTCATTCCCTCTCAAATAAATTTTTTAAAAAAGAACATGAATTTTGGGGTCTGACCACATGGTTCAAAGTCCAGCTTTACCACTATTGACTGTGTGATCTTGAACTGAGTATGCAAATAATAAGCACATAGACAATGGCCAAACCGTATATAAAAATAGAGCTATGGCCCACCATCTGCAGCAAGCAGCCCAGGAAACCAACCCACTATGCACAGTGGCCAGTCCAATAGTTTAACTTCTCTGGTCCTCAGTTTCATTATCTATAGAGATAAAAAAATAGTACCTTCCTTATAGAGTTATTTTGAGGATTAAATGGGTTAATAATATCCATGTAATGCACTTAGGCCTGGCCACAGGGTAAGCACTATATAGACGTTTGCTATTATTAAAAATTAAAGAAAAAACAAAAAATAAGAGGAGTATGCAACATCCTTCAGAGTCCAAGATTTACCAGGATATTACTCCCTGAGTTTCCTATGCTGTAATACACACACTTCAAGAAATGTAAAGAAACCATTAGTATGTGGAAAGATTCTGCATCAAAAGTTTTAAAATCTAATACAAGTGGCTTCTCAAAAAGTCATTAATACATAAAAATCTATATTCTTCCCACAATGAATCGTATCAGCAATACCCAAGTTGGCACAATTTTTCTCCTGAAGCTAATAATGAATGGCATTTATGTTCACATTCTTAGGAAGCAATTTGTGGAGCACTAGCCTCTGGGGAGAAGCAGAGCCAATTATTCTTTGTTTAACCCTTTTAAAGATGATGAACTATAACACACCTACAGAAATGTTTGCAAATCAAAAATGGGCAGCTCAAAGACTCAAAGCAGACACTTGTGTAACCATCACTCTCGTGAAGAAATAGAACTTCAGCTCCCAGAGGCCATCATAACACCCCCACCCATCACTATCCTCCTGTCCCCCAGTTTTATAGTATCAAAGATAAGCAAAGCCAGATACCAATTCAAGAGTGCTAAGGATAGGTTTTAAACAGTAAGGACAGCTTTTAAACAGTAAATCTCAAATTTACATCCCTATTGCAGTAGGGAAGAGCATCCACACTGAACTGAACCCAATCCTGATTTGTGCAGAGGTGACTGGGTATTTTAACAGGAGAATAAGGAATTGGAGAGGGGGGCAAGCAGGGGTCAGCAGAGGCAGAAAAGTGAGAGATTACAAAGGGTGGGTTAGTGTAACTGTTGATGAAACTAGCTGTGTCTGTTGCTGGCAACTCTCTGAGTTAGGATTCTTTCCTTCTACGGGGACTGGGAGACAGAGGCTCTACTTTCCTGGGGATTGTATTTTAAAGGAATGGCTTTCAGGTCCTTGAGAAAGACACTCTGGAGTTGTAGGACATACATATACATCTCAAAGGGACAGAGGAAGGTTTCACAATTATAGGACCTTTTTAGTAAATGTTCTAAGAAAGGTGGTCAGGGACGTACGCTCAGGTGTTGCCTAGAACAGTCCATGGTAAGCCTTTCCTTGCTTTTCCTTTCTCTCTCTCTCTCTCTCTCTCTTTTTTTTTAAGCAGTTTCCATCTCCACCATGGAGCCCAATGTGGGGCTTGAACTTACGACTCTGAGATCAAGACCTGAGCTAATGCCAAGAGTTGGACGCTTAACCAACTGAGCTGCCAGGTGCCCCTCCTTGCTTTTTCTTAGTTTTACCCACTAACCACACATCCCTACTCATATTCTCTCTCACAAGCTAATAGATTACACATTGTGTATGCTTAACATATCTTATCAGTTTCGCCCATCCACTTCTTTTCTTGCTTCTGTAGGAGAGTTAAATATTCTACAAAAACACAAAAAAGTGGCCACACTGAAGGTTTCCTCCACAGAAGTCTTCTTTACACATTATGCATGAGTTCCCATAGACTTTTTAGTGCTACTGTAGTGTGGGTTCCTTCCTAGGATCACTGTCATCTTTTTTTTTTTTCATTTATTTATTTGTTTGTTTGTTTGTTTATTTTATTATGTTAATCCCCATACATTACATCATTAGTTTTAGATGAAGTGTTCCATGATTCATTGTTTGTGCATAACACCCAGTGCTCCATGCAGAATGTGCCCTCAATACCCACCACCAGGCTAACCCATCCTCCCACCCCCCTCCCCTCCAGAACCCTGTTTGTTTTTCAGAGTCCATCGTCTCTCATGGTTCGTCTACCCCTCCGATTTCCCCCGCTTCATTCTTCCCCTCCCGCTACCTTCTTCTTCTTCTTTTTTTTTTTCTTAACATATATTGCATTATTTGTTTCAGAGGTACAGATCTGAGATTCAATAGTCTTGCACAATTCACAGCGCTTACCAGAGCACATACCCTCCCCAGTGTCTATCACCCAGCCACCCCATCCCTCCCACCCCACCCCCCACTCCAGCAACCCTCAGTTTGTTTCCTGCAATTAAGAATTCCTCATATCAGGATCACTGCCATCTTATGGACAACTCCATCACCAACATTAGCCCAACCACAGCAATGGTACTGGAAGACCATCTCCCACTTTTCTGGAAAATTAACTGTGGGGAAACCCATCTGCTTAGATCCAAAGCCAAAGTTCTAGTCCATCTGACCGAGGCAAAAGTAGGCATGTGCCTCACAGTCTAGGCACAGACAGAATCCCATCCATGTTTCCATTGAAGATACCCCTGAGCCAGGGGTCTGGGCTCCCCAAAACTACCTGGGGAAACAGGCAACTAGTAAGCAAAGTGAGCACACAGAGTCAGGTAGCAGAGCCCTCACCATTGACCCAACAGAAGCTGATGGGACAACTGCATTGGCCAATTTTGAATGTTTGACCAACGTTGCATTCCTGGAATAACACAATCTAACGGTAACACAATATCCCTTTTTATATATTGATGGGTTTTGTTCGTTAATGTTCTGGGTACAACTTTTGTATTGTGGTCATGAGTAAGATGGGCTTACTTTTCCTTACAGCCTTATCAAATTTTTTAACAATGTAATTGATATATAATTTACATACTAGAAAATTTACCCATTGTAAGCATATGGTCCAGTGACTTTTAGTAAGTTTATACAGCTGTGAAATTATCACCACAATGCAGTTTCAGAACATTGTCATTACCCTAAAAAGCTCCTATGTGCCCATTTATAATACATTTTTACTCCCACTCCTTGACCCAGATAATTACTAGGGTAATTTGCCTCCTGTGTCTAGAAATTTGACTTTTCTAGAATTTTCCTATAAACATAGTTTTAAAATATGTGTAGTTTTTGTGTCTAGCTACTTTCTTTAGTGTACCTTTTTTGAGGTTCAATCATGTTGTAACATGTATAGTTGTTCCTTTTATTGCTGAGCAACATTCTATTACCTGCAGACATCACATTTTGTTCATTTATTCACCAGTTGATAATTTGGTTGTTTCTAGTTTCTGGTTACTATGAGTAAGGCTCCTATGAAAATGGAGCATTATATGAAAATATATTTTCATTTCTCCTCATACATCCCTAAGAATGGGATTATTAGGTTCTACCATTAAGTGTAGGTTTAACTATTTAAGAAACCACCAAATTGATTTTCCAACGTAGTTGTGCCTTTTGACATTCCTACTAGCAATACATGAAATTTCCAGTGTCTCTACATGCTCACTGAACTAAATAACGTCAATATTTTTTGGTTGTAGTCATCCTAGTGTGTGGGTAGGTGTGAAGTGTTATTATATTGTGGTTTTGATTTGCATTTATATATAAAATATAAAATAAAAATAAATAATATGAACAAGAAAACTCTGAAATTGAATAGTCCTGAAATGAAAAATTCATTAGAAGGACTCAAAAGCAGATAGGATGAGAGCCAGCAGAAGGAAGAATCCATGAACTTGAAAATAGAACCATAGAAATGATCTAATCTGAAGAACAGGAAGAAAAAAGGAAGAAAAGTAAAGAGTGCCTCAGAGACTTGTGGGAAGCCATCAAGTACACCAACATGGATTCCCAGAATCAGATAAGAGAGGGAAAGGGGCAGAAAAAATACTCAAAGAAATAATGTCTGAAACCTCAAATTTTCATGAAAAACAATCTACATATCCAAGGAGCTCAGTAAATTCTAATTACTATAAATATAATGAGATCCACACATAGATACACAGCAGAGAAATTCAAGCTCCAAATAAAGATACATCCCACGTTTATGTATTGTTAAGATGGCAGTTCTCCCAGATTGAGCAATACATTCAATGCCATTCTTATCAAAATCCATAACCAAAGCAATCTGAACAAGAAGAACAAATTTTTAAGACTTCCAGTAGCTGGTCTCAAAGGATAGGCATATATATTAATGAAACAGAATAGAATGTCCAGAAATAAACCTTTTCACTTATGGTCAGTTGATTTTGACAAAGGTTTCAAGGCAATTCAATGGGGTAAAAGGTGGTCTCTTCAAAAAATAGTGCTGGAAAATTGGATATCCATTTTTATTTATTTATTTTTAAAGATTTTATTTATATGACAGACAGAGAGAGAAACAGAGAGAGAGACAGTACAAGCAGGGGAGTGGCAGGCAGGGGGAGAGGGAGAAGCAGGCTCCCCACTGAGCAGAGAGCTCGATGTGGGGCTCGATCCCAAGACACTGGGATCATGACCTGAGCCTAAGGTAGATGCTTAACTGACTGAGTCACCCAGGTGCCCCTAGATATCCGTATTTAAAATAAGAAACTTAGACCTGCATTTCAAACCATGTACAAAAATTAACTGAAAATGGATCATAGATCTAAATGTAAGAGAAAATTATAAAACTTCTTGACAAAAACCTAGGGGAAATCTTTGTAACCTTGAGTTAAGTAAAGATTTCTTAGAATAATACCAAAACTATGATTTTTAAGAAAAGAATAAATGGAATTTCTTTAAAATTAAAAAGTTTGCCCTTCCTTTTTTCACTCCACCATTTTGGAATTCCTGCCCTCTCCATTCTTTCCATTCTTCCCTTCAAATATTGTATTTTTAAGTTCCTGGATTATATTTTATTGATATAGATTCTATTTATTGAAATTTTCTATCTTTTCATCCATTTCTGTCTAGATTTTTTAATTTTTAAGATATATCTATAACAATTATTTTAAGGTCCTCTGCTAATTCTAAAGCTTGGTTTGTCTGTAGGTCTGCTTCAATAGAATGTTATTTCTCTTGGATCATGGCGTTTCTCACTTTTAATAATATGATGTAGAAATTTGGATGGCAAGACTTTGTTCCTAGTACTAGGGAAAATGTCATATATAAATTATATACATAATACAAATATAGGATACACACACATATAACATTCATGTCTGTATATATAAATACACAAAGTGGCATGATCATATTCTCCTGAAAATCTCTTCATTCTTTATTTTGTGCCAGATATTGTGCACAAAAAAGGTAAGATCCATAGAGACTGCGGCTAATGCTATTTTCCCCAGACAAAAAATGCCTTTTTTCTCTGTCAACAAATTGAGCTGCTTTGGGTCTTGGTTTCAGTTTCTTAATTTTACTTTTCCTTTGTTTTCAAGCATATCGAGGGTGAGATTTGTCTGTGTTTATTTCAGGGCTTTCCCTCCAGGGGTTATCCTTTTCAAGAACCAGAAGATTACAGGGACTCCTTCTCTGCCTTCCTAGCCAAGCTCTATTCTTAACCATAACCCCAACACTCAGTAAAAGTTATGTGATCAAAAACTGGCAAGTAGGAAAAACCATCCTCCATTTCTTCATGCCAGTCTACAAGGTCACTAAAAATTACAATGGCTTCTCTTTCCCTCATAGAATTCTCTGCCTATGGTAAGTCTGAATCTCTGCCTGTGCCCAAATTTGGCAAATGCCCCTAGGAAGGAAGCTTGCTAACCTCTAGGTGACATCTCTGCCTCATCTAGAAAGGACTCTCTCCTCTCTGGAATTTATTCCTTTAAATTTATTTGCACCCACAGCTCTCTGGTATATTTAAAAAAACATGTAAAATTTCATTTCATCCAGTTATTTTTTAGTCATTATGACAGGAGTACTAATTTGCCATAAACTTCTATATCCTAACTATAGAGGAATTCAGTGTTATCAATTTAAAAGTATTGTGTGGTTTTTTTGGTCTATAGTTTGTTTAAATTTAGTTTTAGTATCTCTTTTTATTGTATAGTTTATGAGCTATAAAAACATAAGGAATTTATGTCTTGTTTAATGTTTGTATTTGTTTTAGTAACAAATAAAAATAATTTGAGTCAATGCTTAAGGTACAGCGAAAGGATTTTTTCCTTCCCTTTAAAAGAGATTCTTTACTTAAAATTGAAAAATGCTATGCTACTCTAAGCTGTCTCTCTATTTACTACTCAAGCCTGTCACAGAAATTATTTCAATGTAGTTTTATAATAACATTGGTGCTGACATAATGGCAGGTTATGACATCTGACCAAGTGCTGAATTCAGATAGCTGAAAAAAATAAAACCTCCAAGCCCAGACAAGGACATTTCAGTACATTGCTCAAAGATAATTCCTGATGAATTTCAGCAATGTGTATCTCAAAGGTGTTTATAGCAGTTGGTAGCAAGAAAAACATTCTAGGGCGTTGGCAGTTTTCTATTAGAGGCTACATGGGCCTTCAGGGTGAGCCATTTTTTAGCTGTAAGAAATTAGGGTCATTACCCAAGGCACTCTTTAGAAACTTCCCAGCACCTGCCACCAGAGGGTACATGATGTGAGTGAAGGAGAGGATTTAATTTGAGGGGGCGAAACCTCACTCGTTCTTGTAGACGTACAACTGATCTACAAGTCCTCACTCTGTTTACATCCTCAAACTGTTGTCTTTTTAATTTAAAGTTGCTTTTTGACATTTGTTTTAACAATTTTAACTTGATGGGTTTAATTTGAGGCAGATGCTGAGGGAAGCACACAGAAGGTTTTGCCTACTTAAGCCCTCTCAAGATGGCCTTGGATCGCACCCACGTGAGGAAGTAGGTCACGGAGCTACATCCTCTCTCCCTCTCTCCCTCCAGATCTTTTCAGTTTTTGCCCAGTTCTCTCATCCTAGCCACTGGCTTTGCCTAGATTCAAAGGTAATGTCTCTTGCGGCTCTTCAGGATTCTGCAGGATATATCAGAGTGGCCTGCAGCTCGGCCCACCGGTGGCTTAGGATTTAGCTTTATTGGATCTCCTAAGTCAGTTACCACGCATACATCTACTCCCATCCATCACCCCAAATTCTGTTGCTATCTTCTGTCTTGTTTTTCCCACACGTTTGTGTTTGCATATTTTAAAAATCTCTTTTCTATAGTCCCAGCAGGATTTAGGAAGGAAGTGAAAATAAATGTACACATTCAATCCACATTTTAACCCAGGAGTCTTGAAGCTCTCTGTAAAATAGTTTTACCGAGATCTCATTCCATGAAGGCTATTTGTGATTCCGAAGCAGATCCTGCTGTTCAGTATGTCTTCAACGCTCTCCATGGGATAGTGCTCTTTAGTAGGGGAACTAAAGTGTCAACCCCCCCCCCCCACTTTCTGATCATTATAAAGTTGGAACACTCTCTAATGGAAACCTCCAAGCTTGCAATGGAAGAATGTTTAGATAAAAGCACGTTAGACAGGCATAGGGTTGCCTTCCAAGCTCTGGCACTTTTAGCCGAGGCTACACTTTTGTAGCAAATGATAAGCTCTGACACCATTGGGGTCAGAGAACTCACAAGAAGAGAGTTCCGTGCTGTTGCAGGGATTGGGTCCCATTCAAATGGGGGAAACCAGTTTTAGGAGGGATAGGTTTGTGCCAGCTGATTTCTGATTTAACAGTTTTTCCCTCAAGCTTTTAATAATATGACCAGAAATTTGGGGAGCAAGACTTTCTTCCTATAATTTAATTAGAAAAAATGCAATTTATATATATGTAAATATATATATGCATGGGTGTATGTATATGTAATGTAAGTATGGAATACACACATATGTATATATAAAATTTAATACGCATGTAATTTTATCTATTTATATACATACTGATATACAATGTTATATAAATATTAAATGTATATCAAATGTTAAATAAATTAATAATAAATAAATATTATTTAATAATTAGTGAAATATAATTAATAAAATAAATAATAATATAATATAATACATAATATAATATTATAATTATTGATTACTTATTTATTATTAATTTATTACTTAATATATATTTAAGATTTATATATTAAAATATTCTATATGTATGTATATAAATATATTTAATTAATATTAGTTATTAAAAGTTATATTAATAAATTAAATAATATTAATGAATTTTATTGATAAACCATTAATAAAATTAATAAATAATAAATGAAATGAATAATAAATAAATTTAATATTTAAATATTAAATATATAATATAATTTTATATTTTATATATACATATAAAATTTATAATATATAAATATTAAATATATATTAAGTAACATTAATTAATACTAAATAATTGATCATGATTTATTTAATAAATTATATAATCTTAATTTTATTGATAAATTACTAATAAAAATTAATGAATAATAAAAATCAATAATGAGTAAGTTTAATATTTAAATATTAAATATAGGACTATAATTTTATATATTTATATACATACATATATATAAACTTTGTGTTTGTATATAAATGTACAAAGTGACATATATGGGATGCACAACTTAAGAAGACAGAGTTGTAGGGCAGATTCCAGAGCTGTGCAAGGACAGCCCCAGGGAAGGGTTGTGATTATATAGTCTTACTCGCCTGTGGAGAAATAAGAACTTGGGGCCCCGCTACTCTCAGAAGCCAGCACAGACCCTGACTAGCTGTGTGGCCTTTGGCAAATTATTCAACCTATCCAAAATCAAGTTTCTTCCTGTCTAAACTGAGAATAATCATACCTACCTTGTAACGTGGTCCTCAGGATTAGAATGGTATCTGGATAGTATTTAAGCACTTGGTACAATGAACTTTCATGATTAAATGTATCAGTCCCCAACCCATCCGTTCCTCTAGGACGAAAGAAAGACAAATGTTGTGGCTGGGAAACACGGAGGGTCTCTGCAGCATGTCCCGCGTGTGCCTCTTCCGGACGCAGGGAGACCAGACACAGCTGCCAGGGCTTGGCCGAGTGCCAGGCCACTTACCAAGGTGGGTGTCACACGGCAGGTTCTGCTGGCCAGGAACATGTCCCAGAGTGAGGCCCAGGCCAGGCTGCCACTCATAGCGGGTGCTTTAGCCAAAACAGTCCCCCACAGAGAATGCCCCAAGAAGGGCAAGGTGCTTGTCCCTTTCCCTGGGGTTTTGCCAGATCTTTCATGTCCTCCCTGTCTCTGTTCTTCCTAGATTAGGGCACCACTGTTTGCCTGTTCGTGCTTGCAGGTCTGCTGGGAAGGGCCCCCTCAGCTCTCAGCAAAGCCATTCTTCCTTCCTCAGAGGCCTGACCGTCTGGTCACCCACTCTCATTCATCCAGAAATATCCATTAAGCATCAACTCCGTGTCAGGTGTTGCAGAGACGCCACAGATACGTTGGTGAGTAAGAGATAATGATTCCCACCTGGTAGAATTTACAAGCTGGTGAGTCATTTTCAACTAGCCCTTGCCTTTCTGCTCCTGACTTTTTAAATTGTGTGTGTGCGTGTGTGTGTGTTGTCAGAGTTTTTAAACCATGGCTTGAATGCAGATTTTGTGAATGGATGGGTGAATGGATTCTTTTTTTATTTCTAAGTCTTTAAAATTCAGTTGATATTTTACACTCAATGCAGATCTCAATATAATATGCAGCTTAAAAAGTAGATTCACATACCCAAGTCATTCCAAACATACTTTTAAAATTCCCAATAGCTGAAAAGAATGTCCATTTAAAACTTTAAATATGAATGAATTAAAACTAAATAAAAGTGAAAATTCATGTCTTCGGTCCCACTGACCACATTCCAAGTGCTCACATGCAGCAAGTGGTCACCATATTGGATTGCAGCTGTGGAGTTAGCCTCTGGCTGAAAGAAAACGCAGAAGATACATCAACTGACACCGGGAGGAAATAAGACAGATTCAGAGTGCAGAGCCTTTTATACAACAGATAGACTCTTTGGGCTCTTTGAAGAACTCAGGCTCTTCACAAGAGTTAACATCATGAAAAATTAAAGGACAAGATAAGAGAGTAAAGAGACATAACAACCAAATGCAGTGCTTAAAACTAGACTGAATCCTCAATGAAGGGGAAAAAAAACATAAAACTGATTTAAAAAAAGATAGCTGGAGAAATTTGGATTGTATATTAGATGATATTATGGAATTATTCATTTTCTTAATTATGGTACTGATATTAAGCAGAAAAATGTCATTATTCTTAGGAAATGCATGAGGAAGCATTTAGAGGTGAAGTTCCATGATGTCTGCAACTTATTCTAAATGGTTAAGGGAAAAAGTGTGTGTGTGTGTGTGTGTGTAGAAAGGGAGCGAGAAAGATGTATAATGTTAACATTTGATACAACTAGGTGAGGTATATGTACTAGTCCTTCAACTTTCCTAGAGGTCTGAAATTTTTCAAAATACAATTTAACTATTCTCATGAAGATTATGTTTTAAAGCGAGGTGAGCAAATGCATGAACAAAATAATTTTGGACTATTATTACGAGTGCTCAGAAGTTGTTAAAAGACATTGTTGGCATAGAGAATGACGCTGGGGTAGGAGGGGGGATGCTTTATGTTAACTCACCTCCAAGAGGTGACCATTGCTTCAATCCCTGAATACAAGAAGGAAACAACCATGGGAAGATTTGGGCACAGAATCTTCTGGGCAGAGGCCCTGGGAAGGAAAGGAGCTTGCGTTTAAGACACTGAATGAGGCCACTCTGGCCAGAACACAGGAGAGAGGAGGCGAGAGGATGAGGGACAGGCCCAGAGCTCAAAGCCTGGCCAGCTCCTGTAGGACCCAGCAGGGAATGGTAAAGAAGTTGGACCTTATTCTATGTGTAATGGGGAACCACTGGAGGGCTTTAGGCAGAGGCGGAACAGGCTGATGTGTTCTTTTAAAATCATTCAGAACGCAGCATGGAGAGTGATGAGAGCAAACAATAGAGGAAACAGGGGAGAAATTGGGAGGCTTGTGCTGTGGACCAGGAGAGGTGGGGGTGGGGGGGCTTGCACCAGGAAGAGCAATGGTGCTGCAGAGAGTAAATTGATCAACGGTATGTTTTGGAGGGAGAGCAAAGGGACTTGTTAATGGAGCAAGCCTGGAAGACAAGGAAATGAAAGGAACTCAAGGACAACTTGTAGGTTTCACCTAAGCCACAGGGAAGTCTGAGGTTGAAGTTGCAGATACTAATTTGATGTGTCTTTTAGACCTTCCTCTGAGTAGAGATGAGAAGCCAGCCATCGTCTCTACCAGCAGAGACATATATTTGGGTATCAACGTGCACAGGTTCTGTTTAAATCCAAGAGCCCAGAGATCATAATTTACTAACCAGCATCCTTTTCAGGAACATAGAGTTTGTTTCTAATTTTTAAAGTTATGAATAATGTTATGATGAATATCTTCTGTATTTCAGATTCTTTCTTTAGGAAAGATTGCCAGAAATTGGGAGTTTTCCCCCAATGTATGGATTTTCTTAAATTGTAATTTGAAATAACTTTGACAGAAAAGTTGCAAAAATAGTACAAAGAGTTTCTGTAAGCCCTCCATCTAGCTTCCCTAATGTTACCATCTTGAAATTTAGAAATTTAAGAATGCTCATAACTAAATTATAGACTGTATTCAGATTTCACAAGTATTTTCACTAATGTCCTTTTGCTGGTCCAGGATCTAGTCTAGGGTTACGTATTGTACATAGTTATCATATTTTTCTGTTTCCTCCAATCTGTGACAGCCCCTCAGTCTTGCTTTGTTGCTCAAAGCCCCAGACCTTAAAGCTTTGGAGAATGTCCCTAAATGTGAGTTTGCCTGATGCTTTCTCATGATTAAATTGAGGTTATGCGCTTTTGGCAAGAAAATCACAGAAGTGATGTTGTGCCCTTATCACGCATTACCACAGGAAGCTCCTAGGGCTGATAAGTCTTATTTTTGGTGACGTTAACCTTGATCACTTGGTTAAGGTAATGTCTGGTGTCTGCCGGATTTCCCCACAGTACAGTTTCTATTTTTCCCTTTGAAATGAATAAATGTTTGGATGATGGGAGTTTTTTTTAAGACTATGCAAATATCCTGTTTCTTCTCAAATTTTTGTTTGTTTATTTATTGTGGTTTAAAAACCCCACATAACATAGAAGCTACCATCTTAAACATTGTTAAGTTAGTTCAGTAGTGAGTGCTAAGTATACTCACATTGTTGTGAAATAGATCTCCAGGAATTTTTCTTCTTCCTCTTTTTTTAAATTAGAAAGATAGAGACAGAGAGTGGGCGTGCAACACACCCATGGGGTTGGGAGAAGGGCAGAGGGAGAGGGAGTCCCGAGCAGGCTCGATCTTCTACAAGTCAACAACAATAAAATCAAATAACCCAACTAACAAATGGGCAAAGCATTTGAATATACATTTTTCTACTGAAAACTCTGAGTTCATATTGATACCTCTAATTGCAATCCAAAACCTTCCCCCTTTTCCCTGTTCGTAACTTCTTTCTCTAACAGTGAGTACCCCTGCAAATGTTACTTACAACTTATGCATTCATTCATCATTCACTCATTCATTCATTGAATCCTAATGTACATATAAGGTAGTTTCAGAATTGTTAGCCCATAGCCCTGCGAGAAACACATTTACTAACTTGAGCACAGTATTTTATACTGTTCTATTTGTCTTTAGTCTTGCAAAATATAGTCAAAACCCTGTTTTCCAATGTTATGAAGGTTAGTTTTTTTCTCCTCTACCACCTTCAGTGAGTTAATCATTTGTAACAACTAGGTTCATTTCTTGCTATCTGTATTCTATTCTGGGTTTCCCCACATCCTGAATGATTTAAATTATTCACTTTGGGGGGGGGGTCTGTTTCTAAAACTCAGAACTACATAAAAGGTGTATAAACACATGGGGCACCTAGATGGCTCAGTCAGCTCTTGACCCGCTCAGGTCATGATCTCAGGGTAGGGAGATGTGGAACCCCAGGTAGGGCTCCTCACTGAGCATGGAGCCTTCTTGGGATTCTCCCTCTCCCTCTGCCCCTCCCCACCCCGCGTGCTTGCTCTCTTTTTCTCTCTCTCTAAAAAGAAATGTGTATAAACTCACAAATGCCACTCTCTGTCTCTCTCTACGATTTCCTTTTCCTCTTCTTCGTACCCCTCCTTCACCCTGGATAACCAGTGTGTTTACTTTCCCGTTTATACTTCCTACAGTTTGTTTTTGTTTTTTGCATAAATGAACAAGGCATGGATATTTTTAAGTCTCTTTTTCCATATTGGCAAATTGCTTTCCAGAAAGCTACTTCCGTGAGCCCTCCCACAAGGACATAATATTTCCTGTTTTACTGTAACCTAAGCAATGATGGATGGTTTACCATTTATCTTGGGTAATTTGAGAGGCAAAATTAACTTCTTGTCCTAGTCTGCATTTCTCTGATTTCCCTCAAGTTTATATGTTTCAAATGTTTCTTGGCTGATGGTATTTCTTCCTTTGCGAGTTCTCTGTTCTTGGCCCATACATCTATTAGGGACTTACGGATTTTCAGAGGCCCTTTATACAATGAGGTTATTAACTCTTCATCCCCCGTCACTATTTTGTACATTGCTTTAGAGCACCTACAAATCCTCCTTTGTGTGTCCCCGAATTGCTCTCTCCAAGGAGCTGCTAAGATTATCCTTCTCATTCAAAGCAATCCAAATCTGACTTCAAGCAAATGGGAAACAAATGGTCACTGAGTCCAATGACCTCTTGATAAGCAGGACAAGGAACATTTCTTCTTTTTGCTTACACACAGAGCATTTACAAAGCTTATGAGTTTTATTTGAAATGCATGAGAGATTGCAAGGTTGATTGCACACGTACAGCTTAGTTTCAACTACACACCCACCAACCCATCCTAAGATGTCACTTTTGCAAAGAATGTTTGAGTCTGTCTTTTTGGCTCAATATAAACTGTTCAGTTACGTATTAATTAGTTCTAATGAGCAATAAGAAATTTTGATGAGAACAAGTGATTTTTGAGCTCAGTTTCACATACACTGTTTCGTATCAGCTAGAACTTGTTCTAATGCCCTGAAAGGGATTGGTTCCAAGAAGGATGACAGATTCAGACTTTGACATGAACTGCTTAGTTTTGTCTAAACTTACACTCACATTTCACTTAAATTAAAAATGTCATGTTCTGCTTGTTCCTGCTTGTTTTCACTTAACTGGTTTAGATCTGTGAACAGAAACATCTGAAATGGAGTCAGGAATGTCAGGGGGCCCTAAAAAGGAACCAGGAGGTGATTGGGGAAGTTGGTCTTATGCACAAGCACACCTGGATGGTGTGCCAACCACAAACAGCTACATCTTGTTGCAGTTCTCAGAATGAGGCTGGGTTCACTGAACTCCAACCTAGCAACCAGCCTAGTAACCTATGGTATACAAAGATACAAACCTATCTTATATAAAGATGCCATTTAAACTTCTGCTTTGCTTTGTGGTTTCCTTTCTCTCTTATTCAACAGAGTTGTCTTAATTTGCTCTAACTTGTACTAAGGTGGCACTTTTGAGATGACTGTGGGTTTCTAAGCTTGTTTGCACGTATGAAGTTTGTATGGTACTTGCGGTACTTACCAAGCTTTTGAGAGGAACGTTAACACCTATTTTGCAAGTTTTGATCAGCTCATCTAGACGATGACAGCTACATCGTGACTGCCCCCTAGCGGGCAATGACTGTAAGACACACCCCAATTTCCCAGATGCTAAAATGTGAGCAACAAATGTGTGACATTGAATTTATTAAGCAGAACTGTCAGTCTTTGGTGATGGAGAGTAAAAAGGACGAAATCAAGACTTTCTCCTAGGTTGCTGGTGTGGACAGATGCACACACTCTATTGTCACATATTTTTTTCTCACCACTTTCATTAACCATGAATATTATCCCTGAAAATAAAGGGATTTTTTTGTTTTGTTTTGTTTTGTTTTTATGAGAATTCCTGGCCACTTCTTATGGGTCAATTCCAAGAATTTGGTAAATTTAAAAAGTGGATTTCGTTGCTGCTCCAATCTGCATCTTTGCAGGGATATCGAACTTGGGGTTTTTTTGCATCTTTTTTTATTGTTATGTTAATCCCCATACATTACATCATTAGTTTTAGATGTAGTGTTCCATGATTCATTGTTTGTGCATAACACCCAGTGCTCCATGCAGAACATACCCTCCTCAATACCCATCACCAGGCTAACCCATCCTCCCACCCCCCTTCCCTCTAGAACCCTCAGTTTGTTTTTCAGAGTCCATCATCTCTCATAGTTCGTCTACCCCTTCATTCTTCGCCTCCTGCTATCTTCTTCTTTTTTTTTTCCTTAACATATATTGCATTATTTGTTTCAGAGGTACAGATCTGAGATTCAACAGTCTTGCACAATTCACAGCGCTTCCCAGAGCACATACCCTCCCAGTGTCTATCACCCAGTCACCCCATCCCTCCCACCCCACCCCCCACTCCAGCAACCCTCAGTTGTTTCCTGAGATTAAGAATTCCTCATATCAGTGAGGTCATATGATACATGTCTTTCTCTGTTTGACTTATTTCGCTCAGCATAATACCCTCCAGTTCCATCCACGTTGTTGCAAATGGCAAGATCTCATTCCTTTTGATGGCTGCATAATATTCCATTGTATATATATACCACATCTTCTTTATCCATTCATCTGTCGATGGACATCTTGGCTCTTTCCACAGTTTGGCTATTGTGGACATTGCTGCTATAAACATCGGGGTGCACGTACCCCTTCGGATCCTCAAACTTGTTTTTATAAACTCACAAGTCCCTTGTATTTCTCTTCTTGCGAATTGCCTGTTAATGCCTGTTAACTCCAACTTCCTCTTATGTGTTCATCTCATTTTCATTGCTTAACAAGAGTAGTTTATGTAATGAGAACCTCCAGCATCTGTCTGGCACATGTTGCAATTATTCTTTCCCAATTTATATTTTATCTGTTAGTGCTGGAGTGTTTGAATTTTTAATATTTTCATTATAATAAGCATCTAAAATGTATAGCAAAAATTAAAAATAATAAAAGAAACACTCATGACTTCACTTTATAAAATATTAACATTATTCTATATTTAGAATAAGTTCAGACTTGTTTTAAAGGATCTACAGATAAACTTGTGGTTTCTAAGTCCCCATCGCCTACAAACCCAAACCCTTCCCCACTTCCCCATTTAGTTAACCACTATCATGAATTCAGTCATTTTATTCCATGCATTTGCTACAAATTTAGATATCCATGTGGTTTCGATGATGTTGTTTTCTATGTTTTAAACTTATATTATGTGTATATAATGTGTACTTGGCATTTATCCCTCTGCATCTAGCTCTTTTCATTCCATATTCTTTTCCAATATTTTTCAATTTTGATACATATAACTGTAGTTCATTCATTTTAGTTACAGTGTAGTTTACTATATTAACTTGTCATGCCACATATGATTAATCTATTCACCTGTGAATGGATTGAAAATTTCTATTGTTTCCTTTTTTCCTTTTCTCTCTTTTTGTTTTGTTTGGTTTTCCTTTTGCAAACGATTTTGCAATGAGTATTCATAAATATATCTCCTTTAGCCTGTGTGAGAATTTCTTTCCTGAGTGGTAGAATATAAAAATCTTCTGCTTTACTAAATACAATCAAATTCACAAAGTAGTTATATCAATGTGCACACCCACTAACAATGTAATAGAATTTGTTTCTCCACATTCTTACCCACACTCAGTACTGTCAAACTTTAATTTTTGCCTATCTGATAGGTATGAATTGACATTCATTGTTATTTTAATTTGTATTTCCATGGTTACTTGTGAAATGGAGACCTTTCAGTGTTCAATGTTTAAATGAATATTCATTCATCATTCGGTTTCCTCTTCTATAAATTGCCTATTCATATGATTTGTCCATTTTTCTAATGGATTGTCTTTGGTAGTAGACATTCCTTAAATGTTCTGTAAATAACTATTTCTTTTGTACTTTGTAAATATCTTCTCTAAGTGTGTAGATTGTCTTTTAACCTTTTCTTTTTCTATTTTGATTGTAAAGAAGTTTTCTATATTTAAAGTAGTCCAATTTATCCAATGTTTCCTTGATGTTTTGTGCTTTCTTTCAAGTAGATCCACCCTATCAAAAGATAAGTTATTCTTCTGTATTTTCTTCTAAAGGTTTTTAAAACTTTGCCTTTGCAATTTAGGTTTTTAGTCTCCTTAAAATTTATTTGGTTTATAGTATGCAATACGAACATAATAGTTTCCATACTTCTTTAGCAGTACTACTTTCTCCATTAATTTATGATGCTATCTCTTTCATATGTTGATTTTCCATATGCCCGAGGATATGTTCCTGAGCTTTCTGTGCAGTTTGATCATGTTCAATACTTGGAGTGCATTTCCAAATAGAAGACTATTTTTATAAAATTCGAGAACATTCCTGTAAATTATTTCTTTAAGAAAATAGATTTTCCATTGTTCCCACCGTTCTTCTTTTCTAAAACACCTACCAGTTAAATGTTGAGATATCTCAATTTATCTTCCATGTCTCTTAACTGCTCTTTCTTGTTTGGCATCTCTTTGCCTTTCTGTGATACACTTTGTGTGAATTTCTCAATTCTGTCTTCCAATTAATTGATCCTCCTTTTGTTTCCATTTTGTAAAATTGTAGTGATCCCTTTTCTGGGATTGTATCATTTTAATTGACTTTTTTTTTTATCTACTTGCTCTTTTTCAGCTTTCCTTGTTTTTTGTAATTTCTTTTTTTAATGGAAAGTAAGTCTTCTTTTTCTCTCCGAGCATCCTAATTATATCTAAATCAAAGTCTTTGTCAGACTGTTCTATAAATGTAATTTCACACAAATGAATTTATGTTCTGTTCTGAATGTTGATTTTATTTGCTGGCTTCCATCAGATGTATTTTCTTATTTTGGTTTACAGTATAATTTCTTATTTTTGTTTGTTTTTTCATTTATTTATTCCTCTCTGTCTAGTGATTTGCAGTGGCCCCCACCTGATTCTTCAGGATTCCAATCCATAACCAGGCTTTGTGTTGATATTGGGACCATCACATATCCAGTCATAAAGCTGGCCCACAGCTTGGTTAGTGTCTTAATCTAGAGGTCAAGCTTATGTTCACCTTCCTCCCTGGGCCTACAGTTTGCCAGGAGCTAGCGCCATAGGCAGCATTCTTAAAATAATAGCTTTATGGGGCGCCTGGGTGGCTCAGTTGGTTAAGCGACTGCCTTCGGCTCAGGTCATGATCCTGGAGTCCCGGGATCGAGTCCCGCGTGGGGCTCCCTGCTCGGCGGGGAGTCTGCTTCTCCCTCTCCCGCTCCTCCCTCTTGTGCTCTCTCTCTCTCTCAAATAAATAAATAAAATCTTAAAAAAAAAAGAGAGAGAATCTTTAAAAAAAATAATAATAATAGCTTTATGGAGATATAATTCCCATTATCATAAAACTCATACTTGTAAAGTATACAATTCAGTAGTTTTTACTATAGCTATTATAACATTGTTCAGCCATCACCACTAATTCCAGAACATTTTTTATCAACCCAGAAAGAAACCCTGTACCCGTAGGCAGTCATTCCTCATCCCCTCCTACCTCCAGTCCCTGGAAACCACTCAGCTTTCTATCTCTGTGGCTTTGCCTATTCTGGACATTTCATGTTAATGAAATCATACAATATGTGGCCTTCTGTGTCTGCCTTCTTTCATTTAGCATAGTGTTTTCCAGGTTCCTCCATATTGTATCATGTTTCAGTACTTCATTCCTTTTTATGGCTCAATAGTATTGCATTATATGGGCATAGCACATTTTATATATCTAGTCATCAACTGATGGATATTGGGTTGTTTCCACTTTTTGATTTTTTAATAATTCTGCTGTATTAGTCATCTTAGGATACCATAAGAAAATACTATGGACTGAGAGGCTCAAATAACAGAACTTTATCTCTCACAGTTCTGGAGGCTGGAAGCCTGAGGTTGAGATGCCAGAATGGTCGGTCTCTAGCGAAGGCTCTCCTCCTGGATTGTACCTTCTTGTTGTGTCTTCACATGGTCTTTTCTTACAAGGACTCTAATCCCATCATGAGGGCCCTATGCTTGTGACCTCATTCTAACCTATCACATCTCAAAGGCCCTGTCTCCATATACTAGCACACTGGGAGTTAAGGCTTCATAGGAATTGGAGGGGGGTGGGGCGACAACAAAATTCAGTCCATAGAATTCTGCCCCTAGCTCTCCAAAACTCGTGTTCTTCTCACATGCAAAATACATTAATTTCACCTCAACAGTCCCAAAACCTTAACTCCTTCCAGCAATACCTCTAAAGTCCAAAGTCTCATCTAAATATCATCATATAATGGGTGAAATTCAAGGTACTATTCATCCTCTCCAGCTATGGACCTATGAAACCAAACTGTATGGAGTGCAATCATGGGACAGCCATAGGATAAACATTCCCATCCCAACAAGGAGAGATAAAAAAGAAGGAAGGGGTGATGGGTCCCAAGCAAGTCCAAAACCCAATGAGGTAAATTCCATTAGATCTTAAGGATTGAGAATAATCCTCTTTGACTCTATATCCTGCCCTCTGGACCCACTGGGGTGGCAGTCCTGTCCCCTTGGCTCTGCCAGGCAGGGGTCTTGCTCCCCAAGGCTCTGGGATGGAGACTATCTAGCCTGTTGAAATTGAGGTGATGGCCTTGCTCTTTGAAACCAAAGAGGCAGTGCTGATGATCTCAGAATCACTTTGGGGTCATTCTTCCTTTTTTATGATAAAACAGTGCACTTTATAGTCGAATATCTCTATAGTCCAGTCCTGTAGAATCCAAGGAGTCTGAGAGCCTTCTTTAATTCCAATAGGCTTTCTCTGTCTCCTTTAGTTCAAACTGGCAGTGTCTTCACTAGTATAATACCATCTCTATTCCTGGCTTCTGCTGAGATAGCTGAGCTGATTGAGTCCATGAGTCATACCCATGATTTATCAAATGGTTGTTCAATCACACCCTTAGTGTTCTCTTCCAAACAACTTTTCTCATTTTTTTGCGATATGGATAGTCTGAGATGTTCCCAAATATCCAAGTTCCAGTTCCTTTTTGCCTAAAACATTCTTCAATTCATCTCTCTCTTTGTGTGTTTTATTGTAAGGAGTCAGGAGAAACCAAGTAACTCCTTCAACACTTTGCTTAGAAATCTCCTCAGCTAAATATCCAATTTCATCACTTCCAAGTTCTACCTTCCAGAAAACACTTGAACGTAGTCTGGACATGTTCTTTGTCACCTTATAACTAGGATGGTCTTTCCTCCAGTTTTCAATAACATATTCCTCATTTCCATCTGAGATCTCACCAGAATCACCTTTAATTCCATATTTTTGTCATGCACCTCAAAACTCTGCTGACCTCTACTCATTGCCCTGTTCCAAAACTGCTTCCTTCCACTTGTTATGTATTTCTTACAGAAGCCTCCCACTTCTTAGCACCAAAATCTGTCTTAATTAGCTCAGGCCACCATAACAAAATACTATAGACTACATGGCTGAAGCAATGGAAATTTATTACTCACATTTCTGGAGGCTGGAAGTCTGAAGTCAGGGTACCAGTATAGTTGAGTTCTGGTGAGAACTCCCTGGCTTGAAGGTGGCCATCTTTTTAATGTGTCCTCACTGGTAGAAAGCTGGGGGGCTCTCTGATGTCTCTTATTATAAAGGCACAAATCCCATGGGGGGGCCCAACCCTCATGACCTCATCTAAACCTAATTATATCCCAAAGACCCCACCTCCAAATACCATCACACTTCAGTAACGAATTTGGGGGAGGGGGCACACAATTCAGTGCATAGCACTTGATATGAGCATTTTGGTGTAACCTTTGTATGGATATATTATTTTCAGTTCCCTCGCATATATACCTAGGAATGGAATTACTTAGTCATATAGTAATTCTAGGTTTAACTTTTTTTTTTTTTTAAGATTTTATGTATTTGTGAGAGAGAGAATGAGAGACAGAGAACATGAGATGGGGGAGGGTCAGAGAGAGAAGCAGACTCCCTGCTGAGCAGGGAGCCTGATGCGGGACTCGATCCCGGGACTCCAGGATCATGACCTGAGCCGAAGGCAGTCACTTAACCAACTGAGCCACCCAGGCGCCCCCTAGGTTTAACTTTTTAAGGAACTGCCAAATTGTTCTTCACAGCAGCCCCACCATTTTATATTCCCACACACAATGTATGAAAATTCCAATTCCTCCACATCCCTGTTAACACTTGTTATCATCCATTGTTTTTATTAGCACCATCCTAGTGGGTGTGAAGTGGTATCTCATTGTGAGATACCATCATGTGTGATTTGCATTTCCTTAAGACTAATGATGTCGGGCACATTTTCATGTGTTTATTGGTGACTTGAGTACAGTACTCCCCCCTTATCCATAAGGGATACATTCCAAGACCCCCAGCAGATGCCTGAAACCACAGATTGTATCAAACCCTATATATACTATGTTTTTTCCTATACATACATACCTATGATAAACTTTAATTTATTAATTAGGCAGAGTAAGAGATTAATAACAATAATAACCAAATAGAACAATTATAGCAATATACTATAATGAGAGTTATGTGAATATGCTCTCTTTCTCTCTCAAAATATCTGATGGTACCTGCCCTCAATCTTCTTCTTGTGATGTGAGATGATAAAATGCCCGTGTGATGAGATAAAGTGAGGTGAATGATGTAGGCATTGTGACATAGCATTAGGCTACTACTGACCTGACAATATGTCAGGAGGGTCATCTGCTTCTGGACCACAGTTGACTGGAGGTAGTTGAAACCTCAGAGAGTGAAACCATGGATAAGGGTATTCTACTGCATCTTTTCTAGAGAGATGTCTATTCAAATCCTTTGCCCATGTTTGATTGGGTTATTTGTCTTTTCATTGTTGAGTCGTATGAGCTCTTTATATAATCTAGATATACAAGTTTCTTATCAGAAGTATGATTTGAAAATATTTTCCTTCTGTAGTATTTTGAAGCTTTTTTTCAGGCTCTTTTCATGAACAAGTTCAGTAAGCCTTTCTTCAGCTCCTATCTTCAAACAGAGCAGTGATTTTAGCTTAGTTATGCTACTCTCAGCCTGACACTGGACCCAGGGTGCAGCAAGCCCAAGGCTTTGGCTTGCATTTCTGCTGTGTCCAATTCACAAAGATGTTTATCTTATACTTAAGCCCCAATCTATCCTTTAGTTTTGTCTTTTGTGTTTTAGCCATCATTGCTGAGTTTCTAGCAAAGAGCATCATTCAACCTGTAAACTCACAGCATCAAATTGCCATGGAAGACCTCCATCAATATTGTTTATAGTATTTTTCTTTGTGTGTACATTTTTTTTTAAATTGTGAAGTTAGATCTATTGATATATTTATATGATTTCTTCTCTTGCTCTTATGCTCAGAAAGGTCTCTCCCATCTAAATAGGAGAGAAACATGATCTTACAATTTCTTCTATGGTTTTCTTTTGTTCTTTAACTCTCTCATCCATCTGGAATCTACTTATTGTACAGGTAAGGATCCAAGTCTAAGGCCTTCCAGCACTAGCCAATAACTTTAAATACCACTCCAGCATATGCATCAAATTTCAATATCTACTGTGTGTCTATTTCAGAGCCTTTGATTTTAACCCTACCCCATTATTTATTTAATTTTTTCATTCCTGTACCAGAGGTTAGAAGCCTATCTCTTGTGTGTGTGCTTCCTATAACCCATGCATAGGGCCCATTAAATTGTAAGTGTGCAACAGATATTTGCTGGGTGAATTTATAATTGAAGGTCTGAACAGTGGAAAGATGCAGGGAAAGGGTTGTAAGATGGTGAGGTATTGTTGGAATTCTTCATGACACTGAAGAAGAAACATTAGCACCTGACCTAGTGCCTAGCACATAGTAGACACTCAACAAAAGATGAAATAATTGAAATGAATTTTGAAGTGAATTCTTCCAGCTGAGTTTCCCTCCTCCACTCTTGCTCCAACATACTTCAAAATTCTTAGCCAGACTGATCTTTCGATCTCAAAGTATGCTCTGCCCTGTCTGCACCCCAACAGCTCCTCACAAAAACCCATAGATCTATGCTGAGTCAGGACCAGATAAAAATTCTTGAGAAAATAGAAGTTATGATGAGTCTTTGTGAGTCTAGAGTCTTGGACCTTTCTCTCTGATGTCAGACCTATCACTTAAGGTTTACGATAATCTAGCTCTCCAAACATCGCAGAGTAAAAGGAGAACTGACTTAAATTTAGAAGAGATGGGCTTCTGCCCCTTTTATTAGCTCTGTGACTGTTGGAAAAGTTATGTAACTTATCTGAGTCACAGCTTTTTCACCCATAAAAGAAGAGATAATAAGATCAACTCAGAAGGATGTTGTAAGAATTAACTTAGATAACACAGATAAGAGTTCTCCAATGAGAAGAGTGCTATATTTGTAGGATTATAACCACCTCTATATTACTTCACCTCATTTCCAACATGAGGTCTCTTCTCCAGAGAGCACAAGATCTTCACTGCCCCTCAACACTGGGGATTTCTTCTCTCCCTCTTTCTGAGGTTCTTTCCACCTATTCAGTTTCTACCCATCCTTGAAGGCCCAGCCTTGACCCCACTTTGCTCCCAAATACCTCTCTCCATTTTTGCCCACACACATCTTTCCCTTCTTTGAAACTCTCTTATTCTCATGTGTCAGCCCACAGACTGAGGCTCAATTATTCTCTCCTTATTTTATGAAGGTTGAACAAGTGAACTTCCCAAGTAAACCTTTAGTTCCATGTATGCAAGGGCAGGTCACATTCTCCTTAGATATACCCACAATGCCTAGTGCCAAGCTAGGTCCAAAGTACAAGCTCAGTATTCATTACTATATGTATAGTAAATAAAGCGTAATGGTTGTAATTTCACTGAGCTAGCCTTGTTGTACGTTGGGTTGTGTTAAATCACTGAAGTGACAATGGTATGTCTTCAAATCTCTAGATCTGTCAACTACAGTGCACATAGGAAATGGAGGAGGGGGCAGAGTCAGGATCAGGGTCAGCAGAGCACTTTAGGCAATGGAGTTAGAAGAAGAATTACAGAATTCTGGCCCCAGAAAGAGCAAATTTTACAGGTTGTTTATTCCAACCTTATCATTTGACAAGAAAGGAAGCCAAGGCCCCAAATGGCTACTTGCTTTTCTAAGGTCAACCCACAGAGTCAGAGCCCAGGGCCTCTCACTCCCCATGCAGTGTGCTATGGCGAGTTATATGTTTTTCCAAATCATGATTCCTAACACAGAGCAGAGGTAGGAACAGAGCAGGGTTGGGGAGGAACCTTACGCATAGTCCAATAGGCTGGGAAACACAGGTACAGAGAGAGTCCCATATTCCATTAAGACAGTCCCACACTGTCCTTAAGCCCAATCGATTTGCTTGGAAGCTAGAGAGGTCTCCTATTTGCCCTTGTATCTGGGTCTAAAAAATGAGGCATGTGGATGTCTTCTCATCCCAATGGCAAAATAAGCCTTTGAGCAGCAAATGATACAAAAACCATCCTGCCTCCCTGCGTTATTTGTTCTTCCATTCATTTTTCATGCTTCCATTCCTGACAATGGAGTAGCTGTCTTTCTTTAGACAGAAGACAACAAAGAAGGCTGTGCTTAGTCAAGAGGAGTTCTGACCCCCCCACAAAGTGTGTGGGTTGCAAAGTAATTATTCCGCAGGAGAGTATGTGTGCTCAAGCAAATTACATCCTTCACTCCCCACATTACGGTGGGCTTGAACAACATCATGCTGATTCACGCTAATGATGCTGTCAGAGGCTTTACCTGTGATTTTCCAAGCAGCAGGTTTCAGATGCACAGAGAAGGGCTGTCTGATCACACCACAGACCCATCTCCTCTCACAGAAACTCTTAAAGAAAGTCAGCACACACAGGAGAGTGAGAATATGTAGCCAGCTGGGGCATGAGCGTGGCAACTGCCATTGTAAAAGTGCAGGGCTCTCGCCTACAGTGGACATTGGAAAGGGACAAGAGGGCAGAGTCAGGGTCAGGGTCAACAGGGCACTCTGGGCAATGGGGTTAGAAGTAGAATCACAGAATGTTGGCTAGGAAAGAGCAAATTTTATAAGTCATTTATTCTAACTTTATCATTTCACAAGAAAGGAAGCTGGGATGCTTAAATTTATGTGTCAGCTTCACTGGACTAGAGATGCCCAGACAGCTGGTAAAACACAATTTCTGGGTGTGTCTGCAAGGATGTTTCTGGAAAAGATTAGCATTTGAACTGGTAGACTGAGTAAAGCAGACCGCCGTCACCAAAGCAAGTGGGCATCGTCTAATCTACGATGAGAGCCTGAGTAGAACAAAAAGAAGGGCAGGGGCGCCTGGGTGGCTCAGTTGGTTGAGCGACTGCCTTCGGCTCGGGTCGTGATCCTGGAGTCCCGGGATCGAGTCCCGCATCGGGCTCCCTGCTCGGCGGGGAGTGTGCTTCTCCCTCTGACCCTCCCCCCCTCTCATGTGCTCTCTCTCTCTCATTCTCTCTCTCAAATAAATAAATAAATAAAATCTTTCAAAAAAAAAAAAAAAAAAAGAAGGGCAAATCTGTTCTCTTTGTGTGAGCTGGGTCATCCTTCTCCTGCCCTTAGACACCAGCACTCCTGGTTCTCATGCCTTTAGACTCAGACTCAATTACACCACTTGCTTTCCTGGGTCTCTAGATTGCAGATGACAGATATTGTGGGACTTCTCAGCCTCCATAATCACATGAGCCAAATCTTATAATTTTATACACACAAACACACATATCTTATTGGTACTGTTTCTTTGGAGAAACCTAAATAAAACAGAATCCAAGGCCTAGAGTGGCTGATTGTCTTTCCAGTGTCAACCCACAGAGCCTGACCCCAGACCCCCTGACTCACCATGTAGTGTTCTTCCCTCTACAATGAGTCCAGCTCCTTTTGTATTTTTCCAAGTCCTGATTACCTTTAAAAAATGAGGGCAAGATGCAAACTGGAACAGCCACTCTGGAAAACAGCATTGAGGTTCCTCAAAAAGTTACAAATAGTGCTACCCTATGACCCAGCAATTGCACTACTAGTTATTTACCCAAGGGATACAAACACAGTGGTTCAAAGGGGTACCTGCACCCCAATGTTTATAGCAGCAATGTCCACAATAGCCAAAATATGGAAAGAGCCCGATGCCCATCAACAGATGAATGGATAAAGAAGATAGGGTATACACACACACACTATGGAATATTACTCAGCCATTAAAAGGAATGACCTCTTGACTTGCAACGATGTGGATGGAACTAGAGGGTATTATGCTAAGTGAGATAAGTCAATCAGAGAAAGATATCATATGATTTCACTCATATGTGGAATTTAAGAAACAAAACAGATGAACATAGGGGAGGGGGAGGAAAAATAAAATAGACAAAAATCAGAGAGGGAGGCAAACCATAAGAGACTCTTAACTCTAGGAAACAAACTGAGGGTTGCTGGAGGGGAGGTGGATAGAGGGATGGGGTAACTGAGTGATGGGCATTAAGGAGGGCACATGAGGGAATGAGCACTGGGTGTTATATGCAACTGATGAATCACTGAATTTGACCCCTGAAACTGATAACACAGTATATGTTAACTAACTTGAATTTATTTTTTTAATTTTTTATTGTTACGTTAATCACCATACATTACATCATTAGTTTTTGATGTAGTGTTCCATGATTCATTGTTTGTGTATAACACCCAGTGCTCCATGCAGAACGTGCCCTCTTTAATACCCATCACCAGGCTTACCCATCCTCCCACCCCCCTCCCCTCTAGAACCCTCAGTTTGTTTTTCAGAGTCCATCATCTCTCATGGTTCATCTCCCCCTCTGATTTCCCCCCCTTCATTCTTCCCCTCCTGCTATCTTCTTTTTTTTTTTTCTTAACATATATTGCATTATTTGTTTCAGAGGTACAGATCTGAGATTCAACAGTCTTGCGCAATTCACAGCGCTCACTAACTTGAATTTAAGTAAAAAATTAACAAAAAACAAAAAACACACAAACAAATAAAAAAGAATGAGGGCAGGGACACCTGGGTGGCTCAGTCAGTTGAGTGTCCAACTCTTGATCTTAGCTCAGGTCTTGATCTCATTGTTGTGAGTTCGAGCCCTGTATTGGGCTCCATACTGGGTGTGGACCTACTTAAAAAAAAGGTAGAAGGATTTTGGAACTATTCTCTACTTGGCTGGCTACTGTGAAGATCCTGCCTTTGAGAAGGTCTTCCCAGGGTCAGGGTCTGGGACAGAACCTGGGAAAAAGGGCTTGGCAGGTAAGAATGCTATTTCAGGACCCCATAGGAGTCTTAGGGAGAAGCCATGGAATCTAAATCCCAAATAACTTTAGTGGGTGTTTACATGACACCAGAAAGGACAAATTGAAGCCTTCTACTCAGCCAGTTTGCCATTATTGGTCACACATAGGGTTAATGTAGTGTCCACCCTGGAATCTGTGGGAAGAGCCAGCCATTTGGATATTATAGAGACTACGGTTTCCTTGGAATGCCTTGTGGATGGGTTTGTCTCCATAGCCAGGTGCCTTACTACCAAACCTCCCCACGAATATTGCCTTGTTACTTTTCTGATCTGGGTTGCGGTATGTTCAGTTGTAAAACCAGGTTCATGTGACCTGGTAGACAGATATTATCTCTAACCTGCGTGGTGACCCAGCACAGTGCTTGGCAAAATACTCAACTCAATTGATGAGGCTTATTTATTTATTTATTTTATTTTGTTATTATTTGGGCAGGATATTGGATAAAGATATCAATCCCTTACCATATATATATGTGGTTGACAAATATTTTCTCCCATCTTGTAGGTTACCTTTTCAATCTGTTGGTTGTTTCCTTAGTTGTGCAGAATGGTTTTAGTTTCATGCAATCCCACTTGTTTATTGTTGCTTTTATTGCTTGTGCTTTTGATGTCATATTAAAAAAATGATTGCCAAGTCTAATGTCAAGAAGATTTTTCCCTGTTTTCTTCTAGTAGTTTCACTGTATTAGATTTTATGTTTAAGACTTAAATTCATTTCAAGTTGATTTTTGCATGTTGTGTGAGGTAAGAGTCCAACTTCATTCTTCTGAATGAGGTTCAGTTGCCCAACACAAATAAGACTCATATTCTTGCTCTTATTGATTTTTAGCTTCTTTCCATTTTTGTCAGAGAAGATACTTGGATTGATTCTTCTTGAATTTATTAAGACCTGTCTTGTGAATGAATGACCTGTTACAACATTTGATGAGAAGACTATCTTTTCCCCATTGGGTGTTCTTGGTACATTTATTGAAGATTAGTTGACTAATCCATTTATTATTTTCTGCAAACTTTGGGCTTAGATTTTCTTTTTCTAGTACCTTGAGGTGTAAAGTTAGATTGTTAATTTGAGATCTTTCTTCTTTCTTAATGTTGGAATCTATTAATAAAAACTTCCCTCTTAGAACTGCTTCGGTATGTTTTGGTATGTTGCATTTTCATTTTAATGTCTCAAGATATTTTATTTATTTATTTATTTATTTATTTATTTTTAAAGATTTCATTTATTTATTTGACAGAGAGAGAGATAGCAAGAGCAGGAACACAAGCAGGGGGAGTGGGAGAGGGAGAAGCAGGCTTCCCGTCGAGCAGGGAGCCCGATGTGGGACTTGATCCCAGGACCCCGGGATCATGACCTGAGCCGAAGGCAGACGCTTAACGACTGAGCCACCCAGGCGCCTGTCTCAAGATATTTTAAATCCCCTTTTTATTTCCTCTTTGACCCAATGGTTGGTTGTTCAAGAGTGTGTTGTTTGGTTTCCACATTATTTGTGAATTTTCTCATTTTCTTGCTGTTACTGATTTCTAACTTCATTCCGTTTTGGTCAGAAAAGATACTTGGAATGATTCTTCTTGAGTTTGTTAAGACTTGTTTTGTGACCAAACATTGGATTTATCCTGGAAAATGTTCCTTATGTGCTTGAGAATATGCATGTGGAATATGTGGAAAGTTTTGTATGTCTATTAGATCCATTTGGTCTACAGCATTGTTAAGTTCTACTATTTCCTTATTGAGTTTCTGTCTAGATGATCTGTCCATTACAGAGTGGGGTATTGATGTCTCCTACAAATATTATATTGCTGTCTATTTCTCCCCTCAGATCTGTCAATGTTTGCTTTATATATTTAGGTGCTTTGATGCTGGGTGCACATATATATATTTGTAATTTCATATTCTCCTATTGAATTGACACTCTTATCAATATATAATGACTGTCTTTGTCTCTTGTGACAGTTTTTGACTTAAAGTCTATTTTGTCTGATATAAATATAGCCATCTTTACTCCCTTTTGGTTACCATTTACATGGACTATAGTTTCCATCCCTTCACCTTCAGCCTATGTGTTGTCTTAAAGTAAAAATGAGTCTCCTGTAAGCAGCATGTAATTGGATCTAGTTTGTTTTTTTTTTAATCCATTCAGTCACTCTATATCTTTTGATTGGAAAATCTAATCTATTTTATCTTTAAAGTAATTTATTGATAGGTGAGTACTTATTATTTCCATTGTGTCAATTGTTTTCTGAATGTTTTTATAAGTCTTTCATTCCTTTCTTCTTCTATTTCCATCCTCCTTTGTGATTGATGATTTGTTTTAATGGTATGCTTTGATTCTTTTTATCATTGTGTTTCTACTACAGATTTTTTTCTTGTGGTTACCATGAGACTTATATAAAACATTTAATAGTTAAAACAGTCTATTTTAATCACATACAAAAACTCTACACTTTTGCTTCTACCCCCACCAAATTTTATGTCAATGATGTCACAATTTGCATCTTTTTACATTGTGTATCCATGAACAAATCATTGCATATATTTTTAATGATTTCATCTTTTATAAAAAAGTTATAAACAATTTACACACCATCATTACAGTATTAGAGTATTCTGAATTAGACTACATACTTACCTCTCCCAGTGACTTTTATGCTTTCATATGTTTTCATTAGCATCTTTGTTTTGACTTGAAGAACTCCTTTTAGCGTTTTTTGTAAGGCAGGTCTGGTGGTGATGAATTCTCTCAACTTTTGTTCATCTGAGAAATATTTTACCTCTCCTTCATTTCTGAAGGATAGCTTTGCTGGGTGTAGAATTTTGGGTTGGTAGTTTTATCTTTCAGCTCTTGACTATTATCATCCCACTCTCTTCTGGCAGCAAGGTTTCTGCTGAGAAATTATTGATACACTTATGGGGGTTCTCTTGTATGTGACAAGTCATTTTTCTCTTGCTGCTTTCAAAATTCTGTCTTTGACTTTTATTCTTTTTTCTCTTTCCCCCTCTGATTAGATCATTTCAAATGTCTGAATTCACTGATTTTTTTGCTTCTACTCTCCTCACAGATTCTTTCTTCTATTGAAGCCCTCTATTGCATTTTTCATTTCATTCATTGTATTTGTCAGCTCCATAATTTCTGTTTGATTCTTTTGTATGTTTTTTTACATCTCTTTGATGAACTTCTCATTTTGTTCATGTATTGTTTTCCTGATTTTGCTGAATTGTCTGTATTTTCATGTAGTTTGATCTTTCTTAAAGCAATTATCTTAAATTCTTCGTTAGGCAACTCATAGATCTATATTTCTTTGGGGTCAGTTACCAGAGCTTTATTCATTTCCCTTGGAAGTGTCATGTTCACCTGATTTTTTTCATTATTTATATAGCCTTACATTGATGCCTAGTCATTTGAATGAGCAAACACATCTTTATAGACCAATTTTAGCAGATAGAGACCTTCTTCTGCTAGGACTGTCTCTGGAATCACAACTGAGTGGGGCTGGAGCTGGGTCATGTAGCTGCTGCCAGGTGTATGGGTGGGTACATGGCTGGCAAGCCTGCTACCAGAGGCATGGGTGAACGGTTCCTGCTGGATCCCCAGGTGGAAGGAAATACCTATGGGACCACAGTCAAGCAAATCTGGAGCCAGTTCTCAGAGCCACTTCCAGATCTGCAAATAGCAGACCTGTTATCAGGGGAGTGGATGGGTATGGCTCCTGCCGGGTCCCTGAGCATTCTCCCACCAGTCCCTGGGTGGGTCTCTGGGTAGGCAGAACTGACTCTAGCAGGGCTGGAGCTGGTCACAGGGCTTCCTCCAGGTCCACAGACAGGACTGAGGTCAATGGGCCTGATACCAGGAACATAAATGGGCATTGCTGGGTCTCAATTTCAGCTGAGACTATGGACCATGGTAGAGTAGGGGTATAGATTATTCATAGGGCTGACTCAGGATCTGCAGTTAACACCAAGTTTGGCAAACCTCTTACCAGGGGCATGGGTAGGTGTAACTCCTCCCAAGGTACCCCAGCATTTGGGGCTGGTTGCGAAACCATGGCCAAGGGAAGCTAGAGCTGAGTCCACAGAGGATGGTACTGCTTTTATTCTGCAGCTGAGACCACATTCAACAAGCCTGCCACTGGGACATGGGCATGTTTTCTCACCACAGTTGTCTTTGGTCCTGGGCTTCACTAGGGTTTTGCAACCTTCTACCTGTTTCCAAAGTTCCCACAAAGGCACTTTTGTCCATGAATGACTGCCAATTAACAAATTGTATTGGGCAGATGTGAGCTGGAGACCCCTTATTCTGCCATTTTGCTAATATTGCTCCTCTCTTAGCACAATATATTAGAGGCTTATCCATTTTGTGGCATGTATCAGTACTTTGTTCCTTTTTATGGTGACTGGATTACTTTTAATGACTGTATATTAGCTCATCTTATGAACATAACATAATTTAATTAGCCACCTCCACTCATGGATATTTAAATGTATTTTTTGCTAACATATTTAATGATTTATTGAACAATTGGTGTACACATGTACAAATAATCTTGTAGGTTTTTAAGATGAGTTTTTGTTAAACATGAATGCTACTTATTTAATTAATAAGAAACTAATTTAATTAACTTTTGTTAACCGAAGTGATTCATTTTCAACTGGCCATTTCAGCCAAATTACTGAACTAGGAGCCCCATGTAGACACACAGAAAGCATCCTAGAAAGGGAAAAGTTTTACAAGGAGAAAGAGAAATGAATTCAGTAGCAATTCTAATATGTCTTTCTTCCTAGCCACAGGGGAAAGCATTTATATCTTCTCAAACATAATTACCTTCCTGGTGTTTAATGAATACAACTTTAATTCATGCTATCCAATTTAAATCTGCTAAAATTCAAGACATGGGGGAAGCTTCCTTCTTGCATTTGCTGATCTGGTATATAAAAGTAAAGCTTTAAATGTCTAGAGATTATTGATTTGGTTGTTTACTTGGAGAAGTCCAGTGGGGTGTCCTTTGAAGCAATTACCTAATGTCTCTCCACATGTTGAGCAAGTATAAAAAGAAGCCCCCAGAAAATGACCCTGGCCAGTGGAACTAGAAGCAGGGGCAAGCTCAGGAAGTTCCAGAACAGACCAGTGGTTTTCAGTCTTTGGCAGACCCCGGGCTCACCAGGGGAGATTATTAAAAATACAAATGCCCAGTGCGCCTGGGTGGCTCAGTTGGTTAAGCGACTGCCTTCGGCTCAGGTCATGATCCTGGAGTCCCGGGATCGAGTCCCATATCGGGCTCCTTGCTCAGCAGGGGGTCTGCTTCTCCCTCTGACCCTCCCCCCTCTCATGTGCTCTCTCTTTCTCATTCTCTCTCTCAAATAAAAAAAAAAAAAATACAAATGCCCAGTCCAATTCGCTGAATCTAAATCCATGGCAAGGGGCCTAAGTATCTACACTTTTTAACAAGTTCTACAAACAGTTCTGATCTACCCCAAAGCTTGAGGACATTAGACCCAACTATTGGCAAACGCTATATTGTTTCACTCCTGCAGCAGAACTTTCCCAAACGGACCCCCTGCTCACACTGAGGAATGCTACGGGAAACTGCCCTACAAACCCACTCCTACATTATGGCAGACATGATGTCAAAGCTCTTGCTTTGTCCTTTCTATGAAAAAAAAAAATTTTTTTTAGACCCATTGGTCTAGAAGATTTTGGCTTATCCCAAAGAATTAATATAATTTGAGGGGGGAGGGGATCAAGAACAATATGTATTTGTAATAAATCATATTTCTGATTTTATTTTGGTGAATAGGACACTCCCACTCTCCCTAATTTTAATAGCTATTTTGTTTGCCTGATTGAATCATATGTACCTGTTGGGTTTCTACCAGACCTACCCTTCCACGAGTTCTATATTTTCCTATGCCATAATTTAAAAATTTATCTCCTATTTATCATAATGTTTATATTCTTGTAAGCTACCTCAGGGCCTTTGCATGGCGTGTGAGCATGCGTGTGTGTCAGTTTGTTTGTTTATTTGTTTATCTACCTCTTTAAATGGCTCAAGTACTGACTATCTTGTGCGGTCCGCAGCAACATGGTGTCTACCTATGTCTCAATCCCTTTAGCATTTGCCCTGAAGAAAGCGCTGAGGATGTTACTAGATGGAAAGATGGGGCCATTTACTAAAGGCTGCATGCAGAATGCTGTGATGAAAATGAATGGTTCTGAGAGCCTCACAATGTGGCAAATCTAGATGACGTTTCCTCCAAGGGTGCTTTCCCCCTCCCCATCATTGCCTCTGTCCCTGGGATTTGATGAGCTTTGCTGGCTCAAGGGATCACAGCATCCCTTCCTCCTTCAGCCATTTTGAGTCCCAGTCTCTGGAGCACAGACAGTTCTCTTGACCTTGGCCAGGTGCCTGACAATTCTTGCAGAAGCAGCCAGCCAGAACGTGTGGCTGGAACAGGATAAATCCCCCTCCACTCCTGGGAAAACAGCTCCTAGCTTACACGCTGGTGACTGCAGCTTTAGCAGTGTCATCTTCAAAAGGCAAGGATACGATGTCTTTGATAGAGAAAGAGATTTGTTCTACCACTCACGCCTTTAATCCGCTCTGGCGGAACTGGCTCCCAAAGTGGGCACATCTGAAACCGGGGCTCACATCTCAAGACTTTGAGCTGAGGCCCCAGAGAAGTGATTACTAAGCCCACAGTGGTGCAGACTACTAATGGCCTTTCCGCATTGCACAGATCATGGGATGTCCACACAACCCAGATGTCCGCAAAAGTCTTGCAAAGGTTCTTTTGGCTGTTCTCTAAATTGAGCCCCCTGAAACACATCACACTCAGACAGAAAAAGCTCGAAATAATGAGATAGTTTTATTTCTGTTTCCTGACCCAGCAACACTTGCTTGCGTTTAGAATTTGGCTATGTTCATCTTTACTTTCAGAAACAAATCAACAGTTCAACACTGTGGGCTTCCAATTGGTGTCTCACTAGCTGTAGCAGTCTTTTCTCTTATTTCGATGGGAAAATTCTTATCCTAAGGAAGCAAATAGGGGCAGGAGGGTTAAGCAGTCTACGGAGCCCGCAATAGCAAGCTGTACACGGAAAGAACAGGAATACCACCCCTCCAAAGAGACATAACAAATTCATACATCAGTTATGGTTTTTTGTAGCATCTGGGTGTTTGATTTAGCTCCACAGAAGAAATAGCCTCTCCATAGGCAGCTGAGGCACTTGGGGCTCAAAGACCAAGTCTAGAGTCTTGGTAATGGATCGGGATCCCTTTTACATGCTAAAACTCACATCCTATCATATTCTTTGGTACCCAGCTTGTTCAGGTGATGAGTCCTCCGGCCAAAGAGCAGAAGGTTGGGCAAGGTGTCGGTCAGGTGGGCACATTCCAGACCCAAGGAAGCCCCACTACTCCGGTCAAGCCCAGCATCCTCTGAAACACAGATGTAATCATATTCCACCCACCCGCCACATCCTTTCAGCTCAATTAGTTTTACCAGATATATAAAAGAGTTAGCATTTTCAAATAATCTGGTTTTTTTTTAAATACGGTAATGTGTTTGTTTTTGCCTGTAAATGATTTGACTTCATAGCATATAAAACAAATGGGAAATCTCAGCGTTATTCTCATATTAGAAGCTGCTATCCAGAAATATCTATTTTGGTACCGGCAATTTTTTTCCTTTCTCTCTCATTTGGGGAAGATGAAAGCTGCAAAGCCATTTATCTCCCCTAAATTAGCCATGTGACAACTCTGAGCTATTAATAACCACTCCCCACAGCATTAATGTCTATGTCTGAGAGGGGTCAAGCAGTGCTCACCACGGAGGGAGAGTAGCCAAGATAAATGTGAGCAACACAGCAGAAATGCAGCCTGCGTTGGTAGGGACCAAGTGGGATGAGGAGACCAAGTGGGATGAGGAGAACAGATGTAACCTAGATGCCCCCCAGCCGCTGCCAAACTGTAGGTGCAAGAGGGGTCACCAGTGCCCTCCTCCCAAGAGCCACGGCACTGAGTTCCAACAGCCTGATGAGGAGTCAAGCCCTCGCGGCTGATGGTGCCCCCTCCATGCACTTCTGGGACCTTTGGTGCTGTTGTTTCTGCCCCTGACTGTGTCTGTTCCTGCCGCTGCTGACCACACTCTGTTGTCCAGGAGCTGGCTTCTCGGGCCATGGCCACTTCTGCCGCTCAGGACCTAGAGAGTGCTGTCACTTTGTCCCAAGTCTTGAACATGGACGTCTCTTGCTTAGTTATCCCTTAGCAAATACTCGTATTTCTCAGGTGGGTCTCACCAGGATCTCCAGTGGCCGCAAAGCCTTGCATCTCTTCACCACTTCCCAGAGGCTACCTTTATGTCACTAGGGTAGGACCTGAGTGTGACGCCCAGCTACCTGTCTTGTGAGTGGCCCCAGCTAAGGATAACCGTGGGATCTATCTGCAGAGATCCGGGAGCACATTCTGGTATCAGATAGTGCTGGCTCACTTCCTGGTTCCCTCACTGCCTAAACCACTTAATCTGTCATTATGTCAGTTTCCCCAGCTGCAAAATGTGCATTAGAATCCATGTACCTTCCAAAGGCTGTTTGTGGCATTAAGTAAATGGAATCTATAATCTTTGTGAAGCAAAAAAAAAAAAGTTATTATAGCAACAATGACAATTAAGAGCGAATCCAAGTCTCCTAGAAAAATGGAAATCTTTCCAAAATCCTTCTGCATTTGTGGAAATCCCTGCAGAAGGAGAAGCAAGCAAAGATTCAGCTCCAGGGAGAGCACTTCTCTGAAGTGAAGCCAGGCCTCCTCACAAAGACTGAATAATCCAAGGTGCCCTGGGGGCTCACAAGTCCCTGTTAGGCATCAAGTAGTTTCCGGAATCACCTCTTCAGCCTCCTGAGATGCTTAGGATAAAGACATTAGCAATTGCCTTCTGGGTTGAAATATAAAATACTTGAAATGTCAGACTGGGCTGATCAGAGAAGGAGTAATTGAAACACCTGCTGTTTCTGTAATGGACGGTGGTTCATAAAGGACAGCATCCGCGTCCGCTGATCATAAAACATTATGTAGAAACAGAGAGCCACATTCAGCTTGCTGAGGCAGAGCTTCTGCTCAGGCAGTGACAGGCTCTCCTTAGGAGTTAATAAAAGCATAATGATCAGGTGTCAGAGTTTCTTAATTTCCTTCTGTAGTTGAGACACTTCTCTCTGACGATGTCCCCCAACTCCTTTAAATCCAGCCCCCCATTTCTGGTGGAGTGACAACTGTCATTCTTTCCAGACGCCCCGCATCAGAACCCTCTCCCTACAGCCCACCTTGAGTATGGACACTAAAAGAATCGTTTTGCCAGGCTCCCTTGCAGCTAGGCATGGACCCATGTCCTGGCTACACTGACCGCATGCCCCTGCCTGGACTCCAAGTCGGGAGTGAGAAGTACGGAGAAGCAGTGGCCCCATGGGGTCATTTTGCAGATGGTGAAGCTGCCGCATCTTGCATCTGATTCCTGAGTCACAGGGGTCGATTCTCAGCCACCAGCGGTGGGGTAGGCAAAGCATCACCCAGGGGCAGCTGTGTCTCCATCAAGCCATTGGACAATGTGACCTTGAGCATGGCTTCCATTTGCATGCCCTCTGAGTGTGGTGCTCAGCTTTTTCCGGGCTCCTGTGAGTCTTCATTATGCAGGTGGTGCTCTGCCTCTTGTTAGCATCCACTTCTTTCCTCTCTTCCCCTGGCTACACCTGTTCATTCTTTCCGGGACGGCCCCAGCATCACCTCCTCCGAGAAGCCCTCTTGACATATCCCTCTTTTTTTTAAGATTTTATTTTTTATTTGAGAGAGAGAGAGAGCATGAGAGGGGGTAGGGTCAGAGGGAGAAGCAGACGCCCTGCTGAGCAGGGAGCCTGATGCGGGACTCATCCTGGGACTCCAGGATCATGACCTGAGCCGAAGGCTGTCGCTTAACCAACTGAGCCATCCAGGCGCCCGACATATCCCTCTTTCCACCAGATTATTTGGACTTCTCGGCGTCAGGGGCTTGGTCTAATTTATTCTTTGATCACAAGTGTGCAGAACTGTAGACATTCAATAAACACATCTGTATTATTTTCTCACAGCTGCTGTAACAAATGATCACGAGCTTGGTAGCTGAAAACAATACAGATTTCTACTCTCACCAGTTCTGGGGGCTTGAAGTCTGAAATCAGTTTCACTATGGTCTCTTTTCAGGATCTGAGGGAGAATCTGTCCTCGCCTCTTCTTACTTCTGGTGGCCGCTAGCAATCCTCATCACTCCACTATCCTCCCTCTGTGGTCCCATTGTCTTCTCCTCTGCTGTTGGTGATCTCCCTCTGCCACCCCCTTATGAGGAAACTTGTGATTGCATTAATGGCCCACCTAGATAATCCAGGATAATCTCCCCATCTCAAGATCCTTAACTTAATCACACCTGCAAATCTTTTACCATGTAAGGTACCATTAGGATATGGACACTTTGGGAACCATTATTGGCCTACCTACCTCATACGTCATGTACTGCATAAATTTCCAGCCCTGGCCCTCCAGTTTTAGGACACTGTCCTTGAAGTTGCTCCCAGGAGGCTGTGTCCCATGTGACTTCTACTTGAAAGTATTTTGGTCCTTCACAAACTCCACTTCCCGGAGCTGAATCCCCCTCGAGCAGCCTGCCTCGTGTGCAAATCCACTGGGTGGCCAGAAATCCTCGTGAAGTTCATTCAAGCCATTAGGATGGTCTTCAACCCGGTCCTACTGCGGAATATATGACCTTGAACAAAGCTTGGATAAGCAGAATATTCTGCCCTAATGTCAGGAGACCTGGTGTCCAACCTCTTCTTTGTGTGGCACTCTGGATGAGAATTCCACCTTGCTGTGCCTCGATCTCGTTGTTCTCACAAGGACAGACTGCAACTCTTCCCAGCTCAGCCATGCTTTCCCCCTCAATTTTTTCACTCCCAATTTTCTCCTCCTTGTCACAAAAGAACACATACTATGTGATTCCATTTATGTGAATCCATAACAGGGGACATTAAACTGTGTTGCTTAGCAATGTTGACAAAGGTAGTAAAACCATAAAGGAACCTAGGAAATAAGGATCACGAAAGCTAAGTTAATGGTTATGTCTGATGAGGCAGGAGGAAAGAGAGGATTTTTTTTTGTGGCGGGGGGGGGGCCTAGTTATTTTCTATCTCTTGACCTGGGTGGTGGTTACATGGGCATTTGCTTCATTATTATTTGCCAGTTCATACATACTTTATTTTTTTTAACTTACTTTTATTTCCCCTTTTTATTTTGGAAATTTTCAGACATTTCCAAAAGTAGAGACAATTATGTAATAAACCCTAGCACCAACAATTTCCACACGTTGCCATTTTTGTTCCACAAATGCATGCCTCCCAATTTGGGGGAGCATGAGATATTTTAAAGCCAGTTCCAGGTGATTCATCCACAAATGCTTCCCTATATACAGATACATTTTATGCATATATATATATATATATGTATATATATACACACACATATATATTTTCTATTATATAGGATATATCAAATAAATAAATATATTTATGCAATATATATGCAAAAATATATGCAGTATATCAAATAAATAAATTAAATAATCACAATAAAATGCTGAAAATAATAGGGAGGGAGTGGAGCTGGGGTTGAGGGCAGAAATCCTGTGCATGGGAAGTGCTCTGTGTGTATATGCACGCACGTGCACTCATGTGCGTGCATGCACCTGATTGTATGCATGAGTGTGTGTGTGTGTGTGTGTCTGTGTGGTTAGGCCATGTGTCCACAGCACGTGTCTGCTTTGAGGTGGCCACCAGCATAGCCTGGGGGTCATGGCCTTGGCTCCTAGTGATGGAGCTGGGCACGTAAATGAGCACAGTTAACTCCAGGAACTGAGAAGAACTGTAACCCTTCTGATTTCAAGGGGTCTTGCAGGGCTGGATGAATCGAGTGCAAGCTCCATGTCTGTTTTTTCGTTGTGAGACAGACCAGCAGCTAGGACAGTGAGTTGCTCAGATGAAGACCTCAATAACTGTTAAATGGACACCCGTGGAAGAGAGTGGCTCTAAAGAACCCTACAGTTTGGAGGCAGCTCGGGTATTTTCTCATGACGTTAAGCAAACTGCCTTGCTCTTGGGGAGCAAGAGGGAGCAGGTTGTGAGCTCCTTCACGGAATAGTGGCGAGCCCCCACTGCCTGTGGGAAGGACGCATTTGGTGGTCAACAGAAGTGGGCAGGGGCACTGAGCCAAATGTCTGTGCCCCTACCGTGGGTCCCGATCTGTGCCATTGCTAGAGAAAGCTGCAGTTGGGTAGACAACAAGTATAAATTGTAAGTGTCCAGGTCCTGTCAAGTAGGAGTAGGAAGGGAGGTATGCAGAGCACTTCTCAGACTCCAGCCTGGAGTCTAAGTCCTGGGGTTCCCGGGATCTCTCTACAGGTCTCTGAACTCCTGGGCACCATGCAAAATTGGTGGCTGATGGAAGAGGCCAACATAGGATTTCACAAGCTTTCTTTGGTCAAAACCTGCTCATTCCTCAGGTCTATTTAAGTCCAGCTCTTCTAGAAGCTCCTGGTGCACAGCAAGCCCTCCATCCCCTCCTGCTCCTACCTCAGTGCCTTTGCTCTGGCTCTTTCCTCTGCTGGGAATTCTTTTCCCCTGGATTTTCTTATGGCTTCCTCTATCGAGGTCTTTAAGTTACTGTTCAAATATCTCCTTATTCGAGAGATCTTCCATGACCGTCCTACGTAAGCAAGATAGCAACCCTGTGCCTACCCTAGGCCTTCTATCTCTTGTACTCTGCTTGTAGTTCTCCAGAGAGTTAGTCTGTTTCCTTCCTAGCTGTGTTTCCAGGGCCCAGAGCAGTGCTTGATATGCAGTGGGAGTTTACTTCCTATTTGTCAAATGAATGAATGATTCACATTTCTTGCCTGGTCTGTGCATGTCACTTAATACTTTTTCTTTCACATCTTGTCTTCCCAGAGGGACTCCAAGAGGGCATGGACATTGTCTGTTCCTGTATTAATCATCTCTTACTCACCCCATTTGTGAGGGAGGAATTCCTCCCTAGGACTATAGATATGACCCAAAACACAGTACCTGACGCTGGACAGACAAGGTCAATGGCCATTTATTAATCCCATAGAGTCATGGCCTGGGGGAAGTGGACATTTGGCACCAGGCAGGACTGCACAGGGGTTACACTCAGGAACAGAGTGAATGAGGAGGGGCTGGAAGAGGCAGACTTGGTGGGATCAAGAGGGTGAGGTGACCTGGTTCCCTCAGGAAGATGTGCTTGGCTTGCTTGAATAATTCTGTGAGCTGGAAGGAACTGGAACACACTCCTCATGGATAAGCAGGAACTATGCTTTTTCCCCTTAATGAGAAGTATTGCTTGGCTAGGGGACCTTATCCATGGGAGCAGATAAGGGGGAACTCATCTGGGGAGGGGAACTTGCAGGTAGGCCATTCCAGGCCCTCCTGGTTTCACCAGATGTCAAGGTAGCTTGTAACATTGGGCCTTAATTTTAGGCCTAAACCACAGTTCCTTTCTAGTTCATGTGCTTGAACTTGAGTTCAAGGACCAGTCTTGGGGTCCTGGTGTATCTCCTCTAAGCCCTGTGTGCCTGTCTCCGGCTTTGTCTTGGTGCTTAAGCTCTGTTATCATCCAACCAATTCCTGGCCATCTAACCCACCTCTTTGGAGACTGGCTCAACTCATCTATCTTCTTGGACTTCTTGGACTTCCTTCCTACCTCTCATGGCCCAGTTTCCTGGGCATGGTTCTAGCTTCTTTTGCCTGGTGACTTAGGGTTTCTCTATGACTTAGTTGGTCCAGCATCTACTTCTCCTCCTCACCTGCTGTCAGCCACGTGGCAGCTCCCCACAACAACCTCCCCACAAAGACCACCCTCCTCTTCTGAGCAGCCTCAGAGGTCACATTTCCATGGAGCCTCTGGGGAGAGTGAGATTAAGGCTTGAAAGCAAAGGAGCATGGCTGCATTTCCTTGGTGATATCACTGCATCTCCCCATGTCTGCCAACTCAATAGCTTTCCATCCTTTGTGAGTCAAACCCAGAAGGTTTTTGTTTCTGACCAAGGCGTTGCTGTGAGTCCTGTTTGGCACTTTGTGCCTCAGTTTCCAAAGCTGCAAAATGGGGTTGTTGCAAGAATTAAATCTGACAATGTGCATCAGGTGTCCAGGGACAGCAGGTAGTGAGTGTCTGAAACAGAGCAGGTGGGGGTGAGCGGCAGCTGAGCTTGCCAATACTGTACATGCTGTTCTCTTTCTAAGTGTGAACTCATCCATAGATAAGTAAGGCCTCCATAGATCAGATGCAGTCCTCAGGCTGGGGCTACTTTGTCTAGAATCAGAGCTGCCCTGAAGCTCAGCCTCACCCAGAGCATCAGGCCAGCAGGTCCTCTGTCAGCCCAAGCCCCCCAGCAAACACACAGAGACTTTGAAGGACACGAGGGTCACTGATGTTGCCCAGAGACCACCCTGCTCTCAGCAGCCTTCCACCAGATCCCTTGCAAGGCCTGCTTCCATCTCTCAACCAGATCTTGGACCTCTAACTTAACCTCCTCAGATTTGAGGTGTTTGTCTGTGATAGGGGGAGGCCAGTGGGGATGTACTTGGTGTCTAGGTTGGCCGATGTCCTGGGAATCGTGCTTGGGGACACCCCACACTCTCAGCTACAGCCTCGGCCTGCCCATGAGTGTCAGTTTTGTTGTAGTATGATGTAGTATGATGGCAGGGATTTGAGGGCATCTCCTCTCTAAATACATTTAATCTGTGATCATCTTCACACAGGGAGGATTTTCAAAACAGGGTAAACCGGGGCGCCTGGGTGGCTCAGCCGGTTAAGCGTCTGCCTTCGGCTCAGGTCATGATCCCAGGGTCCTGGGATCGAGCCCCGCATCGGGCTCCCTGCTTCGCGGGAAGCCTGCTTCTCCCTCTCCCACTCCCCCTGCTCGTGTTCCCTCTCTCGCTGTGTCTCTCTCTGTCAAATAAATAAATAAAATCTTTAAAAAACAAAAACAAAAACAAAAACCCAGGGTAAACCCAAGCATGTTTAACTTACAGCTTTTCAAGGTTTTTTTAATCAAAATTTTCTAGAGACAAAGAGGTTGAAATCCCAAAACAACTGAACAAAACTCTTTTGACAAAGAGGCTCAGTCCCGGGGTAAGGCGATACCCCTCCTGCCTAAAGGGAGGGAAGAGGTCTTAGGAGAGGACACAGAGCTGTGGGGTGTGGCACCCAGACAGGGATTGCTATCCTTCCCTGGCTCTGGAAAACCTCCCAAAGGAGGACTACATCCAGGACCCCTGAAAGCAAGGGTGCTTTCAGAGACAGTAACAAGTCCCAAGGTGCTAATTAACAGGGGGACAATCACCGAGCCCAGCTCAGCCTTCTCAGGATCCAGCCTGCCCTGACTCCAGCTTGTCTCTCCCTTTGTCTCCCCTTCCTGGGAACAGGGCTCACCATCAGCCCCATCAAGTCCCGGGAGAATCCCTATTTCACCAGGAGCTAGACAAGCAGACTCCTGCCCAGGGCTGAGATAGCCAGATTTCTGTGGCTGCTCACAGTCTACAGAAGCCACACGTAATCCTTCTGCTAGAGGTCTTGTGATCCTACAGCCCCGGGCAGGCTACCTCAGGAAGCCTTGATAGTGAGTGAGTATGACATTTCCTCCCCCAGATTCTCCCCCTTCCAGACACTTCCACCCCTTTGCACCTGCTTAGCTGCACATCCCAGGCTACGGGCTCTCCGATGCACTGTGTGTCCCTGGTTCTCCCAGCTGACCAAGTGCCTGGGCCTCGTCTGGTTCCTCTTCTACCATTATGATTCCTGGGGATATTTGTCACACCCCATGGATGTCGTCCCCTTGATTTCCTCCTTCTGTTAGTATAACGGGCTTTTCAAGACACGGACTCTGAGTTGTTCTTGTCTCCCCAGCAATGGCAGAAGGGACATTGCAAATGGTCAGTGGAAGCAAGGGAGGGAGGAAGGGGCTCTGGACAACACCTGCTTCTGGGGCCATGTGGGTACAGAGAAGAAGGAGCACCACGGCCAAGACCCCCCAAGATGTGGGGAGCCTGCAGGTTTCTCTCTGTTTATTGCCCTGACAACATCCAGCACGACTGCCACAGTGATGTGTGGGACATAATTGGGTGTAGAATGACATTTTGTCCCCAGAGACGCTAGTAAAACATAAAGAAGGGAGGGGTGCCTGGGTGGCTCAGTCGGTGAAGCGTCTGCCTTCAGCTCAGGTCATGATCCCAGGGTCCTGGGATCGAGCCCCGCGTCGGGCTCCCTGCTCAGCGGGGAGTCTCCCTCTCCTGCTGCCCCTGCTTGTGCTTGCTCTCTTTCAAAATAAATAAATAAATAAATAAATAAATATTTTAAAAATATCTATAAAGAAGGGAAAACAGCATTAAGGAGAAGGTCGCCTCCATATATAACACGTTGACTGTAGGCCCTGACCGGTGACGCCCTCTCCCTGGACTCAGTTTCCCCTGGAGAAGCAACTTTCCTTGAGGGATCCACCAGCTGGAAAATGGAGTCCAGCAGGTCAGCAGGTAGAGACAGCACCGGGGCTTTCCACTCAACTCACGCATGCCAACACCGTGTGCTCTTGGGCAGGTTGGACTCTCCGGGCCTCAGTCTCCCCACATGCACCCGGCTTGAATATTCTAGAGGCTGTGATTCCGCCACACTCCTACCTTGTGGTGGACTTCAGGCCAGAGCTGAGTCATGGGCTGTGCGGGGCAGGGCTGGCCTCCGTGAATAGCATCGCTGTGGCAATCCTAACCAGCGACCCGCTTTGTCTTCGTGGTGACCAGAGGGGCCCGGCTCACAATTCCAGCATTCCAGCAGCACATTCCATTTCCCAGCACTGCCCCATCTCCCCGTCACCCCCAGCCCACCTCTCAAATGAAAATCTGGCAGAAACCAGATTGGGGGGGGGGGCATAGCCCAGTACTTATTGATGAAAGATGAATTCTAAAAATGAGTACCTAAAAGCAACTCAAGGTAATTCCTCACCTATTTTTGTGTGTAGCTCTTCTCCTGGGCAGGAGTCTGCTTGTCTTGTGCTCCTGGTGAAGTAGGGATTCTCCGAGGATTCGATGGGGCTGATGGTGAGCCCTGTACCAAGGAAGAGGAGACGAAAGGAAAGACAAGCTGGAGTCGGGGCAGGCTGGATCCTGAGAAGGACCTCTGGGGTCCCCGAGAGCCTTTCAGGGAATCTGCAAGATCAAAACTACCTTACGATAATGCTAACATGCTATTCGCCTTTTTATTCCTATTCTCTAACGTTCAGTGGATTTTTCCAGAGGCTGCATGATGTGGGATATTGCAACAGATTAAAAGCCCTGATGAGAATCCAGCTATCCTCCAGTAAACCAGATATTAAAGAGATTTACAAAAGTGTAAAACAATGCCTTTCTTCTCACAGTTTTTTGTTTTTTGTTTTTTGTTTTTGCTTTTTGCTTTCGCTTCTTTTTTATTTTTATTTTTTGCTTTTTTTTTTAAAGCATATTATTTACAGTGATGTGTGATGGGTGTATTGTTGTTGTTTAAATGAATTAATTAGCATTTTAAGAATTTCCTAGCCTTAGTTTCTAATATGGTGAATATCACTGGAAATAAGACAAATAAACAAGAACTCTTTTGAGGTCCTTAATAATTTTTCAGAGTGCAAAGAGATCCCCAGATCAGACCAAACACTGGAAAACCATTGCTGTATTCCACGGGAACGTAAGGACTTTACATCTGCCTCTGCCTGCTAACCTCCTGGACCCGATTTTCCAGCTGCACAGACCCCCTCCGGCAGAACAGCTACTCCAGGGAAACTGAGTCAGAGGAGAGGGATTCAGACTTGGGTTCAAACGCCAGCCCCACTACCTCCAAGTAGCACAGCCTTGGGCAAGTCATTGAACTTCTCTGGCCTCCAGTTTCTTCATCTGGAAAGAGAAGTGACATCACGGCCCCCCATGATGTCATGGCATCGTCATGACCACGTGGTCGCCAGATGACCCACGGTGTTGACCCGCCTCCCCCTGCAGCTGTCGCGTGCTCTGTCCGTGTTGGTCTGTCCCTGCTTCTGCAGGACAAGGGCACTTTCCCTGGGTGCTGCAGACTGAGCATAACTGCTGAAGGAGAACTGCTTTCCAGACTTTGCTGCTGATGGTGAATTTAGCTGTGTATGCATGTCCGTGCGTTCCCAGGGGCTGCTGATGCTACTGGTCTCGGGGTTGCATTTTGAGACCCACTGACACGTGGACCTTCGAGAGTCTGAATGTTGCAGATGATTAGAAAGTGTTTTATCTCCATGGTATTTAATGACGTCCAGGTCCTGGGAGGTTCTTGGAGGGGAAGGGGCTCCTGGGAGTGAAAGCTTCCAGGATGAGATAAGAGGGGGCCTCTGGTCAGCTTCATTAACATTCCTTTTGCATTTCCATAAACAAATCCTTCTCTCAAGGTCCCCGCCTTGCAAAGCCCATTCTGCCAGTAGAGAGAGGAAAGAAAGCAAGGGGCCATGTCTTAGGGTCTGATAAAGATTAACTCAGCTCTCCACAGCTGTGGCTCATTTCACATCGGTCTGCTTCCTACCTTCTTGACTTCACCTTCTTTGAAAGACTTTTGTTCTCCCTCTTTTTCATCCCGTTTCTTCCCCTTAGACCCTAAGAGTTGGTGGCTGAAAACTAGAGGTGTGGACCCCCCTCTGGAGCTCATAGCAATGGCCCTAGGGCTGCCCCCCTCCCAGGAGTAGAATTCTCAAGGTCGCTGGGGGCTGAGGAATGGGCCTTTCCGTGGATGAGCTGACAGCTGCTTCCTGCTTTCTTCGCATTCTTTCCCCTTCTTTTTTTTGAAAGATTTTATTTATTTATTTATTTATTTATTTATTTATTTATTTATTTATTT
>NW_023270763.1:13431710-13457452 GCF_011800145.1 Mirounga leonina | reverse complement strand
TTTATTTATTTATTTATTTATTTATTTATTTATTTATTTATTTATTTATTTATTTATTTATTTATTTATGAAAGAGAGTGAGCATATGAGCAGGGAGAGGGGCAGAGAGAAAGGGAGAAGCTGACCCCTCCTGAGCAGGGAGCCTGACTTAGGGCTCCATCCCAGGACCCTGAAATCATGACTTGAGCTGAAATTAGATCTTTAACCGACTGAACCACCCAGGAGCCCTCCCCTTGTTTCATATATACATATATATATGGGTTTTTTTTAAGCAGTCCTAAGATATCCCCAAAAGATCTCTTTCCTGCAAAGCCAACATCTCACTTGGAGAACCTGTGGGCCCAGTGCTGCTATTTTTTTCCATAAGCAAATCTTTCCCACGATTGGGAGGGAGAGGCTCCCCATGCATCTATTAAGTCAGGCGCCGGAAGCCAAGGGAGGAGGTGTTTAGCCAACATCCTGCAGTAATGATGAGCTCTGTTCTAGCAAAGCCTTCCCTCCCCAGCGGAGTGGACGTGGATTTGCTCAGGCCACTGCAGTTCCATACGTACTAGGGAAGGCGGGTGAATGGCCCCTGACCAGGCAAGGTTAGAAGAATGCGAGGTCAGTCTCCGGGGTGGGTAGCCAGTCGTTGGTAATCCAGCCTCTACCAGCTTCAGTTTCCCCAAGAGTAAGAGCGAAAGAACAACACAGGTTTCCCCCGCTTTTCGAAAGTTCGCATCAATGCCACTTCGCTTACATGAAGGACACTTGTAGTCGTTCTCGCTAACTATGAGAAACCCGAAGGGGATTTTCACTTTTAGGAGAAAAGGCGAAAAGTGAAAATTGGGTTCAGCGCTGTGTTTGCAGGGAGCCCTGGGGGGCAGCGTGAACCCCAGCGACGAGAGTGGCGCCACCTAGCGCCTTCCCCGGGAACCACACACCGCATCTCAGAATCCCGCTACCAGAGATTTGAACCATTGCCTGGGAGCATCTGTGCCTTTTCTCGGTTCATCGTGTGCGTTTGTTTGCAAGATGTGTCCCAGGGTAAGAAAAGCCTAAGAGAGGTTATTTTGGGGGTTCTGGAAATGCTAAAAAAAATTTATCCGTATAAATTAATAGTACTTCCTCCATTTACGCCATTTCGATTTAGGAACGCTTTCATGGGAACGCTGTCCTTTCGGATAGCGGGGGAAATCTGTATCTGAGAACTGGTCACAAGCCCTGTTTAAAGCTTGTCTGGGCGTCCAGTGTGAGCAACCTGCAATTGCCCTAGCGTGAGCACCCCAGATTGCTCTCCACCCGTCCCTCAGCTCCAAAGGCACCACGGGTATTGGAGGAGGCCCCAGGGCATGAAATCCTCTTTCTCTGGGGCCCAAAGGCCAGGCACTAACTAGGGAGCTAGTTAGTCATGACTAGGGCCATTCTTGCACTGCTTTCACCCAACAAAGAACTGGGCCTCCTTCGGGCTGGCGGAAGTCCCGGACCCTCTCACATGCCACGTGGACGTTAACCCCCTTTTCCCAAGCTGCGCGGTGACTGGGCCCCGGGTCTGGGTGGGCTGGCCCACTCTGCCCTCGGACCCTCTCTGGATCTAACAGCCCCGCAGCTGCCCTGGCCCGGAGTCCGAGGCCCCACACCCCGGGCCGGGAGCCCAGAGAGGCCTTGCTGAAGAGGCATTTGGACTTTGTCCCTGAAATGCCGGCTTTGATTTATTTCCCATCCTGGCCAGTGTTCTGCTGACCTGATCCTCTAACTGCATAATTACATTATTAGCATATGATGGAGCACAGTACACCATGTGTCCTGCTGGAGGGGATTAGAATAAATCGCAGCTTCAGCGGAGGGAAGGGAGGGCAAGCTGGGGTCCAGGCCCGAGGACTGCAGGGTCGGAGACCTAACGTGCCTTCCGGGCCGTCTCCCCCACGGGTGAAGAAACGGGCAGTGGGAGAGAGGGAGTGGCCCTGCTTGGAGACACCCCACTCCATTAAACAGAGATCAAGGGGCACCCCCCCCACACACACACCCTTAAGAGGCCTTGGAAGGAATGAAAGCACTGGAGAAAGAGAAGAGAGGTTTTCCACAGCAGAGAGTCGGCTCAGAGGACAGAGAGCAGAACGCCCACCCTGCAGCTTAGGACCCATGTGGCCAGGCAGCCCTAAGAGAAGGGCCGGTGTCTGAGACCCACGTGGAGCTCTCCCTAGGTCACACCTTAGCAACTGTGGAACTGGAGCCCAGCCCAGGGCAACGCCACACGAGCCGGCAGTGCCCAGGGTTCTAGTCCCTCTGATGTGGGTCTGAGCCTTTGCCCACGGGGTTCTCTCCTGCTGTCCTATAGAGCTCGTCTCTCGGGCTGCCCTTTGCAGAACCTGCACATTGGAATCATTGGCCTGGATGAGGTATAAACTATGCCTGGTGCCTCTTGCTCTGAGCTTCCTTTGGGCAGAGGTTTGATCTGATCCATCTCGGTACCCCTCGTGCCCAGCAAAGGGCCTGAAACCAACAAGATGCTCAAGGAGACATTGTCGAGTTGAACAGTGGTGCAGGTGGGACTAGGGGTGATGGGAGGGTGGGGGGAGAACCCAGGGGCCTTGCTGAACAGTTCTAGAATGAATGGGGGGCCACTACTTGGTTTCCCTGCTCCCTGAGATCTGGGGATGGGAGGTGATCTGCAGCTTGGGGACCAGGAAGACCCAGCTGTGAGGAGGAAAGGGATGATGAGGCTGGCAGCCAGGCGGAGCCAAGCAGATGGGGGGGTGGGAGATGGAAACCCTGAAATAAGAAGGTGGAAGGCAGACCCCCTGTGCTGGGGTACAGGGCAGGGTGCTTATGAAGACCAGCATTCCCCTGCATTTGTCCCCCAGGTCTGGACACCCAAGCGTGCTTCCTCCCGGCCAGAGGGCTGTGCTGTGCCCATCTCCCAAGCCTGCACCTTGGTCTCTTCCCATCTTTCCCGCTCTTGGAATCCTCAGTGGTACTGGAGGGAGCCATGTGGCTGCAATGAATGGTTCCCTACTTGGCTTCTCACTGTGGCTCTTGCTGGCTCCCTGCTGAATTTCCCAGAGCCTGGGGTCCAAACTCTACCCCCTTCCTGGAGGCCAGTCCCAACTGTGCTCAGCCCATGACCTCATCGACTTCAGGGAGACTGGAACCGCACAGAGGAAACTCCTTTACATTCCATCCCTCTGCCTCAGAGTTACCACCTCCTTGACACCCTCCCTTCCTGTTCTCTTGTCTCCTGGTGAGGTCATCCTCCCTCTGGCTCCATCCTACCTCCCCATCCTTCCCTTCGCCCCCTCCCACTTTCTCCCTGGTGCCTTGGTCTGCAAGAGGCTGGTTTCATCCATCCTCACGGGATGATTCCTCTGACTGCTGCCCTGTATTTCTCCTTCCTGTCACTGCTGAGCTTTTGTAGAGGAGGAGGGCTTCCAGATGCCTCCACCCCCTTTCCTTCCTCTCCTCAACCTCACACTCACGGTTTCAGCCCAGAACACGGCTGAAAATATGCACCTGGACAGAGTCATGATATACCGTGTGCTGGAAAATGCAGGCGTACTGCCCTTCTATTTTTTTCTGAAAAAAATTTAAGTGTTATCTTTACATAGTTTTTTTTTTTTTTAACAAAGAAATGTTACATAATAAAATAATAGTAGGTATCTCTGGGCAATTGTTTTGAGTGATTTCTTTGTTCTTTTTATCTGTTTTCAGATTTTTCTCAGCAAATATAATTGTGAAAAAAATACAAGCTTTAGGGGAAAAAAGACAACAAAACGCTTTTCAAGTGTTTGATAATAATCTTAAATTGTAATGGCTTACGCTCCTTATACCTAAACGAATCGCAGATGGATCAAAGATTTAGAAGTAAAAAATGAGACCATAAAAGAATCGCAAGAAAATATAAGATTTCTTCTAATAATCTCGGAAAAGGCAAGACTTTTCTGAGCAACTCACAAAAGCCACAAGCCATGAAAGAGAAGATTAATAAATTTGATGGCAGCAAAGACAATAAACAAAATCAAAATACAGAGGACAAAGTGGGGGTAATTATTCATATGTGAAAAATGGTTAGTTTCCTTAAACTATAAAGAGCTATAAACAGCACTTTTAAATCAATAAGAAAAATATCAACTAATCAACAGAGAAGTGGCTGGCAAAGGACCTGGAAGAACACTTTATAGATAAATATGTACTATTAACTTAGAAATACATGAAAAGGGGAGCCTGGGGGGCTCAGTCAGTTAAGCGTCTGCCTTCAGCTCAGGTCGTGATCCCAGGGTCCTGGGATACAGCCCCACATCAGGCTCCCTGCTCAGCAGGGAGTCTGCTTCTCCCTTTCCCTCTACATCTCCCCCTGCTTGTGCTCTCTCTCTCTCTTTCAAATAAATTAAAAAATCTTAAAAAAAAAATTTTGAAAAAAGAATGAAAAACATTTAAAGAAGAAAAACCATTTTCTACCTAGGGGCAGAGAGATGAGGCAGTGAGCAAGCAAAGAGTGTGAAAGAGGTTCCCAGTTTAAGTCTGTGGAGTGCCCAGCTATACTTTATCTCCATGGGCTTTGTGAGAAACCACAGTCACAAAATAAATCCCCATCCATGCAAGCTAGCTCGACTGGGTTTCTGCTCTTGCAACCAAATTACCTCTAAGACACATGTCATTAAGGATTTCTCCCCATTTCTTCTAACACTGCCCAGAATGGTCTTCTCCAGACTCTCCTGTTTCCCAGGCACCTCAGCCACAGAGGACCTCAGTATCCGTCCACATTACTCTGTCACAGAATTCCCTGCTCTCCACACCAGCCTGCCCTATATGTTTTCACAGCCCAACTTCACATCTCCCTTCCAAAGCTTCCCACCCCCAAAGCTGGACAGAATCCCTTCCTCAGCCCTGGATTTATTCCTCTTTTGAACCATTTGTCAGATTCTGCCTTGTGTTATAGTTGTTTTGGTTGTTTTATTTCCGGAGCTAAATTCTAAGCTCCTTGATGGTAATAAGTGTATCTTAGTCATCCCAAAGGACTGAATTGTTTCCTGGATGTTTACATTATTTAGGGCTTACTTACTAGGTTCTACTACCCCCTAGTAAAAAGGAGAGGAGGAAGCTACAGCGAGCTTTCAGAAACAAAGGCTCATTCTGTTCCCTCTTTCACTGAGCATTCAATAAAAATGGCAAATACCAATATCATTGCTTCCTGCCAAGCATTGTTCTAAGGATTTTTATATTTATTAATACAAGTAATCATAATAAATCTCTATAAGGGAGTGAAAGTTATTCTCCATTTCTTAGTGAAGAAACTTGCTCAAGGGCACATACCTGAAGAAAAGCACCAGAATTTTTACCCAGATGACCTGCCCACAAGGTCCACGCCTTCAATCACTGGCCATGAGAAAAGCCTGAAGGGAGAGGACAGTTGGGAGTTGGGAGCTGGCATGCTCAGTTTCTGGTTGACCAACATCACATTAGAAGTGAAGGCCGTGGGGCGCCTGGGTGGCTCAGATGGTTGGGTGTCTGCCTTCGGCTCAGGTCATGGTCCCGGAGTCCTGGGATCGAGTCCCGCATCGGGCTCCCCGCTCTGCGGGAAGTCTGCTTCTCCCTCTGCCTCTCTCTCTCTCTCTCTCTCATGAATAAATAAATAAAATCTTTAAAAAAAAAAAAAAAGTGAAGGCCGTGGCTCTTTTTGGCAGTGGAGTGGAAAGAAGAAAGGACAAATTCCACCATCAAGGATCTCTGAAGGCAGTGAGAGACTCATGACTAGTCCATGGAAAAGCTTCACACACATTAGGTACTAAACGCACGTATTAGCACCCAGGAAAAGGGGTGTGTGCAGGTGCATACTTGAGAGGTAATGAGTTCTAAGGGAGAAAATGAGACCATGCCCTGAATGCTGCCCTGTCTGACCAATTACCCCTCCCAAGGCAGGATGGCAGGTGAGGGTCTTTATGTAAGTGCTGAATTAGTCCTGAAGTGCCTTCAGCTGTAGGTGTCGGCCTTGCTAGGCACTGGCACTAGTCAGGGGTCCATGTGCTTGGGGACAGGTTGGTACCCAATATGGATAACCCTCCACCACTCCATTCCCGCCACTCATTTATACACCATCTGAAGTTAACCCATCAGCTTGCAACCAAGGACATCAGATCTATCACACCCATATGAATTTTCCGTTGCCCTCTTTAAGGTAGCTCCTTGGGACATTACTTTGACTGTTTCCAATGATGCTGCCATCTTACTACAAGGGATAGTACAGAACAATGGTTGAGAGTCTGGGCTCAGGAGTTTAGATTCAAGCTCTGCCACTTGCTCAAGGATCTTGAGTGAATAATTTACCCTTGATTTTCTCATCTATATAATTGGGATTGAAATAGTTCCAAATGTATGAGATTGTCTTGTGTATTAAGTACACTCAAACATGTAAAGTGCTTGGGACAGTGCCTGGCAGAGGGTATGCACTTGAGAAGCATTAACCATTGTCAGTGTGCAAAGAATCTCAGAGCTCGTTCCCAGGAGGAGACTCCAAACCAACCTCTCAGCCACACTCTTCCACCATCAGTGTGGTTAAGGGGGATTTCCCAGACTGATCACTCATTGATTCACCAACCTTGGCCCAAGGCTTTGATGAAGATGAGCCCCAATTAGGACAGTCATAGAAGAGACCATGGAATCTGGACAATTCCAAAAGAGAAGGATTAACTAGCTGAGCAATGACAGAATTATGCAATAAAGCACTGAGTCTCCAAAGAGGAGTGCTGTGTGCTTTTGGATTTCTACAGAACTTTTTATCATTGTAAAAGCAAAATAAGAATGTTGTGGAAAAGTTAGAGTACTGAAAAGTTTTGAATTAACCTCTTTCATAATCCCTCCATAAGAATTCCATTGTTATTATCATGTTGTTGTGTTTCTGCCCACATTTTTTATATTAATACGAGTCACTATCAAAACCTATCACTGTTTTTTTTATTGAACACCATAATATTTGCATTTTACTACATTACTGAAAATTTTTTGCTGACTCCCTGATAAAGATGATGGAGTCAAGCAGGCTTGGTGACTCTTCCCCAAGCTAACAAAATGAACTAAAGAGAGTATAAAAAATGGCAATGGGAAAAACAGCTTCCAAAGTCCGCAGGGCCAAAGAGGTGACATAATGTTGTGGCTTACACTTTGAAAAGTGGTAGCTGGTGGAAGATTCTTGTGAGCATGTCTCAACGTGGCTTCTAACCCAGAAGGTGAGTTGTGCCTTAGGAGAGCATGAGGAATTCTCATAACATCCCCTAAATAGACGAGCAGTGATCCAAGGGGCTGGAAGAGGCTGCCCCAGGGGGAGTCACAGAAATATCACAGGCCTGGAGAATACAGGGGAGGCCAGAGGAGCCCCCAGAACTTTCTTTGTGACCTTTCCAGGCTATAGTTTTAATAACAACTAATTACCCATCACCCCATCACCTGCCCTCCATCCTCCTACCCTCTACAATAAGCAGGGGTCCTCAGAATTAGAGACCAAAGAGAAAGAATGATGTAAGATCCTCTTAGGGAAAAAGAAGACAAGGAGAAAGAAAGAAATGGTGGACCCCGAGGAAAATGAAACAGGAAAATAGGGAATCTGGTGTGAGCGAACAGATTGGATAGGATGTCAGGGTAACCTTTTGAAGGGAATGAAATTTGAGTTAGTCTTGAACAGTGTGAGGGCTCCAGTCAAGCAAAACCCTCCATCGGTGGTCATCCAATCTGATCATGCATTGAAATTGGAATCACCCAGGGAGCTGGAAAACAAATGAATAAAGAACTACAACAGCAACCACCACCCACCGTACTCGGGCTCCCCCCCAGAGTTTGGCTAGAGACCCAAGCACCAGTACATTTCTTTAACTCCCTAGGTAATTCTAAAGTACAAAGAGGACTGAGAACCACTGGTTGAGATGCACACCCCTGCATGCAAAACTATTTCATATTTCATATTATTAAACTTGACTTCTAGTAAAAGAATGACTGTTGAAATTATATAGACATTTTTTAGGTTTGCAATATTTTTAGGTTCATGTCAAAATATTTCCAGGGAAAGGATGAAACAACCTCACTTTTAAGGGGACTGCTTTGAAAGCGGGTAATTCTCTTTTGAATGTGCATGTTCACACCTGTTTCTCACACCTTTCGCTGATGTTGGGACAGAGGCCCCTTGCCCACCAGGTACCCCTTTTATTCTTTTATGATGTAATATTCCTTCTCTCCTTTTTCTGTTCTTCCTCCTTCTTTGTGCTTTCTTTTTTTTTACTCTTTAATTCTTCTTAACAAAATCTTCTATTCTTCCGCTGGCTAGAAAATTCCAGTGACAGGACTTGTCACAGATTCTACCATAGATACCCTCTCACTCCCATGTCCTTCCCTAAGTCCTGGCTGGATTCATGGAAAATAATAAAACAGAAGTCCCAGTCTTCTGTCAGGTGTGGGCATAAATGCCAAGTATTTAGTCATAGATTTAGTGGTAAATTGAAGATGAAATCCGTACATCCTCATAAGTGGTGTATGCAAAATCCCTGCACGCTCGAAGGCGGGTTCATTTCATGGCGGGATTTGTATTCATGCACATGGATGCAGCCTCCATCTTTCTCCCTTCCTCCAACCCTCTCTGTGCCCCTTCCACTTAGATGACAAGAGATTTCGGGGGCAAGAATACTCAGAACTATAAAAATGGTCACTTAAGGCAGTCAGAGAAACAGATAACGGAGTCTCTAAGGAGGTTAATCTCTTTACTTATTTGTTTTTATTCTCTCTCAGGATTCTATATTTGATTTCCTCTGAGCAGTTTAAATTTAGCAGCCCTTGGTTTATCGGCTTCTTTTTTTAAATTTAAAGGCTACTCCTCAGAGTTGCTGTAAATATCATCCTGGAGGTGAAGGGAACCTGGCTGAGACCTCCGTCATCCCACTGACCTCCTAGGGATGAGGCTACTGATTGGATTGCCCAGGGGGGGCAGGTCTCAGTTCTCAGTCTTTGGAAGGTATCCCATCCAATGTTGCATCTTGGTAGAAGAGGATGGCTTTCTCATACAAAGAAAGGTGTTCTCCAGCCCCGGCAGTAGGAAGACTACTTCTCCCAACTCCAGATCCATGTGCAAGAGGATTTGGGTGACCAAGATAGCAACAGTGAATGAGAAACTGTTAGGGCTTGACATCACATCTTCTCTCACAAAAGATTATGTCAAGGTGTTTAGAGGAGGGGAAAAAGAAGGTGCAGGACTCCAGTAAGCAAAACCTTTGTAGTCACACTCAGGAGAGGCGGAGGGGTCTTTCGTTTTTCTCTTGACTGCCTGGAAAATTTAGCTGATTATTGTCATTTTACAGCTATGTGATGTTAAACATCTGTTTTCAAGGAAAGGTGCAGATAATTGAAAACAGGATTTGTTTAAATTCCAAGCCCCTGGAACAAAGTGTTGCCAGGGAGCTCTCCCCACTGCCCAATCTTACCCTGAAGCCTCAGCCTTCCATCACAAAACCTTGCTGGGGCCCCAGCTATGCACAGGCTGCCTGGGGAATGGGTTTTCCCAAGGTTGCCAAAGACCAGACACTTGGCCTCATGGGCTCAGAAGGTCTGAAAGTAGAGATGTTCATTTTTATCCAGATGTTTTGGCAGCCAAAGCAAAATTTAAAATAGCACTGAGGAATTTCTTACTTCCCCCAATCTTACATGCCTACACTAATCTTGAACTCTTTCTTATTAAGCCAGACTTAATGGTTTTTAAAAAGAACAACACCATTTTAGGTCAGTTACATTATCAAGAGCTCGTTATCAGCCGTAGGCAATGCAGAGTCAGGATTTTGCATATATATATTAATAGCAATAATAGGTAAAAACTACTGAACACTTTCTATGAGTTGGGACACAATGTTAAGCGCTTTAAATGCAATAATTCAATTAGTCTTCTGTAAGAGTTTTATACAGTAATTGCCACTGTTCACTCTGTTTTGTGGACATAGGAACACAGAGAAGCTAAGCATCTTGCAGCAGATCTAGGGAACTGGAAGGATGGAGTCACAAATTCCTAAGATGAGGATTGGTAGGGGTGTAAGTTTACCCAGGGGGGATCATGACTTCTATTTTGGACATGTTAAAGTTGAAGTGCCAGTTAGGCACCTAACTGGAAATATCGAGAAGTGTTTGGATCTGGGTCCCAAGGGTTCAAGAGCAAGGTAGAGACCAGGGATGTACACTGGGAGACATCAGGGTATGGAGAGCATTTAAACCATGATACTTAAAGGAAAGTCTAGGGCAAGAGTGTAGAGAAGAGGCCGGAGGATGGAGTCTGGGCATGTCCACTTAAGGCAGTCCAAAAGACAGACAAGGAGTGGCCTGTGGATGGACACTGAGAGCTTGTGGTTTTTAGCCATCCACAGTGGATCTCTCCCTTTCACTCCGAATACCTTCACTTCTGAAATCTGAAACTCTAATGCTCTACATTATAACCTCATCTCCTTTCAGGGTTCCCCTCCCCCATCCCACTACCCTCTTTGGCTCTGTAGAGATTTCCAGTCTCAAATCCCTTGTCCCCATCTCCACCGCACCCCCCACTCCAATAAAACTCACCCCTGGGTAAAGTCCACATTCTGGGCCTCAGGTGACTGAGTCCTACTAGAGAAACTTAGACCACCCCCAGGTAGATGCCACAGCAAATTTGCGATCCTGGATCCTGATGGGTCCCGCCGCTCCTCCCACTATTGTCTGCCCATCCCCCTGCTAGTTAGCACCGGATCTGACCTCAACTCTGCACGATAATTTTTCTTATTTCAAAGCTTTAACAGTCTCCTCCTTAACTCGCCTCTTCCCCCTTCCCAGCTGAAACATTTTTGCCAAGTTGGAAAATCATTTTAGAAAACAGATTCCAGAGCTTCTGGCCCAACTCAGTGCTCTGGGGGTACACAATCAATTTGAAGGAGAAATGATTAATTCTGGGTAACCAGGGATGGCCTGATTCATATTCCATGCCTGAGCCAGACAGAGAAAGCCCTGCCAGTAGGAAATGGATGGCCCATGTAAAGGATGAACACCAGCAGGGATGCAGACACTCTTCCAGACAGCTCCAGGGCTCCCTGTGCCCACAACATCACGGGGCGGGGGTGGGGCTCATTCTAACTTGGCAGCTCGTGGCCCCCTCAGAGACATGTGGGGCCAGACGGGGCCATCCCATTCCTCAGCTACATAGGACTCTTAATATTTAGAGAAGAAAATACATGCCCCTTGGGTATTTTAGCGTCACCCTCTTTCCTGTCCTTGGACACACAGAATACAGTAGATTCTGGTAATATATTTACAATGTAAAACTTTCTGATAGTTCCCTAAAGGATCAAAAAGAATTATCATTTCTCTGAGTCTTTGATGTTCCAGGTATTAGCTAGTTGTTCTATTTGACATCATAGTTATAACAGGGACTGTGTTAGGCTCTGGGTAGACAGTGGTGATAAAAATGACCCAGTTTTGGGCGCCTGGGTGGCTCAGTTGGTTAAGCGACTGCCTTCGGCTCAGGTCATGATCCTGGAGTCCCTGGATCGAGTCCCGCATCGGGCTCCCTGCTCGGCAGGGAGCCTGCTTCTCCCTCTGACCCTCCCCCCTCTCATGTGCTCTCTCTCTCTCTCATTCTGTCTCAAATAAATAAAATCTTAAAAAAAAAAAAAAACTGACCCAGTTTTTGCTCTCATGGACTGAGGGGGGATATGCTTTAAACAAATAAGCTCACACATAAAAATATAATCATAAACAGTGGAAGTGTTACAAAAGAAAAACATAGGGTGCTATTATGGGTTGAATTGTGTCCCCCCAAAAATATGTTGAAGTGCTAGCTCCCAGTACTAGGGCTAGTTCAAGGTCCTCAGAATGGACCTGGTTTGGAAATAAGGTGGCTATAAATGTAATTAGCCAAGTTAAGATGAGATCATACTGGTGCAGGGTCAGCTCTTAATCCAATATGACTGGTATCCTTATAAGAAAAGGAGAGAGACACAGAGAGGAGAATGCCGTATGAAGACAGAGACACAGAGAGGGAATCTGGCCATGGGAGGATGGAGGGAGAGATTGGAATTGTGCTACCACCAGCCAAGGAATACCTGGGGCCAGGGGCCGCCAGAAGCTAGAAAGAGGTAAGGAAGGATCCTCCAGTAAAGGCCCCAGAGGGAGCATGGCCCTGGCAACACCTTGCTTTTGGACTTCTGGCCTTCAGAACTCTGAGATAATAAATTTCTGTTGTTTTAAGGCATCCAGGTTGGGATACTTGGTTACAGCCACCCTAGGAAACTACTCTGGGTGCCATATAAGATAGAGTATCAGGTGGGGGCCGAATTTAGATTGGGAAGCATATCAGTTCAGCTTCTTTGCGGGTAAATGACAGAAGGAGGGGCTAACTTATGTAAAAATAAGGAATTTACACAAAAGGAGGTGGGGTAGCCCAGAGAATCAAAGTAAATACCAACAAGCTAACCACAGACATTCAGGGATCTGAGAGCAGGAGCCAACTGGCAGACTTTTCCAGGTGCCACCCTCAAAAGAAATATGTTCCCACTCCTAACTCCCTTGGATCAACCTGAGCAAAATTCAACTTACCTGCTTTGCTGGGGCCATATGACAACTCCTTGGAGGGCTGGTGGGAAGGAACTGGGCAAGCTGGACACCTTGACACCCCATCCCATCAAGACTGCTCGCTTCCCAAAGGAAAATCAGAGAATGAGTAAGAAAGGGGCAGAGATGCTGGAAAGGAAAAGACAGATGAAGTGATTAATCAGCTGACCCTTGAAGGAAGGCAGAGACCAGAGTCCTGGTCGGGGGGGTGACAGGAGTCAGGGCAAGGGCAACCAGACCAGCTTGGAATCTTCAAGGAATGAGCATCCAGAGGGAAACTCCTGGAAGAAGAGCATATTTAGGTGAGAAATTGCAGAGTTTAGTCTGGGGGCTCTTTGGTTTGAGAAGTCTGTAGAAAGCATAGGAAATTGTTAAATAAAGGAAGTTGAATACATGAGTTACGGTTTAGAAGAGAGGTCTGGATGGACACGTCAACTGAGGAATTATTGGCGTTTAATGAAAGTGGATGTGATCATTCAGGGGGACAGTGGAAGAGGAGAGAAGAGGTTCGGACCCTGAGGATCTCCAGCATTTAGAGCAACAGTACCCTCCAAAGAGTTTCTGATTGCACCTCCATCAGTGAACATGGTTAGCCGATACTCCCAATGTGCACGTTTATCTAAAATTATGCACCTGTGCCTCCATATTCAAATATTTTGTATGCTCTAAGACATATACACCCATGATTTTAGAGGATGAGTTGTTTTTTTAATTAAAATTGAGTCAATTGGGGCACCTGGGTGGCTCAGTCAGTTAAGCTTCTGACTCTTGATTTCAATTCAGGTCATGATCTCAGGGTCGTGAGGTCAAGCCCCATGCAGGGCTCTGAACTGGGCATGGAGCCACCTTAAGATTCTCTCTCTCTCCCTCTCCCTCTGCCCCTCCCCTCCGCTCTCTCTAAAATGATAATAATAATAATAATAAATTTTAAAAATAAAACAAAAATTTTTTAAATTGAGTCAAATAAAAATTAATATAAATGAGAAGACCACGGATTTGGAGGTTGGTGTAGAAGAATATGAGCCACCCAAGGAACGGCCAGAGAGGCAGAGGAAAAACTAGAGTAAGTTATCATGAAAAAAATCTTCTTAAGTGTTTCAAGAAAAAAAGGTGGTGATTACCATATCAAATAGTAAGTCATCTAGTAAAATGAGAAACAGAGAAGTCTTTTGGATTGGCAACACAGTAGACATTGGTGACTGACAGAAGCAGTTTCCGTGGAGAGGTGAGTTTAGAAGCCATACCAGAGAGTTGAAAAATAAATGGGCATAAACTCACCTAATTGCCCCAACCGCCCTACAAGGTGGAAACAGTTACCGTCATTTACAAATGAGGAAATGAAGGCTTACCGTGCAGGAGGAAGAGTGCAAATTTAATACCAAACCCGCTCAGATTTACAATACCCAGATCCTGCCATTAAACAAAACGAATAGGTATAAAAATGTCATTAGGTAGAGCAGGCGCCGGGTTAAAATGGAAACGAGTGCTCGTAAACAGTGCGATGTTGGTCGCAGAGCATCCTGGAAGGGAAGAAATCAGTCCTAAGCCCAGAGCAAACTCCACACCCCTAGGGCTCCTAAGCAAAACTGCAGGTTCAACCAACCTCTAAAAGGGGATCTAAGTACTTTAAAGGTGTGTCTTAGGAGAGGATTGGGTTCTTAAGTTAGCCCGTAAGGTAAAAATTGTGTGGAGTAAAAACGGCTCTTGGAAAGTGGGCTCAGCTGGAGACTCAGTAAATCCAACCAGGGAGTTTTTCCTCCTGCTGGGACAGATCTTCGCTTTTCGTATGCGCACCAGATGAAGTAATTGACTTGAGCCGAGGAGCCATATTGTAGGAAAAAAATACATCTTTCTAAACAACATATGAACACTCAGCCCAGAGGAGCCTGAGGACCCTGAGACCAATCGAGGGAGCAGCAGATTCTAGCTCGGGCATTCACTCATCAGGCAGATTAGCCTGTGGTATTTAAATTGTTCTCACTCTTGTGGAACTATGCTGGAGTAATAAGGATTGGACTTCACCGCCCCCCCTCCATCATCACCAGCTACCCCGGGTAGCACAGGACCATGAACCCAGGGGAAGAGAAGCAAATGAGGTGCCCCTACAATTGTCCAGCTTTATCTCAAGAGCACAGGAAGAGGGACGGGTACACAACAGGGCCGCCTCTCTGAGGTGAGGAGTTAGAACTTGAAACCTGGGGAGGCTGAGGCAGCTGGAAACTCAAGGCAGGGTTCTGGAAAGCAGGGAGCTATGCAAGAACAATGCATCGTAAGTCTGCACAGGGGTCCCCTTGATTCTTTGCCGGGTGCTAGGTTATGTGCACATGGAGTAGACACTGCTGCAAGCAAAGAACGACGTGGGTGTGGAAGCTGGACGATTCCCAGAGCTCACACAGAACTGGGAGGCACCGGAGCTCCAATCAGTCCAATGGTGAGTGTTCGCTGAGCACCCAGTGGAGACTCCAGAGACCCCCACTTTCATGGGAGAGCTTACTATCCTTGGAGCAAAGGCTACTCGGAACCCACCCTAGCAAAGCAAAGCTCGAAGGGATAAAAGTTATCCACAAGTAACTTACCTGCTTGCCTGCCACAAGCTCAACATAAGAAAATTTAGAAGCAGTAGACATTCCAAGAAACAGGAAAATGTACTCTCATATGATCACTCTGAAGCGTGTGTGGTTGGATTTGTCCCAGCTGCCTGGGACACGGGACTGCTCTTCAGCATCTAAGACCCTAACTCGATGCGGGCCCTTTGCGCTGGACCGCGCTCCATCCATGGGTTCTTCCCTGACAAACGGACACTCTTTCCACCCGCCCCCTTCTTGCTGGTCTCGTGAGTTTTTGCTAAAGAAAAATCACAGAAGTTCTACATGTCCCAACTACTCACTACAATTCTTTTTTTTTTTTTTTAACGTTTTATTTATTTATTCATGAAGAGTCAGAGCGAGAGAGGCAGAGGCAGAGGGAGAAGCAGGCTCCCCGCCTAGCAGGGAGCCCGATGCGGGACTCGATCCCAGGACCCTAGGATCATGACCTGAGCCGAAGGCAGACGCTTAACCATCTGAACCACCCAGGCGCCCCTACTCACTACAATTCTATAGGAATATGACCTCTGGAAATAGCCACAGCCTTCAACACAAAAGAATAAAAGCAAGATATATAATTCACATTGGAGAAATTAGTGTCTCCCTTTAAAGCATAATCCTGATGGTTTTATAATTTTAGTGTACTTTGTTTGGGTGTTACCTGGCACTGAGTAGCAAAAACCCAGATACTGTGAGGGTCCACAGAATAAAACATAAAACGTTTATCTTCCAAAGCTATGTAACAAATGAAATATTATGCAACAAAGACATAACTGATGCAACGAAAGATGAAAGAGAAAGAAGACAGCAGGAGGGAGCGCCTGGGGGGCTCAGTGGGTTAAGTATCTGCCTTCCACTCAGGTTGTGATCCCAGCCCCACATCGGGCTCCCTGCTCAGTGGGGAGCCTGCTTCTTCCTCTCCCTCTGCCCCTCCCCCCTGCTTGTGTGCTCTCTCTCTCTCAAGTAAATAAAATCTTTTTTTTTTTAAAAGAAGACAGCAAGAGTTATATAAATATATAAATGTAGGTCTTAAATATAGGCTGACGGAAGTCAGGCCAAGTGTTGCAGTTGAGTGGGTAAGGACCGCAGAGAAGCGGAAAGACCTGGGCTGTGGATTTAGTCAGGCTGAGGGTAGACTGTGCATCTATATCCTTGGCTAATTCTGTGACTTGGGACAAGTTCCGGAACTCCCCCTACTCTGACCCCTGCCACTTTCCTCCTGTGTATCCTTGGATCATTTAGTTAACTTCTTTGTCCTCAGTTTTCTCCTCTATAAAACGAGAATGGGGGCGCCTGGGTGGCTCAGTCATTAAGCATCTGCCTTCGGCTCAGGTCATGATCCCAGGGTCCTGGGATCGAGCCCCGCATTGGGCTCCCTTCTCAGCAGGAAGCCTGCTTCTCCCTCTCCTACTCCCCCTGCTTGTGCTCCTGCTCTCGCGATCTCTCTCTCTGTCAAATTAAAAAAAAAAAAAAAATGAGAATGATAATCTTTCCTACCTTGTGGGAGTGTTTTGGGGTATTACGTGAGTTGATAGTACATTTCAAGTGCCCATAACAATACCCGGAGCATGGTAATTGCTCATTGTTAGCCATTGCTATTGTTATTATTATTTTATTTCGTTATTATTATAGGCTCATTTGTCTAATGGATATATGGTAAGCAGCCTCTCTGGTGCTTTAGCATAAGGAGCAAACAGAACAAAAGCATAAAGTCTCTAACAGATGGCCTAATGCAAAACAAGTGCTCAATAAGTGATATTATTATTCGGGAAATAACAAGGGATAGTAGGATAAATTTGAATACACAGACACAAAAATGTTGAAATTATGTATCACAATCTCAATAAAATTTAGAGACAAACGAAAAGTTTGGCAACAAATATGATAGTCTTAATAATAAAAAAAAGAGTCCATACAAAATGATAGAAAAGGTATAGGGACAGAGGAAGTAAAGAAATAATTCATAGAAAGATACATAAATGGCTAATAAATATTTAAAGTATTGCTCAAGCTCATTAATATTCAGAGAAATGTAAATTAGGCAACAATGAGGCCGTAAAACAGTATTTCTGGAAAGCCATCTGGCAAAATGTATCAGTAATCATTAAAGATGTCCAGGCTCTTAGACCCAATAATGCCTCTCCTAGGGATATATTCTTAGGAAATCACCAGAAAAGTGGACAAAGACTTATTACGGAAATGTACTTGCGGTATGATTTATAGCAGGTGAATTCAGATGAAGAGATTGTAAGTCGACTGTTTCTGTTTTTCGTAATCTTAATGTTCCTAGAGTATTACTTTAGCAATAAACACATACTGGGGGAAAGATGGCTTTGACATGAAGACATAATAAGACCTTCCAATTGCTTTTAACCAATAATTGCTGCTTCTCAGGCTCTCAAGATGCTTTAATGTTTCTTGGTAGTTGCAGGCTTCGGGAAAGGTTCATTTGTCTTCGGAGCTTCCAGAAAAAGGCTGGTGTTGGTTGTGTGCAGACATGTGGCCTCCCTGATGGCTAGATTGCCAAGAAGCTTTGTAAGTAATACAAGTCCATCCACAGTGGAGGCCGTCACCCTGTCTCCAAGCAGGAACAGAGAGCTTGAGGACTCTCTAGCATCACGTTCTCAGCTGAGCTGGGTCAACCAGCTAGGATGGAGTCCAGAGCCACCAGAAGTGGCTGGCAGTGTGTCCTTGAAAGAGAAACTTGTCGGCAACCTGCCACATCATCATTCCCTACCATTGGCAAGCTTGCATTTTTGAGAGACTGAAGAAATGTCAGAAAACTGAGAGCCTTTGCTTTTTTTGGTAAAGGATTTTTTTTTTTTTTTTTTTAAGAGCCATGGTGTTTAGAATAGTCACAGCCTGGAGACACGGCGCTACCCCTAAAAGTTCCTGAAGGCATCACTTTTAACTACTTTATTTTTGGAACCTCTTGCCAAGAAGCAAAGTCATATTTTGGGACAAAGGCTCGAGTTAAGAGAGCTAATGGCACTTGTTTCTTCCACTGCGCTTTCAAGTGTGCAGAAAAAGAAAAACCCAGTTCGTTCAATTGAGCCTTAGACGCTACCGTTTAGACCCAGAATCAGAGCAGAAAGAAGGCAGAAAGGTCTGATGTGGATGCCTTGGTGCGGATGTAAACCAGCCTGGCTTCCCTGTGAGCCAGACTCGGGGTGGGGGAGAGGGAGATATTTTTCCATCCTTAATCCGTCCTGGCCACACAGACCTCTCTGATGCGGCAAACACATCCGGCCCCATTGAGCAGAGAAGCTGTGAATGCTTCTCCGGGACCCTGCTTTCTGTGTCTTTCACAGAGAGAGTCTTTGGAGACAGGGAAAAAAATCCCCTTAATGCTCTCAGCCGGGGGCTTTCCCCCAGCCAGAAGCAATTACTTTGTCTTCTCTGACCCTCTGTCCTTTGTCACACTCAGTATTCCGTAGGTGATCCTCATTGATCCAGTCCTGGGACTGCAGGGGATGTCGCTGATACCCCCCAACCCCTGACAAACATTTGCAGCCTGCTGAGAGGACTATTGGCAGGTGCGGGGCTGTGGGGGCGGGGGGATAATCGATGATGCGGCTGGGTGAGGTGAGGCACTGTCCTGTCAGGGGCTGGTGCTCAGGGGCCTGCTTCCCTCCCACCAGGCCACAAGACAGCCCCGGTGTGCAGCGCCCAGAATCCCAACCAGGCCCTGAGTGCGGGCCTCCTGAATAAGCAGGGGTGGTCCAGAGCAGGCTTGGGGAGCGGGCGGTCTACCTGGCTTCCCACCTCTGGCCGCTAGGTATGTCCTGATTCCCAGCTCAGTGATCTCAGAGGAATGCAGAAAGGGAGTTTCTCTTTCCATGGGGTCAGCTAGTCATGTTCTAGTTTTAAAAAAAAGAGAGAGAGAGAAGGGAAAGGAGGGGGAGAGGAGGGGAAGGGAGGGGAGGGGAGGGGGATGGGAAGGGAGGGGAAGGGAAGGGAAGGAAAGGGAAGGGAAGGGAAGGGAAGGGAAGGGAAGGGAAGGGAAGGGAAAGGAAAGGAAGAAAAGAAAAGAAAAGAAAGAAAAAAGAAAAGAAAAGAAAAGAAAAGAAAAGAAAAGAAAAGGTGTACCCATCTGACATGTAATTAGGTGCACCCCCAAAGCTGAGGGGATGTTGGGAGCTGGAACGGGAGAAAGTGAGCTTAGTGGTTCATGAAGTCCATCAGGCTTGTCCCTTGTCTCCTCTTCATCACCAATTCTGTCTTCCATGGGGAGGAAAGCCTGGAAGCCTGGCCAGATGTGTGCTTGAGGGACACCTGTGTGTGAATGGGGAAAGGAGGTATAGCAAAGGGAAATGGTTCCTCTACTCCTGACCTCCTGCCTGGATCTTCCCTGGAACCCCCGACATTCCTCAGAATGCGCTGTCTCAGAAGTTTGATACGCCAACTGCCAACTGCCAACTCCACTCCTCTTGTTCTCCTTCTGTGCTAACTTTTTGGGGTTTTTCCATCGCATCTAGGGTTCTATTCATTCTTCCCAGCCTTCAGCCCTCCTCCTCCGGCTTCATTGGCTCTCCTACCCAGCCTGACCCTCCTGGGTAAACCCTTCACGATGTTGTTGCTGTGTGTGGCTCCCTCCCCGTGATCCTACCACCCCTGCCCGGAAATCCTCAGGTCGGGAATCTCTCCACCTGCCCATTTTTTTGAATCTTCCTCCAAAATGGCCAAGTGTGACTGAAAAAGATTACATGAATTTCCAGGTCCTAAGCCCACAAAGTTATAGACGGCTTCTGACACCTTTGCCAGTCCCTCATCCGGCCCTCACTCACCATTCTCATTGGCTTTTACTCATCTTCACTGCCTCCATAATTGTTCCATGAAAACCTACCTGCCCCACCCTCCTCCAGCTCTTCACAGGTGAGTTTTCCCCAACTTCCCAGGGTAAACAGAAGGCACAACCCTGGAAGTCCCTTGACTTCACTTCCTTCCCTCCTTTCTGTTTCTGTGGAGACACCTACCCTTCTCTCCTATCTTTTTTTTTTTTAAAGATTTTATTTATTTATTTGAGAGAGAGAATGAGACAGAGAGCATGAGAGAGGGGAGGGTCAGAGGGAGAAGCAGACTCCCCGCTGAGCAGGGAGCCCGATGCGGGACTCCATCCCGGGACTCCAGGATCATGACCTGAGCCGAAGGCAGCTGCTTAACCGACTGAGCCACCCAGACGCCCCCCTTCTCTCCTATCTTTGAGAAACATGTGTCTCACATCCTCTAAGACATTGTCTTCTCTGTATGCCGGAGGTTTCAGCCTTGCCCCCCTGTTCCTCACCTTGCTCTGCTTGTTAACCCACCTCAACTTTAACTACATCTCCCAAGTGCCTCCACTCACTACCGACGTGTTCAAGTCTCCCCACTTTCTTCCTTCTCCAGCTCTGACCATTTTGCTGAGACTTAGGACACTAATAACCAGTGAGTGGACTATTCCCAAATTCTCTCACATCTAACACTGTCGACCATTCTTAGGTCTCAAAGCCTTTCCTGGTATCCCCCTTACCTACCTTACCTACCTGACAATGGTCTTCCTGGTCTTCTTGTCCAGTTCCACCATCTCTACCTTCCCCCAGATTTTGTTCTTCCCCAGGGCTGTACTTTGGCTGTCTTTATCCTCTTGTTCTCCATACCCCCCTGGGTGACCTCATCAACTACTTTGTCTCCAATAATCCCCTGTCTGTTGATGATGCCCAAATGCATGCCTCCACCATCCTCATTCTTCATGCTCTCTCCCTGTAAAGTACTGCGGGACCCAGAAATTCCACACTTCACAACTAGACCCATCTTCTTTTTCTGTGCCTGATTTCAGTTAATAGCACCATCCACCAAGCCTCCCAAGCTGGTAACCTCAGAGTCATTCTTGACCATCCCTTCTGAACTTCTCCCAGCTGCACAGTAGGGCATTTTTAGGGCCTGGTCTCTCAGTCTTTCAGGCTTTACCACCTTCTTCCACCTAGCAAATTCCTACTCCTCCCTCTAAACTCAGCAAATGTCAATGACCTCATGCAAACTTCTACCCTCTTCCCTGCAGAGTTAGTTGCGTGTTCCTCAATGCTCACACATTTTGTGCTCTTCCTGCTGTGGCACTTAAATCTTGCCAGTCTACCCAGTCTGCATGTGGCTGTCTTCCTCTTCTAGGCTCAGGGCTTCTGGAAGGCAAGGACAATTTCTCGTTTCCATTTTTGTATAAATAGTATCTAGCACAGAGTCTCCCCCTAGTGCATGCTGTCGATATCTGTTGTCAGAAGAGGGATTCCTGACCGCCATCTTGGATCCCACTGATCTCCACACTATGGGAGGTTGTGCTTCATGGAGTTGGAGAGTCAGGCTGTGGGGATGGGCAGCCTTGAGTTTGACTCTCAGCTCCCATACTTTCCAGCTACATGACTTTGGGCAAGTTATGCAAGCTCTCTAAGCTTTGAGAATGTGTAGATATAATCACCCTAACCTTACAGTTACTGTGAGAATTCAATGAAGTGATGACATTTAAAGTACATAGTAGAGTGCTTGGCCCAGAATAAGAACTTTATAAAGGTTAGACATTGTTACTAATAATATGAGGGCTCTTCTGTAGGCAAGTAGAGTAAAACCATAATCTTTTAAAAACCCTTGGGAATCAGAAGCACTTAGGCAAGTTTGAATTAATAAGTTTCTGATGAATTTGTTTTTTCATAGGAGATTAAAAAAATGCATGATATCTTATGTTTGAGTATAATAACAAACTTCAATGTAAATTTTATATGTCCAGCAATATAAGAAACAAGTCTTCATGCCTATGTAAAATGAGAAATCCAACAGGGAAAATATAAAGATATCTATATTGAGTATTCACGCTTCAAAAAAATTTAGAAAGAACTCCATCAGTTTTCTTGATGGATAAGGCTTCCTTTACCTTTTTCAGAGGACCTACAGGCAAAAGAACATGTCATATCACTTTCTTCTCCAAACCTCTTAAAACATTGACAGATCCACATTTGTACAGAAGTGCCCACGATGCATCATATTGAATTATTAACTTTTTCTCCCAAAGATCACTAATATCTATCCCACTGGACCAAAATTTAAGAATCCAGCTAGGCTTCCAGGAAAAATAACAAAACAAAACAAAAAACCACAACAGTTTATCAGTTTATATGACACTGCATGAATAATTAATTTGCAAGGTTTTGATAGATTTCATTCACAAATATTTCCTGGTTTGCTGAGAGGTGTTAACTCAACCTGTATTTTTAGGCAGAGCCTGGAAGGATACTGTGGGTCTGCCTTGGCCCCGAAAAAGTGATCAGAAGTCAACAGAACAAACAAGAAACGCTCTAGGGCTGGGTTATTTTTCTATTCAGTTATAATAGAATAATCAATTATGTTCAAGGCCTGAGAATGAGCTGTATAAAAAGAGCATTAGGGGGTGTTATGGACTAAATTGTGTCCCCCTGAGAATTCATATAAACCCGGAGTACCTCAGAATGTGACTGTAGTTGAATACAAGGTCTTCAAATAGGTATAATTAAGTTGAAATGAGGTCATTGGGGTGGGGCCAATCCAACATGCCTGGAGTCCTTATAAGAGATGAGACAACCATAGTGATTCAAAGGGACACCTGCACATGAATGTTTATAGCAGCAATGTCCACAATAGTGAAAATATGGAAAGAGCCCAGATATCTATCGACAGATGAATGGATAAAGAAGATATGGTATATATAGGGCGCCTGGGTGGCTCAGTTGGTTAAGCGACTGCCTTTGGCTCAGGTCATGATCCTGGAGTCCCGGGATCGAGTCCTGCATCGGGCTCCCTGCTCGGCGGGGAGTCTGCTTCTGCCTCTGACCCTCTTCCCTCTCGTGCTCTCTGTCTCTCATTCTCTCTCTCTCAAATAAATTTAAAAAAAAAATTTAAAAAAATAAGAAGATATGGTATATATATACAAAGGAATATGACTCAGCCATCACAAAGAATGAAATCTTGCCATTTGCAATGATGTGGATGGAACTAGAGGGTGTTATGCTAAGTGAAATAAGTCAGTCAGAGAAAGACAAATACCATATGATTTCACTCATATGTGGAATTTAAGAAACAAAACAGATGAACACACGGGAAGGGAAGGAAAGATAAAATAACACAAAAACAGAGTGAGAGGCAAACCCTAAGACTCTTAACTCTAGGCAACAAACTGAGGGTTGCTGGAGGGGAGGGGAGTAGGAGCTGGGGTAACTGGGTGATGGACATTAAGGAGGGCACGTGATGTAATGAGCACTGGGTGTTATGTGCAACTAATGAGTCACTGAATTCTACCCTGAATGTAATAATACACTATATGTTAATTAAATTAAATTTAAATTAAAAAAAAAGGAGGACGAGACGAGGACATTGATTCACATAGCAGGAAGGACACAGGGAGAAGACAAGCCAAGGAGAGAGACCTCAGAAGGAACCAACCCTGCCAATACCCTGATCTGACTTCTGGCTTCCAGAACTGTGAGAAAACTGATTTATCTTCCTTAAGCCACCCCATCTGTGGTCATTTGTTATGGAAGCCTGAGTAAACTACTATGGGCTGTTATCAGAAATCCTATCTTTATTATCATTGTCAGTCCCCACACCCTTGTTGCCTCGCACAATCTTAATCGTTGCACCTTCTGTGGGCACAGGTACATGGGTTCTTCCCACGGTCTCCTCTGGCCCCCTTACCTGTCCCCGCCTGGGTGGCCATGGGTGGGATTTATTTCACCTCTGGTCTGACACTTCCGCAGTGAGAATGTGTGTTTTCCCACAGCCATTATCAGGCATCTCTTCTTGACCAGAGAGTCTCCGGGGCTAAGACCACACCCTTCCCATCACATCTTCCTTCTCTCAGCAGAATATATTGGCTTGAGACTCCCCTGACTGTCCCCAGCATGGCCACTGAGGGGTTGGCACTTGACTCTGTGGTCCCCTTCTGTCTGGGGCTCGTTGCCCTCCCTGGAAAGCATCTGTCACTTCCTCTCTTGGCCTCCAAAGCCACAGGCTGTTAACTCCGGTGCTGCTCTGGGCCAAAATAAACAAACAAACACTCTGAGCATCTTCTGTTGAATTACAAGCCCTAACACACCTCTTATTCATTCTTTTAGCTAACTATTGTCTTCAGATATTTGTCTGGTAGAAGATAAACTTCCCAGGCTGCTCTGGAGGGCAACATTAGGATCCGTGCATAGCAACTACACGAAGGCAGTTTGTTTCTTCCAGGAAAGGGCAAGGTTGTTAGCAGTTACAGCGAACGGTGGAATGATATCTTGCAGAGGAGTGCCCTTCCCGTTCTTAAAAGTTGATAAGCAGAGGTAGAGTGGTTGTTTCTCCTCCTTTCCTAACTCTTCGTTCTCATCTTCCTCCCTGTGCCTTACGCTGGGAGCAGTACTACCACCGACCGTCCTATCCAAGTAGGTGTCCACGGCTCACCCTTACTTACCTCCTCCCCTTGTGCGCCGCACCCCTGGGTGGTTAGACCTCCGGGTTTCTTCATCTCATCTCCACCTCCTCTTCCCGGGTGCCCACAGTGTCCTCACCGGAGAAAGATGTCTTCCTCCTCACTGGATCCCCTACCCATTTAATTCCCACCCTGCACTGTACCCAGAGTATAGTGTTGATTTCTTTAGTGCTTAGCTGTCAGCTGCACATCCACATTCTACGCTCCATCTGTGATGCTCTGGGCCGGGCTCTGCAAACCACGTTACCTGCTGGTCCCAGTTAGGTTCTGCATGAAGCCATGGGCCTTCCCTTCCCCTGTGTCGACTTCCCCCAAGCCGTGACATCACCCCTGTGATACAGTGATTTGTAAGAAGAAATACATTTGGTCTTTGTCCCTGTTTCTGACACAGAGCTCCTAAAATGCTTGGAATTTCCTATTATGAGAACGATAAAGGTGTCTTTTATTGTGCCGATGAGGTTACTTTTGGACTGCGCCTAACAATGGGACTGGTCACCAAGAGAGCCAACCCTGTGATTAGAGGGTTGGAACTTTCGGTCCCATCCCCAGCCTCCAGGGAGGGAGAAGGGCTGGAGGTTGAATCAGTCATCAATGGCCAATGATCTAATCAATCACGCCTATGCAATGAGGCCTCCATTAAAAAAAAAAAAAAAAGGACAGAGTTTGGAGAGCTTCCGGGTTAGTGACTTGATGAACACATGGAGATGCAGGGAGAGTGGCATTCTCAGAAAGAGCATGCGATCTCTTCCCTTCCCCCATGCCTTGCCCTAGGCATCTCTTCCATCTGGCTGTTCCTGAGTTCTGTCTTTTCATAATAAACTGCTAATCCAGAAAGCAAACGATTTCTCCCAGTTCTATGAGCCACTCTAGCAAATTAAAGGAACTGAAGGGAGGGGTCTTTGGAATCTCCAATCTATACCTGGTCAGAAGCCCATGTGACAACATGGATGGCAACTGGCACCTAAAGTGTGGGGGGCAGTCTTGTGGGACTGAGCCCTTAACACGTGGGATCAGATGCTATCTCTAGATAGTGTCAGAATTGAGCTGAATTATGGAACACCCAGAGCACCATGATCTTGCTCTGTGCCCCACCGTGTTCTTGCTCTGTGCCCCCACCGTGT
>NW_023270763.1:13414971-13431700 GCF_011800145.1 Mirounga leonina | reverse complement strand
TGCTCTGTACCCCACCGTGTTCTTGCTCTGTGCCCCACCGTGTTCTTACTCTGTGCCCCACCGTGTTCTTGCTCTGTACCCCACCATGTTCTTGCTCTGTACCCCACTGTGTTCTTGCTCTGTGCTCCGCCATGTTCTTGCTCTGTACCCTACTGTGTTCTTACAGCTCAGCTTGAGCATCTCCTCCTCTAGGAAGTTTTGCTGACACTGGTCTCTTATTTATTGCACAGTTGGATAAAGTGTCCCTTCTTTACACTCCCAGCATCCTCTGTTTCTTCTGATATAGTGCTTAATGCACCACTTTGAAATTTTTGGCTAATGTTTCTGTATCTCCCACTGGGGAGCTTGGACTCTGTCTTCACTCCCTACCTCCCTTGTCTGTAAGTTTCGTCTTCATAATATGTGCTTCAGAAGTATTTCCATAAAGAAGGGAGGAAGGGGCGCCTGGGTGGCTCAGTTGGTTAAGCAACTGCCTTCGGCTCAGGTCATGATCCTGGAGTCCCTGGATTGAGTCCCGCATCGGGCTCCCTGCTCGGCGGGGAGTCTGCTTCTCTCTCTGACCCTAACCCCTCTCATGTACTCTCTCTCATTCTCGCTCTCTCAAATAAATAAATCTTAAAAAAAAAAAAAAAAAAGAAGGGAGGAAGGAAGGGAAGGAGAGAGAAAGTCACCTGTGTCCTCAGGTGACTTTCTATGCACTCAGTACACATTTCTGACCATGAAACGTACTGTGGAATGTATTCTCTTCTGGAGTAGAGGTATGGTTAGAAGTAAAGTCTTTTTTTTTTTTTTTTTTGGTGCTAATCTGGAGCTGAGTAGCTTTTCACTTCTCTGGCTGAGATAGACGGGATTGGTTAATTCTGTTGGCTCCGGCACTCGGCTCCTGACCCAGGCACAGCTCTGCAAAGTGGGGACAATGCAAGCAGCTTCTAAAGAGCAGACGCTAACCCAAATGCGAGCTGGTGCTGGACGTAGAAGCCAAGGCAAGATGTTCCTCGGTCTGGTGATGTGCTACAGCAGCAGGATTCCTGCTCCGAGCGAGTGTAGTGCTCCTGGCGAGAAGGAACATGATCCTGGGGTCCAGGAAGCCAATCCAGCCTGAGACAAAAGAAGCGAAGTTTGGAGAGGCTCCGGCAAGGACACATCCGGCTCCCCTGGCCACACTGTCATGAGGAAAGAGTTAACATTTCCAATGCAGGGGCTCTAGCAGTTATAATTTCCACTTGGCCCTCCTGTCCACTTGCCTTCTGGCTTCCCTTGGATTGAAAAAAAAATCACTTGAGCTCTTTTTCATCTGTTCCAAGTAACACTCGGAAGAAGGACTTTTTCTCTCCGAGATGTATGGGTGCGTGTGCGTGCGCATGCCCATGCGTGTGTGCGGAATGCCTCCCAAACAACCTGCAGGTGGTCCGACTTGCCAAGATTCTCAGCATTTGTGAAGCAGCTAAGAGGCCAGAGGAGGACAAGGAAAATACTTCCAAGATTTTGTGGCCTGAGCAGGCCACCCCACGGGGAGGACAGGGGGGCCCAGAGATGAGAAGGGGGTTGCCCAAAGCCACCCAGCGGGTTTGCTGCTCAGTGGCCAACCATAGGACAGGGATCCTGAACTTCAGACTCTAGGTCTCAGGTCCTTGCTTCACAAGGTGACACACCTCTCTTTGATTCAGAGAAACAGAGTTTATTCCAATCCCTGCAGCTCCTGTGGGCAGGCTCAATATCCCTTTACCTGGTAAATTATTTATATTGAAATGTATTCCTGGGAGGCCACAGTGAAGCCACAGAAGCTGGGAGCATCATTTAATTTATCACTGCCTGGATTCCCAACTGCTGCTGGTTCTGCCATACCAATTTTTTAATGCTACATTTCCAGTTCCAGTTAGATGCTCTGCCTCAGCCGAGGGAACAGCTCTTGCAGAACATTGAGGGGGCGGGGGGTTGCTGGGGAGACTTGTAAGGTCCACAAGAGAGCACAGTCACCTCAGTGGACCTGCAAGGCCCTCCCCCAGCCTCCCATCTGGTCCCCCTCTGACCTGCTCAATACGTACAATGTGAGTTTCAGAGTCAGACCCCCTGACGCAGAGTGAACGCAACCTGGTCCCCGCGCTGTGCTGGAGGCTTCGCAGAGGTGACCTCATCTCACCTCCACAAGCCAGCAGGGTGAGTGCTCCCCTGGTCAGCAGGTGCGAGAAGGCTCTGACGGGGAGACCACCCCCTGGCCATCTTGCAGCAAACACACAGCGGCCCCAGATTCTCGGGCACCTGTCTGATTTGGAAGCCCCTGCCTCATGGTTAAGATCAGGGCTGTTCCTTGGGCCAGTCACCTCACTCCTGGGCTTCAGGTTCCTTGTCAGTGAGCTGCATGGCCGGGTACAGCTGTCAACGGAGGAAATGTCCCAAAAGGCGATGTTGACCTCCTTCACAAAATGTGCATTGAGGATTGCCTGAAAAAGAAGCCACAAGCCCTTCATGTCTGGAGCCCAGAGCAGCAGGTTCCTAGTTCCCCATTCTGTTGTTCCTTCACCAAGTCATTCAACCCCTCTGAGCCTCAGTTTCTGTATCTACCAAATGGGGACAATGATCCATGTTCCATTACCTGCATAAGATTGAGAGTTGGTGGTGTCATCGGAAGCTGAACCAGTCTGGTTCTTACTACGTGATAATGGTGATGATGAAGAGGGACCAAGGATCCCACAGCACTCAGAGTGAACTCTGCAGTCCCTGTGGATGCCCCAGCTCTTAACTGTAGTGTCTGCCACTGCTCAGTCCCCTGGTGTCTGAGGAAGCACAAACCCCCACCGCGCCTTCCCATTGGCCTGAATCAGCCATTTTCCCATGCCCTTTACACTGAATCAAGAATATATAAGTTTGGGAAGTGAAGTCGTTCTGTGCTTGGCCAAGAAGGCTCTCATCTCCTCCCATCTTGACCTCTATGATCGCCTGTTCATCCTCCATGGCCCACTTCCAATGTTGCTTGCTTTGAAAACACTTCCCGAGCCTTCCTCAGGCCCTGCTTCTCCCCCGTGCTCCCTTGCACAGAGCCAACACCTCGGGGAACAGCCAAGAACCGGCCCAGGAAAGGCTGCCATGCCAGTGGGTCCAGAAAGTGGGTCATCCCTCCTTGGCATAGATCAACATGCTGGGCTTGCCTCTTCAGCCTTCCCCATGCAAGGCCAACTCCCAAGACTTCACGTGGGACAAGGAGAGGGGGTTTACAGGCATTCTTTGTGGCCATCAATCAAATCTCTCTTTGTTGCCCTGACACGGATAGGATTTGTCCTCTCAAACTTTCCACCAACCAAGGCCCCATCTCGGCTATAGACTGATGACCAGTTCTCTTCAGATGACAGCAAATTTCACCCATGGGAAACCAGGAGCATTGCAGGAGACCTGCAGGGGAGAAGTTCAGGTACAAGAAGCGGCCAGTAGCATTGCTGAGGAGAAATGAGAGTCCTGCCTGGCTCTCTAGGGATGCTTCCATCACTGGTGACCCCGCATCAAATGAGTCACAACCCATCCCAGTGGTACTCAGCTCTATCTGCATGTGAGAACCACCTGGAGGGTCTAAAAATAGCAACAATGACAGCCAACCAAAACCAGACCCCTGGGTGGGACCCCCACACATTGGCTTTTAACATTGTTTTAAGTTCTCTGGTGATTCTGATGCACAGTGAGGTTGATACTCGCCAGCATTGGAGTTCCTTTCTTGTCTCCTTAAGCTTGAGGCAGGAGTACAACAAAGATTTTTCCCACAGCTGCAGAACAGAGAGGGTCAGCATGCATCGGATGTGTCTGTAGCTGGTCAAAGAGTGGGTCGGGTTAGCTCTTTCCGCGGGAGTACACACTGCAAAACCAGGCAGTTCAGTGGGAAAGTGTCATCCCTGAAAATCAAACACCAAGAAATTGAAAGAGTGCCAAAGCAGAGATGGAACATCTAGACCCTAGAGCTACTGATGACTTTCCCCCATTGGGAAGACAAGGATGACTGACACCCATCCTGCCGGTCTCTCGGGGCGTTTATGACTCCCAAATGAGGATGCAGATTGTAAAACACATCACAACTTATGAGGCTTTGGACAAGGATGAATTACTAGCTGGATTAAAGTTGTCACTGCTCTGCCGGTTTGGGAGGCATAAAATACATTCAACATAGAAACAAACAGTTGTGAGAGGTAACTCCTCTGGTTAGACTAATTTTCACCTAGAAATTCGGGGAGGTAAGCATCTATGAACCCAGCCTACAGGCCCATTTAAATCCCTCCAGCTCAGCACTTTGCAAAGTGAACCACACCAATATGACTCTTTAAACCAACTTCCAGCAGCCAGTCTTCAGGGCAAGTGAGCTCTCTGCCTTAACTGAGCCCAATCTGAACCAAGAAGGCAGATGTGATACATTGGTGATGGGGCAAGTTTTCTACCAACGTTGGCTTGAGTAGAGAGTCTCCATCTTATCCATCTTATTTGGCTCCATCAAGAGCCAAGTGTGGAGGAAAAGCAGGTGCAGAGGCTGAGTCAGAGAAATGCAAGGCTCAGAACTCAGAGCAGGGTCGGCAGGGGATGAACCATCACCCCACAAGGCCAACTCCAACTGAGGGGTCAGGGGACTCTGTCTTGGGCAACATTGACAGCCACCTTCTGTCCCCTCTTCCCTAAACTTAAGGAAGCCACATAAGAGTTGCCAGTCTGGATCTCATATCCTTAACTCAGCCCCACCCAGCTCTGACTCACTTGATGGGTGACTAGCAAGAGCACTTTAGCCCCCTTAGTCCATTCAGGATGGTTTAAACAACAGAAATTTATGTTTTCACGGTTCTGGAGGCTAGAAATCCAAGATCAAGGTGTCAGCAGGTTGCTTTCTCGGGAGGCTTCTCTCTTCTCTGGCCTGTGGACAGCTGTCTCTTCCCTGTGTCCTCACATGGTCTTCCCTCTGTGTCTGCCTGTGTCCTAATGTCTTCTTCTTATAAGGACACCAGTCATATTGGTTTAGGGCCCACACTAAGGACTTCATTTTAACTTAATCGCCTCCAAATACAATCACATTCTGGGGAACGAGGGGTCACAACTTTAGCATATGCATTTCGAAGGGACACAATTCAGCCCATAACACCCCAGTCTTTACAATTACCCCAGACACCCCTTTGCTTGAATTTCAATCCATTCCAGTTTGGTTACTCATTCTTGTGTCCTGGCCCATGGACTTGGCCTTTGGTCTTGCTCACCAACCTTGCTGAGTGCCCTCCCCGATTTCCAGACTGGATCTGCTCTTAGGAATCGTAGGATGGAATCCCACCTTTGCTCTGACATCTTCTGGCCAGGGTCTCAGACTGAGTCCTCCTAGGTTCTTATGAAAAGGAGTTTAGACATTCTGCGAAGAACCCATGGCTCAACATGTGTGCTTGTTGCTACAACTTCAATACCCCTCCAGTCTTTCTGCAAAGTGCTACCATTTGGATGTGGGAGAACACCTGGGAGAAAATAAGTGGCCCTTTTGCTGATTGTCATTAGCAATGGGGGTGGCCTCCTCCAGCTCCTTTTAAACTCTAGAAACCCAATCCCAGTAAAACTGAAGAGCAATCCAAAGGCCAGCACGTGCATACACTTCACTATAAATGTTCCTGGATACACAAAGAACATATTTCTCAAGAGATGTCCAGTATATTGACTAACAGAAGGAAAAGATGATGCACTTATGGAATCTGGAGGTTCCCTTGGGTATTTGCAATGACCTCATGACATATCACACCAGACAGGTGTAGCAAAGTCCACTATTCCTAGACAGGGTCTGCACATGGGGCAGGGGCTGGGGGCAGGAAGATGAGTAATGAGAGAGCAGTCAGTTTATTCACCAACATTGCAGCCTTGTCCCCAGTAGTGGTCTTAGCATAAGGTAGAAATCTTCCAGCTTGTGATAAACTTGTTTCTTTGGCCATAGGATGGGGCCAGTAATAATCCTTCATTCATTTATTTAACAAATATGAATTATGTATTACCTTCTCAGCCTCATGCTGGAGGCTGGAGACAGAAAGATAAAAAGAACACTGTGTCCTTAAGAGGAAGCTTTAAGAGGCTCCCCAGAGAAGGGAACAGCTGATGCTGAGCAGGCTGGAAAGCCCAGAAACCTGACATGTGCACACATATGTAATGTCCAGGGTCAGCAGTGGCAATGAGCCTTGAGTGAGGTGGACCCTCCTGGCCAGCATGTCCACAGGTCAAACATGGCTCAAGCTCCAGGATGTGAAGACAGGCTTGAAAGACCAAGGAGGTCTTTCCCAGGGGACACCAGAGGTGGCATTGGTCCAACCATCCCCCTACAAACTCACATGGCCAGTCCTGCACCCCGCAGGATGTGATGCCAACTTCTAGAGCCCCTGAGGTCCTGGGGGGACCCAGAATGGACTCAGGTGGCTCAAGCAAACACACATTGGGCATTCAAAGTTTAAGCCATCGTGCCTAGAAGGAATGCCATGTTCCATCTGCAAGATTGACTTCCCCAAGAGTTGCTCCCATGGAGAGTTGCACCAGCATAATCCAGCATGCACCAGCATGAAATGTTTGGGGTGCCCTAAAGTGAAACAATTTTCTAAATCCACCCATGTAGTATAGTCTATGTGCTTTGTCTCCAAAAGGGAGCATTAAATCAAATCCTTAGTCCATCGGAGGTATATTAGGCAGGGTTCTCCAGACACATGGAACCAATGGTATGAAGAGAGAGAGAAGGAGAGACAGAGAGAAGGAGGGAGTGATTTATTTTTTTAAAATTGTCTCACACAATTTGTGGAGGTTGCAAGTCAAAAATCTGCAAGGTAGGCTGGTTGTCGGGGAAGAGTCATTGTCTATTTCCAAAGGCTGTCTGCTGGCAGAATCCCCTCCTGCCTGGGGAGGTCCATCTTTGATTTATTACAGCCTTTAACTAATTGGAGGAGGGGCGCCTGGGTGGCTCAGTCGTTAAGCGTCTGCCTTTGGCTCAGGTCATGATTCCAGGGTTCTGGGATCGAGCCCCGCATCGGGCTCCCTGCTCAGCGGGAAGCCTGCTTCTCCCTCTCCGACTCCCCCTGCTTGTGTTCCCTCTCTCGCTGTGTCTCTCTCTGTCAAACAAATAAAATCTTAAAAAAAAAAAAAAAAAGGGGGGGCGCCTGGGTGGCTCAGTTGGTTAAGTGACTGCCTTCGGCTCAGGTCATGATCCTGGAGTCCCGGGATCGAGTCCCGCATCGGGCTCCCTGCTCAGTGGGGAGTCTGCTTCTCCCTCTGACCCTCCCCCCTCTCATGTGCTCTCTCTCTCTCTCTCATTCTCTCTCTCAGATAAATAAATAAAATCTTTAAAAAAAAAAAAAACTAATTGGAGGGTGCCACCCACATTAGGGAGAGTAATCTGCTTTACTCCAAGTCCACAGATTTTAATATGAATCTCATCCAACATGCAACTTCACAGAAATATCCAGAATAATGTTTGACCAGATATCTGGCCATCTTGACCCATCCAAGTTGACACATAAAATTAACCATCATAAGAGTTTATGCCCAGTACAAAGGTGAGGGGCATGACTTTCACTTATCGATAGATACTATTTGGGTGAAGAAGGAATTGATTCTTCATATGAGCCCCTCAGAGACATAGCTCCGTGAATGTTGAGGTCCCCGGAGCAGGTCCAATAAGCTCGCCCCAGTCAGGACCCAAGAAGACTCAGGACTGCCCAGCCCAGTATGTTGGGACCAAAGCCCCATGTCTGCAGGAGGGTGTCACTGGGTGGAGCAGCCATGACGGGGTCACAGGTCCCACTTGCCATGTGGCAGCACAAAAGTTTCGGCAAACCCATCTACGAAGAAGAGCTCGAAGCAGAAGTTCTCAGGGCCGAGGAAGTGGGGTGCAGGGGAATGTCTCCCACACACCCCCGGATTGTCTTCAAGCAGCAGCAGAGCTGGTGGACCCGAGTGGGTCTCACAGGCAGCAGGGGGGGGTGGACTGATGGCAGAAGACCAGAGGGACACAGGACAGCTCGGCACATGCCGCCCGGCAGAGCCGAGACCCACGTGCCTCGGGGCTGCCACAGCCGTGGCATTTGGTGGCCGCACCCCCCCTCCAGGAAACCAGAAACACAGACTTGAAAGAGGGGAGGTCTTCTGCCATTTGGTGGAATGGGGATCTGACATGGAAGTTAAGCTCAGTTAGAAGATAGGGTGCCATTTCTAACAGGAAGAATCCATGGCTGGCGTTCCTACCTGCTCCGTGGGCCAAGTCGTGCAAATGTGTCCGGCCCTCCTGGGCAAGCCCGCAGCCCTCGTTTGCCAGCTGCGTCGTTTGTCCAGATGTCATGAGCTGCGGGCCTGGAGCAGCTGCAGGGCAGGGGAGGGCGGGAGTTGGGGAGGCGCTGAACCGGGGTTCTCATGCCCTCCCCAGGGGGGGCCTGGGGTGGGCTTCTGCCTGCACAGGCTTCCAACCTGGCCACCTGTGCCAATGGCTGCATCTGGCATTCCCCCGGGGCAAAGGGGCCCAGGGCCTCCCAGCCCCCCGGAGCTGGGGCTGCAACCCCAAGCAACACAGCTCAGCGCGGCAACGTGGGCACAGCAGGGCGGAGTCTGGGCAAAACTCGCACTGCACGGTGCGGCTCCTCCGTCATGATTTCCTGCTTCCTTCCTGCAGCTCCGTCCCATCTTGGGCTCTCGAGCTGCCCCTGGCTGGCCCCAGGCTGCCCTCTGACTACCCCCCCAACCGCCCCCAAGTGACTACCAAGTTGACACCCACAGTCCCGCCCCTCCCCCACGTGCAGACAGACTCCTGGACATAGTGCCTACCTGTTGTCTCCCCATCTGGAGCACAACTGAGTCCCCAGCTTCCCCTTCAGTCAGTTCCTCAGGTGGGAAATCCAGGAATCGGCCCTCATTCCTCAGCCGTCTCCAGCCTGCTCCCCGCAGGTGACCCAGTCCACCGTAACTCTCGCTAGGTGAGAAGCTCCTGCCTGGTCTCCCAGGCTTCTAATCCTGCACTGACCTTCCCTTCTTGCAGAGCGGCCAGTGAAATTGTCTCAAGGGGACCTGTGACCACACCACGATCCTGCAGGCCACCCTCTAACGGCTTCCCGTAGTGTCAGGACGAAACCCACGCTCCATTCTGCTCTCCATTCCCTCTGCTCCAGACACCTTGACCCTCTGTCTCTTCCTCAGAAACACCAAGCCCACTCCCTCCTCTGGGCCTTGTAGCTGCTGGCCCCTCTACCTGGAAGGCTCTCCCCCAGATCTCTTGGCACCTCCTCCTCATTGGTCAGGTCTCGGCAAACGGTCCCTCCTCAGAGATTTATTCCTTATATCCTGACTAGAGCAAACCCCTTCCTTTTTCTGTCTCAAGGGTTCCCCAGAGTGGGACACACACTCTGGGACGCCAAAGACGATACAGCGAGGTCCAAGAAACGATTGAATTTCCATTCCTATTATTGTTTACTCCATCTTATGACATTTTTATTTTGTGTGCATTTTATCATGCATATTATTTGCAAACATGCATATTATTTGCACATGCATATTATATGCACATGCATATTATTTGCAAACAATTTTATATGTATATGTCTAAGTGTGCATGTGTATATGAAGTGCTCCATATTTTTTGATAGAGGTACCATCAAAAAGTTGAGAACAGCTGCTCTATGTGACTCTGTATTTAACTGTCTTCTTGTCACCAGTAAACAAAATACTGCCCTTGTTTTGTTTATTGGCTTGCTCTCTCCCCTAGAATGTGAGCTCCATGCCAGACCCGTTTCCCTTGTTCACGCTGTGTTATCTGCGTGACCAGCCCTTATAAGTGGAGCATACAAGTATGTGTGCATTAACATTCATTAATGGGTTGACCTTCCCCAGGACTTAGTGGAAGGACCATGAATCCCAATACCTCTCCACACTCAAGACGATGGCAAATAATGTCTCAGTGGGATCCCGGCAAGACAGGACTGCTCAGAAACACTGGCCAGTTTCTGGGCCTTCTGCCTTCTTTCCAGACCATTCCCCTGTGCCCACCCACAGAGTCACACTGCTTTCAGGTAACCCAGGTGCCAGGATCGGGAGAAGAGTCCAGGAAGCCACTAACACCTTAGTCTGAACTAGTTAAAAGTGCTACAACTTCCCAGGGGCCTTTGCACATCAAAGCACCTCCTGGAGATCAGCAGCCAGCGATTTCAATGTCAGCTCAGCTACAGACTATTTTGGAGGCCTTGTGTGAGCTCCGGACCATCTCCATGCTCATGCTCTGAGAGGCATTTTCTCACAGCAGGCTTGTTTAACCTTGTTCTTTGGAAATCGCTCCAAAACTTAGAGAAAAGTTGCAAGAAGAGCACAAAGAACATGTATAGATACTTTCACTGAGATTTACCTCTTATGCATGTTTTCCCTATTTGCTTTATCATTTGCTCTTTTCACACGCACCATCATAAACACACACACACAATTTTTTCTGACTCATTGGAGAATAAGTTCCACACACCATACTAAATACCTCTAGGTGCATATCCTAAGAAGAAAGACATTCCCCCACAACTAGAACGCAGTTACCAATGTGAGTAAATTCAACATTGACAACAATCCTTGTAGCTCATCTCTCATCCAACGCTGTGTTTTTAGACCACATTTCGTAGTTCGCCTTCTTCGTGGAAGGCAATCATGTTTGAAATCCCAACGTGCATCACGGATGAAAAGGAAGACTTGAAGGAAGGAGGAGGTGGCCGCCTCTGTAGCGAATCACAGACTTGGTGACTCACGGCAACACAAGTTAATTATTTTACAGTTCTGAGGTCAAAAGTCCAAAATCAGCCTCAGTTGGTTAAAGTCAAGGTGTCGCAGGGGCAGGTTTCTTTTGGAGACTCGGGGAGAATTCATTTCTTTACCTTTTATACTTCTGGGAGCCCCTGCATTCCATCACATGCGACACTTCCTTGAATGGCTATGGCCTCTGGCTTCCAGGGACACACCTCCTACTTCCTCCTTTGACCCCCCTGCCTCCCTCGCACAAGGATCTTTTTGATTACATTTAGGGCCCACCCATATAATCCAGAATAATCTCCCCATCTCAAGATCTTTAACTTAATCACATCTGCAAGTCCCCTTCGCCATGAAGTTTACATTTATAGGTTCTGGGGATTGAGATGGGGATATTTTTTTTGGAGGGCCATTATTCTGTCTACCACAGGCCCTATGTGAGCAGGTTGTAGACTGCACAAAGGCACCAAAAATACAGCCTGTGGTTTAGCTGCCAAACCCTGTATCTTTGCACAAAGACCGTGTCTGTTGCCAGACATGTCCTCGGAGGGATACATCTACCCAAAGGGGGCTGCTTTTAATAATTTGTACAAAGGCCTCATGCAGGCCAGCTGGTGGCCTACCCTATTATCTCCTCTTTTCCTCTTTCCTAGGTCCCCAGAGACTCCTTCTGAGAAAGCCTTAAGGTTCTAGGATCTGTTTAAAGACCCAGGACCCCACTATTGAGATGGCTTCTGGCTCTGCTATGCCACCCTTTGATACCACATTGAAATGGGCCCCAGGGCACCCAAAGAACAGCCATCTGTCTGTAGGCTGTGACTCAGAGGCAAAGGGAGCCCCCGCAAGGCAACCTAGCCCTTCCCTGATGGGGAGCCCCAAAGATTCACAAACTCAGAAGCTCCCGTGATTCCTGGTCCTGTGTTCGCACTCTCAGCTCCATGGTTTCCCCAAGCTAAGCTCTTAGCAGACATTATCCACTTACCCCATTGCGGACCCAAGGCTTCATCATGACTCCTTCTGCTGAGCTAGTCTGAGACAAGCCAAGGGTCCCCAGGGACCCTGAAATGGCTCCAGGAAAGGCCTCCTTTTGTCACACGCCACCCCACCCTGAGATGCCCACACTGAGACCCAAGTACACAAACGCCAGTTCTATGGTGCACTTGGGGACACGTCAGGTCCCGTGGGACATCTGGTAACCTTAGGCTTATTGATACTGGGGGGCCAGTATCAGTGAGATACTGGTTATGAGAAGGAAAGTGTGGCATAGCACTCAGAGGGTGTCTGCTCCCTGCCAGCCCAGGCTCGCTCTGGGGCTGTGTCAGCAGAAGCTATGGCTGATCTGTCCCCTTTCAAAGCAACCGAGTCATCTCTGTCCTCCTAGAGGTGGTACTAGGAGGGCCTCTGTTTTCCCAGGTTCTGCCTGCCCCCATATCTCCACAACTGTGGGTAGATTGATGACAATTCTTCTTCTTCTTCCTCTTCTTCTCCTCCTCCTCCTCTTTCTCCTCCCCCTACTCTGCCCCTCCTCCTCTGCCTCCTTCTTACTCCTAAGAAATCATCAGATTCTGTAACCTGCTGGCCCAGAAAATCTCTGTTCCTGATTTCTTGTCCATTTCTCATTTTGGCTGGGTCAACATTGACATTTTCTAAATCAGGATTCCTTCATAGCTACAGTGTTATGTCTCCTGTGTGCAGGACAGCTGGGCCACCTCAGCCCCTCTGTCTCATTCTGCAGACATGAGGCCCATGATTCAGTCCAGAATGTTCTGTTCTGTCATAGCTCCTGCACATGGCTTCTGGTACTTCCTCCTGCAGATACCCACCACCTGAGGTCCCATCAGAACCTGTTCTTTCTTCATACCTCCAAGGTCATTCGGGTTGCCTCCAGTAGACAGAGAGCTCAGGGGCCCGCTCCTCCAAGCCAAGACCATTCCACATGGCCCCTAGAATAACACCCCTCCCAGACTCCACCACTGTTAACCCCAGAGCTTCCTATGTGCAGCCCCAACACTTGTGGGCCATCATGGGGTGGCCTCCCCTCCCCATCCATATGGTTGCACAGCCCCTGCCCTGCACCAGGAAGACACACCAGAGTCCCCAGGGCACCAGTCGGGCTGTTCTCTGCTGCTGATGGGACCAAAGCTGGAGACTCTGCCTGGGAGGCTTTGGGGCTTAAAAAACAAATGTGGGAACTAACTGTATGTGGGCAACGTGCCTGATTTGGGATCAAGGCCACACTTCTACCAACTTTTGATCATCTCAGCCACAGAATAGAGAAGGTATGGGTCCTTGATGTGCCAACAATCTGTCCTGTTCCTTTCCCCCTAGAGCCAGAATTCACATTTTGCCCATTTCATACGCAAGGTAATTAACACTTTTCAAGCTTTACCTTTTCTTCTTTGAGGAATCAAAAGGTTCATTTCTGGAATCAGACTTATGTAAAAGGCTTTAAAAATTACCCTGCAAATGAGTTTCCTCTCCAGAAGAGCAACAGAGACCTATGGAACCTATTAAATTGCTCCCTGGCCAGTATTAAATTGATTCAAAGGCTGGGGTGGGGGCCATGCTAGGGAGGATGGGGAGTGGGGCTGGGGGCCACTGAAGCAGGCAGAGAAGATATTGCACCTGCTTCTCAGGTGGGGCAGGCCCTGGTGCCTTAGGTCACAAAGCTTGCGGCCTGGAAAGAGGGAGAGTCCACCCTAGAGAGGCCACCCTTAGCAGAGATCCTGTAAGTCCTGGAGGCAGCCCCGGGCCAGAAGGAGGCTTGGCTGGCCTCTCCCCATCGTGACCACTGTCAGGCCAGCCATGCCTTGCTGTCCAGACCAGCAGTGGACACAGCTGGCCTTGGGTCTCCCCTGTTTCCTGGGTTTCCTATTCTCTTTTAAAAATGCATTGTGAGGGGTGCCTGGGTGGCTCAGTCATTAAGCGTCTGCCTTTGGCTCAGGTCATGATCCCAGGGTCCTGGAATCGAGCCTCGCATTGAGCTCCCTGCTCCGTGGGAGGCCTGCTTCTCCCTCTCCCACTCCCCCTGCTTATGTTTCCTCTCTTGCTGTGTCTCTCCCTGTCAAATAAATAAAGTCTTAAAAAAAAAAAAAATGCATTGTGAGCAGTATTTATAATAGCCAAAAGTAGAAACAACCTAAATGTTCAACTGATGAATGGATGAATAAAATGTGGTCTAGCCACACAATGGAATATTATTCAGCCATAAAAAGGAACGATGACCTGATATATTTTACACTATGAATGAACCTCGAAAACATCATACTAAATGAAAGCAGCCAGTCACAAAGACCACATACTGTGTAATTCCATTTGTGTGAAATTTCCACAATAGGCAAATCAATGGAGATAGGAAGTAGATTAGTGCTTGCCCTGGACCCCAGGAGTATAGAAGTGGAGAGGTGACAGTTCAGGGCTGTGGGGTTTCCTTTTGGGGTGATGAAAATGTTCTAAAATTTATTACAGCGATAATTGCACAACTCTATAATATATTAAAGACCACTGTATTGTGCACATCAGATGGGTGAATTGTATATATGAATTACATCTCAATAAAGCTCTTTTTCTAAAAATGCATTATGAGCAGAGGTGGCAGGGAGGGATTATAGCCCAGAAATGAGCCTCGATTCTGAAGGATGATAGCCCAAATCCCAGCTTATCCCTTGGCATGCTGAGTGACCTTGGGCACGCCATTTAACTCCTCTGGGTCTCAGCGGCCTCATCTGTAATGTCGGGCAAATACTGTCGACCTCCAAAGGTGGGATTAAAGAAGATGATATGTCTAAACCCCCTAGCCCAGACTCTGACACATAGCAGGGACATAATTGTTATGTTAAGCTAGGGTCTCATCCCAACCCTAACATCGCTTTGTTCACACTTGGTTTCTCCAAGTCTCTGGGTCACTGGTAGTAAAATGGGGTGAGAGGCTTGACCCCCTGAGACTGAAAAGGTCAGTAAGATAACGAGTCTTGCGTGCTACGTGGAACACAGTAGGAGAGCCCAGCACAAGTGTGTGGAACAAGTGAATGTATGAATGGATGCTCATTCATGCACACACCCCTTCAAGGTATCAAGACTAAACAAACCCATAGCTCGTACCTTGCAGGTCGACATTCTCGGTGCTAGGTTTCCAGCCCCCGGGAAGAGGTCAGAGCTCAGGGACTCCCGGAGAGGCCCAGTGTCTCTGCAGGGAGAAGGTGTGAGGTGGTTTCTCCAGGTCAGGTCCGAGGCAGGGGCACATCCTAGGCTCCTCTCAGAAAGTAGGGGGCCCACGTGTCTCTGGTGGCCTCTCTGAGCAGCACTCTGTCATGTGGATGCGCTTAGACCCACCAGATGCCAGGCCCTTCTTCTGCCTGCACCCCTGCCCTCCCCAGCCTGTCTTGGGGCCACCAGCCACCCACCCACGTGTGAGGGCCTCCTGGTTCCTCTGCCCCGTCCACTCACTAAGATGGAACAGGACCTAACCACCTCCCTCTGTCCTGGAGGTTCGAAAGGAAAAGTGAAACAAGAAGGGTTTGGGGCGACTCAAGAAGGCCAGGGGGTTTTCCTGATATTCCTCTTGAACTTCAGCTCCAAGTCCAAGGGGTAAGTGAGGCCTTCCCATGAGCCTTGGCCTCCTTTGAGTGGGTCATGAACCCAGCTTCAGGAAAAAAGGAGCCGAGGTGACCTCTTGCCATCACAAAAGAGGATTCGTGGATTAGTTACCATCCAAGCTAGAGCGGAAAGGGGCAGTTTGTAAAGCAATGGCTGTCCGTCACCTTGTTGGGTGATCACACCAGCCCTGTCAGGTGAGCAGACACCTGCTGCTCCATTTCACGGATGAAGACAGGGCCGAGGTCACACTCCTGAAGGAACAGAGGCCACCCGTGCTCAAAGACCGAGGGAGTCTTTGCTGCCCTCCTCCGAAGACCTACCACCTGCAAAGCGTGCAAAACAAACTCACTTCGAAATGCGGAGAATGGCTCTGCGGTGATTGCAAATTGGAGCTTCCGTGTGTTTGGCATTCATTCTTTCTTCCCCAGCGGATGCTGCAGGAGGTCGCTAGTCGCTCAGCCTGGTGAAAATAATCCCCTTGCCGAAAGGGGAAGAGAAGCAGAGAGAGGCGGCTATGTTGGGCTGAGATCCAGTCCCAAGTCCCCCTGGGAAGGGAGAAATGGAAAGGGCTTCAGAACACATGGGGGACAGCTCAGCATTTCCCGGGAAGCTCCTCCAGTCCTTTGGCCCCCCACTGAAGCTGTTGGGGGGGTGGGGGGTGCACCACACACCCAGGGCCCCCAGGGAACAAGGAGAGTGGAATGAGGAGAAGGCACCAGAGACAAAGTCTCAAGGAATGGGTCCTGGGGGATAGGGCCCTAATTTCTGAAGAGGCTGGGATGGCTAGACCAGCAGAGAACACATGAGCCCCCCCAGAGGAGCCCAGTGGGGAGCCCAGGCCTTCACCTCCTCTCTGGCTGGTTCTTTTTACAGTTGGCTTGTTTCTTGCACCCCTCTTTCCTGCCACCTGCCTTCCTCCAGGCAGCAGCTGGTACAAGGCATGCTGCAGACAGGAGAGGGGCCTACCCACGGCAAGGGACAAATCAACATGGGCTTTGATCTCCTGGACTTGACATTCTACTGGGGGGACTAACGATGAGCAAGCAAACCAATAATTACTCCATTAGGGATGTGGCTATGGAGGAAGGAGAGCAGGGTGGTGGGACAGGGTGACCAGAATGTAGGGAGGGGAGGCCTCTCGGAGGAGATCTTTGAGCACAGACCTGAATGTTGACAAGGAGGGAATCATCAGACCCAGAGGAAGAGCGTCCAGGCAGAGGGAACAGCCAGAGCAAGCTCCTGGAGATGAGAACAAGGCTGATGAACTCGAGAAGCAGGGCGAAGGTGAAGGCAAAGGTCAATGTGGCTGGAACCTGGAGGGATGCAAGAGGTGAAGGTGGGGAAGAAGCAGGGCGAAGGTGAAGGCGAAGGTCAATGTGGCTGGAACCTGGAGGGA
>NW_023270763.1:13409543-13414961 GCF_011800145.1 Mirounga leonina | reverse complement strand
AGGGCGAAGGTGAAGGCGAAGGTCAATGTGGCTGGAACCTGGAGGGATGCAGGAGATGAATGAAGGTGGGGTTGGAGAGGTGGCCATGAGGCACAGCATGCAGCATCCTCCAGGCCAAGGCATACTGTTTGGATTTCACTCCCAGGCTTACGTGTGGGCCTCAGAGGGGTGCGCACACAGGAGTGACATGACCTGATATAGCCTTGAGAAAGGTCACCAAGCTGCTGTGCAGGTGGCCAGGATGGGAGAAGGCAACCATGGAAGCAGAGAGAACAGTCAGGAGCCTCTATGGCTTTCTAGATGAGATGAGGGTGGCTTGGCCCAGGGTGCTAGTGACAGAGGACGAGAAGTGGTCAGATTCGAGGTTTATTCTAAAGGTAGAGCCGCTGGGACCTACAGGTGGACGGGGTGGGGACAGAACAGAAGAAAAGACTCAAGGAGCAGTCATAGGACTTTTCTGCCTGAGCAACACGGCCATTTGCTGACAGAGCAAGAAGATGGGGCGGGACATGCTACATTTGAAATCCTGGGCACGCAGTCCCAACCGTAGTAGAGATTGAGCGAGTGTAGCTGTAACTAAGCACATTTTCCCCGGGACTGCTGTACTCCAGAGCCAGCCAGGGGCTCTGCACCCCCACTTCTGTCTTGGAACAGGGCCTCCAGCCCCAGCTTTGGCACCAATACTAAGAGTGGGATCCCCTCCGTGGAAGATCCTTGACTTAAATTTAGAGCAAGCCTGATGGATCTGGAAGCTGACACTCCCCCATCCCGACAGAATCCTGGCCCGGACCCCCCCCCACCTCCCCCCACCCCGCCTAGCCCTACAGCCATCTCGCCTGGGCCACCTCTCAGACATATGCATAAGGTAAGGATTATTAGTATTCAGAACTTCCTCTGGGCTTGACCATGTGCTAGGAAGTGAGGGTAGAAGATGAGATTAACTGTCTTGTGGGGAAGACAGACCCTTAAATAAGTGACTTCACAGACAGCAGAGAGGAAAATATGCTAATTGGAGATGTAAGCAGGATGCAGAGGGACCGTACAAGGAGGAGAATTCATTCTGCCCGGAAGGATCGGGGAAGCTTCATCCAGAAAGTGTTATTTGAGCCAGCCTCGAAGAATGATGAAATGGATAAGGATATTTCTGTTCAGTGGCACAGCGGGAGAAAGAAATAAGGTTGCAAAAACATGTGGCCAGTGGGTGGACAAGTGGGTGAAGCCCAGGACGCTTGGAGAAATGCAAAGAGCCCGAGTGGCAGATTGTATCTTCCAAAGATGGCTGTACCCATACACATTCCACCCCACCCTACTGGGTGTTCTTACATTATGACATTGACGTTCCTCTGCCAAGAGATGGGAGACTTTGTTCCCTCTCTTTGAACCTGGGCGAACCCTTGGAAGTGCCTTGACCAAGGAAAGATGGCAGAAGTTGTGATGAGCAGCTCCCAAGGCTAAATCACAAAAGGCATTGAAACTTCCACTTGGCCTCTTGAATCATTCGTTCTAGGAGAAGCCCACCACCGTGCCATGTTGACCCTCAAGCAGCCCCATGAATAAAAACCGAGGCCCCAGGCAACAGCCAGCACCAGCTCGCCAACCTTGTGAGTAAGCCACCTCGAAAATGGATCTGCCAGCCTCGGTCAGCTTTCAGAAGAGTCTAGCAGTCATCTGACTGCAACATAACAGACCCCAAGCACAAATTACTCTGCCAGGCTGTTTCTGGATTCCTGACTCACATGATCCAAGAGTATAATAAATGCTGTTGTTTTAAGCCACTAAGTTTTGGGGTGGTTGGTTTTGCAGCCATAGTAACTGGAAGAGCCTGGAAGAATTATAGCGGACACTGAATGTCCTGCTGGGGAGTTTGTTTTATTCTTTACAAAAACCAAGCACCATGACTATTTTCTGGGTGGAGAATTGTGTGATTCAGCGTATGTATCTTAGAAAGACCATTCTGACAATTTGAAAGATGAGATGAAAAGAAGAGAAGAACAGAAAAGAACAGTCCATGAGGACAGGGATGCTGTTGTAAGAATCTAGGGGAAAGATCAAAGTTTCTGCTAGCCAGAGGGAAGGAAAAGGGCAGATACATTGGGGGTTGGGAGGCCAGTAGAGTGGTGAACGACTAAGAGTGTGAAAGGAAAGGCAAAGTTGGAAGAAGGATGATGTTGACAGTGACTCTGAGTGTTCTAGCTTGCTAGACCAGGACAGTGCTATCATTAATGGGACAAGGTATGAGGGTTTGTTCATGTAACAAATAGGCATATGGTTTCTTGTAAAGCAAGGCTCATACCTTGATATCTTCCGAGGGCTGGCCACGTATCCACGCCTTGGCTCTTCACCCTGTGTCCCCCAGGGCACGGCCACCCCACCAAAGCCCTGTGCATCTCTAGAGCCACTCGATTAGACACCTAGCTCTGGCACTCACCCTCATGAGCCAGAGGAGGTGGCCCACTTTGGCTACTTGATTTTCCTCTGTAATCTTCCTTCCCCAAATGCTTTCAATCCTTCAGCAAGTCTTCCCAGCTCTACTTCCAAAATCTAATTACACTCTTTGTGTCTCCACTAAGGCTTTTCCCCAAACCACCACCACATCTCATCCAGAAAGCTGCTACATTCTCCTGTTTGTTTGTATTTTGTTTTGCTTTGTGTTGCTTAATAGAAATCAGATCATGTCACACCTCTGCCTAAAATCCTCCTCTTGGCTCTCCATTGTGCCTAAAATAAAACGCAAACTCCACCCCAAGGCCTCTGAGGCCATACATCTGGCTCCATGTCTCTGACTCTTCTCTGACACTCTCCTAGTTGACCACCCTGTTCCAGTCCCACTCACCCCCTTTTTGGTCTTGAATCGTGCCAAGTTTCTTCCTGCCCCAGAACTTTTGAACTTTCTCTTTTCTTCATCTAGAGCCTCCTTCCCCATAGGGGACGCAATAAAAGCACTCCTGTTTTCACTTTGAGTTTGAAAAGAGAAATAAGACAAAGAAATGGCCAAAGAAGATCAATATGTCCCTTCTATGACTAAGAAAGGCTAGGGTGGAGAGTGTAGCTTGATGTGAAAGCTGAATGGCCTACAAACCGTATTCCAGAATCAGTGCAACCTCTCCACCCAGACCCAAGCCTCACCAGCATAAGACTCAGAGCGTGGCGGAACAGAGGCAAAGCCCTGCACCCGAGGGCAGCTTGCTTCCAAGACGGAAAGGGGAAAAGAATAAGTAGGAGGTTGGAGAGAGAAGAGTTGGCGGTGCCTGGCTGATTTCTCCCAACTCTGCTAATCAGATCAGCCCCTCCACCTGCCTTGGGCACGGTGAGGAAAGGGGCAGAGAGAAGCCAGGAGTGTGCTGTTCCACCAGGAAGACAGAAGGTGCATCTCCCAGTCATCAAGGACTCCAAATGCCTCTCTCATTCCCAGGTCTTGGGTCTCAAAGAGGGCTTTGCTAAGCACTCCATGTAAAACATGCCCCCCTACCCCATCTCTTTTTCATCTTCACTAAATGTTATTTCTTTGCATCCTGTGGAAGGTCCATCATCACCACCAGAACATATGGATCTCATCCGTCTTACTGCTGCAGCCCCAGAGCCTAGAACGGTGCCTGGCACATAGTAAGTGCTCAACAAAGACTTGTTAATGAACTGAAGAGACAAGAACAGGAATCCTGGAGCCTAAATCCCTTCAGTTGTGGCCTGTTGCTGGGGCCTTCTGGTCCACTCAGTCCCCAAAGGAAGCTCTTGCAGAGCGGGGTGGAGCAGGGGCTCCCGTGAGAGCGTGTGTGCATGACTGGTGAATGCATGTCTTCGCCACCAGTCTGGAAGCATTAAGCCCCTTCTTACCGCGCACAGATACTATTTTAAGAGACAATTTGTGACTAGCTACCATGACAACAATGCCTCACCTATTTCTTTTGCTCGGAGACTCAGAGCACTAAAAATGCTGTGCAATGTAATTGGTTTCTTCAGCATGGGGTCTAAGCTTTCCAGGGTGTACTATGTTCCAAATGAAAAGGAACAGCAAGATAAGCCATTGCCCCTGCTTCCTCTCCCAGAAAAAAGCCAGTTCTTCCTGGCCCCTGCCAACCCATAAGGGGTTTAAATGATGGAGAAGCCGTTACCCTGGGCCACTCCGTGAAACGCCTCTCCTTGAGTTCTGAGAAAGGAAGAGGGGGCAGGGCAGGAATCGAAACACCTGCCCTCTGGCTCAGTCCATAGAAGGCAGTCCTTGCCGTTGACCCTGTTCCCCACATGCATGTTGAACATCTGCTCCATGGAGGAGTGGGGACAGACACCACAGGACAACATCCACCCCTCACCGGGGGTGCACAGTCTCAAAGAAGCAGGGAGCAGAAGACAGCTCTGGGGTGTTCTGGAACAAGGGGTCAGGGGCTTCTTTTTCACAATAAAGACAAGACAGCACAATCTATTTGCAGCCTCCCCACCCGCCCCCCAAGCATCAAAATCCCCCCCACAAACCTGTCACTTCAGCCTCGCAAATACTGGCTCTTATTTTCAATCTGTGGAGAAGAAGAGAGGCTAAAGAATTCTCTTTCATTTCATTCCATTAATAACTAAGCGGCACGGCCTGAAATATTTATGGGCATGAACACAGAGCGTATTCTAGGCAGGACAAGGCAGATTGCGGTGATTTTCAGGGCTGCTGCCTCAGCCTTTTCCAGAAAAGCCAACTAAATGGCTTTGGTGGTCGGGAGGGGCCAGCAGTGACAAAGGCAGCCTCCGGGTATGTACGATCTGTCTGGGGAGCCCCAGGAGCCAAGGTGTCTCTCCTCGGAGGTGTGGCCAGTGTTTGCTGCTGACAGTTCTCCTTGATCTGTGCTTCCACTTTCTTTTTTTTTTTTTAAAGATTTTATTTTTATTTATTTGAGAGAGAGAATGAGAGAGAGAGAGAGAGGACATGAGAGGGGGGAGGGTCAGAGGGAGAAGCAAACCCCCCGCTGAGCAGGGAGCCCGATGCGGGACTCGATCCCGGGACTCCAGGATCATGACCTGAGCTGAAGGCAGTCGCTTAACCAACTGAGCCACCCAGGCGCCCTGCTTCCACTTTCTAATGCATCAGTAGGTCCCAAGGAGAACGCATGTGCAGAGTCACAAGTCCCCTGGTCCTGAGTGGACCCCCGCAGTATAACTTCCAATAGTGCAGACATTTTGGGTTGTTTTGAGCAACTGCTTTATGGCCAGAGGAGAATGTCTGAACCCCCAGGTGGGCAACAATGACCCAGGAGACTGTGGGTAGGTCACATCGCTTCTCTGAGTCTCCCTTTCCTCATACAGAAAACAAAGAGCTTAAATGAGATCAGCCCTAAAGTTGTTTCCAATTCTATGTCTCTACTAAGAGAAACTATCTTAAAGCTTTACTTCCAGAAAGAAAGAAAGAAAGAAAGAAAGAAAGAAAGAAAGAAAGAAAGA